>NC_072791.1:8216009-8521724 GCF_028583425.1 Eublepharis macularius | reverse complement strand
TAGGATTGTGGCAGACTTAATACTAAAACAAGGTTAGTGCTGACAGGAGAATGGTTGCAGTGGAATTTACACTGCAATGAGGAGGGACGTATGTTTCCAAGATGCATTCTACCTAGTTCACAGAGAGCAAGCGACGTCCCATTGGCCTTAGGTTGTTATTGATCTAATTTTACTGCTTGAGGCTGAGAGAGGGACCTCCTAAATGGTATTTCCTCACATCTCTAGCAAAGGGTGGCAGCTTGCATCCAGCAGAGCATATAAACACGTTTCAAGGCTATCGGTGTTCTTTTATGCGATTTTTGTAATTAGTCCCTCTTTCCTCGCTGGCACTGCCAGAACCCATCTCAGTTTCACTCGTGCAAAAAGTGCCACTGTTCTCTTATCATGTCCCACGTTCCAGTTTCCTGCACTGGATCTGAGGCTAACAGGCACACTCGTCTCAGGGAATGTAACTGCAGGCTGAGAATCACCGTATCCCAGTGCTACTCATGGATTTGGAGGAGCCCCACCTCTGACGTTCGTTAATGGGGGTGGAATGGGCAACTCGCTCTCTTTTAGCCCTAATTCTCAACTATCATATGGGATTGTTGTAAGGAAAAACAGGAGCAATTTGTGAAACTCATAAATGAGAAAATGTAGGAACTCTCTTAGACTCATTCAAGTTCTCCATTTCTTAACATGTTTCAGAATCCCTCGTCCTGAGGAACGCACAGAAGTGGCGGCTCGCAAAGCACCTGCAAGTTTTTTGTGCAGCACCATTGTAGCAAAAGAAGGTGGAGAACAGCCTCCTTTGTAGATCAACGTCAGCCGTCTGTTGCTTTTCTTGAGGGAGCTACAAGCACGCACTTGTAGCCAAACACAACGTATCTGGTGATATTTCTGCACAGAAGCTGGTGGTAGAACTCAGAAAGACTTGAGAAGCAAACGGACACCCCTAAGTAACATACATAATCAGACAGCGTTAGAGGAGATCTTTGCTCACAGCTTCTCTTGCTTTGTTCTTGATGGTTTGAGATCTGTTACAAAAGTTCAGCGATTTAAACAGTAGGCAAGAAAAGAGCAGAAAGGGTAGAGAGGTGGCCCTTCAGGAACGGGGCTCCCAAGCCTTTGGAATTTGGTAACAGCACCTTGAAATAAACTCAGAGGCAAAAGGCCAGCCCTGTAGTTATCCAAGGACAGGCTGAAGCGTTCAGTGCAGTTTTCAAACTGTCTTCAGATGCATTCCCATGAAGAAGCCTGAAAACTGCTGAAGCATAATAAACCTGTCTGGGTTTCTTTCCCAGGGGAGAAATGCACAGCCTGCAGGTCTTGCATGAAAAAGGGGGAAAGTTTTAGGGGAGTAGCTGTGTTGGTCTGTAGCAAGACAAGATTCAGGTGCAGTAGCAGTTTAAAACACTAATTAGATTTCCAGGGTTTGAGCTTTCGAGGGTAGAATCAGGTCAGTGCACACAGTTTGACCTGCCCCCATTTCATGCATCTTTCTGTGGCTGTGGACATCCCCAAAGGTATGTGTGTTAATATAGGGTAACAGGGAATGTGATGCAGTGATGTGATATTTGAGCCAAACCTTTTTGGGATTGAAAACCTGCCTCTTCAGGCTACAGTCGTACATCTTGATCAATAAAAACAGAATAGGCAAAACATTAAAACCCAATTCTGTAACTTGACATGTTTTGGGGAAAGATGATCAGCTTGTTTACAGGGACGAGAGATGGTGCGACCATGAATACCACTGAGTCAGGCACCCTCACGGATCCTACCGAGGGAACCGGTCTGTCAGCACCATTCAGGGCAAAGGAAGTGTCACAAGCTGCCACTCAAGCCGCCATTGAAGCTGGAAGAGAAATGCCATCATCCGGGTTTTCTGACCAGAAACAACTTCCCCTTATGCCTCCTAGAGAACAAGTGTTCAAGTTTGGTCCAGCAGATAATGCTACCGTATTCCGTGCACTGTTTGCCGGAGCAGTGTATGACTCAGAGTCACCACAAGATGTTAGTCTCCTTCCCAGTATCTTGCATCAAGTAAATATAGCCCCTTTCACCATGGGAAGGATTAATGACTCGGTGTTGGACATCAATGATTTTGTCACCGCATCTTGTATCTGCAGTCTTCGCCTTCGCCAGCCTGAAGGAAGACAACAACAGTTTCTACAAGAGATGCTTACGCTATACCTCCCGAAGGATCCGACTGCAAGCGAGCAAGAGGCACGCGCTGAACTACAGAGAATCCTTGACGATACAAACAATCTTCGTGATCAGGTCTGGTTTACAGACGCATACAGAAGTGCAGCTCAGGCGGCAGAATCTAATCAGGCGGTTAGGGACATTATTGGATATTGGGAGGGATCCAAAAAGGAATGGAACACTAATGTCACGCTCCAGCAAAAGTTGCAGTTTGTCTCCACTATGGCACTGTTCATTCCCGAACAAGGCAGACAGAGAGTTCTGAATTCAGTTCTTCTTTGCATAATATCATTTGCTCTGTGGGGAGAGATATCTCAGGTCAAATTATCCCGTCTACAGCAAAATCTGGCCCCAATCATGAAAGGGATCTCTGAACAACTGACTCGAGCAGATATCATCCTCACATGGAGAAATTTCGCGCATCTAGTAGATGATAGTAATGTGGCAGAAGTTTTCCGCAGGTGGCTCTTGTTTATACCAGTTCCGACTAGAAGACTAAGAGTCTGCTTAGCACAGGCTGCTGATTCAGAATTAATGTCACTGGATGTTATTGCCATGGCTTTGCATAAACATCCGACTTTCCCTTGGTATAAAGTGATGAGGATGTATCCCCAAGAATGGAAGAATGCTGTCATGGCCTTGAAGCTTGTTGGCAGCAACCCTATCTATGGCTTCCGAAGTTACCTGCCCCAATTACGATCAACTAGGTACAAGTCCTTTTCATATATCTGTGGAAAGTTGCTGATTGAATGTGGGGATAAGTCTTGGTCGGACTATTGTAGATTTCAGGAAGACAAGCGTTACAAAGACATCATTGATACCTTGATTCGTGAGTATATATCTGCCCAGGAAGGGCCAGATCTAGACGAAGACCCGTCTGGTGATCTCTTACCGTTAGTGAAAAATAGTCCTGCAAAACCAGGCACAGTTACTCACGGGCGGAGTGGTTGTGATCAAAATAGACCTCCCGTGGGTTCCATGACGTTGAACCTTCTGTTTCTGGTGTGTGTGCTTTTAATATCAGCTTCTAGAGAAGGATTTTGAATTGGACAAAGTTCCCCTAGACAAGCATGATGAGGAATATCAAAGCGAGGACATTAATATCTTCAGCATACGGATGGAAAAAATGGTCAGTTCTTACAAGAAGTAGGGAAATGGCTGCTAACGTTTATGAAGACCCTTTTATTCTTCTGAGCCACTGGCTGGCAACTCGAAACATTTTCCACAATCAGAATAATATCTGCAGTATTATTTAGAGTTGTTTGTAAAGTATCTTCAAGTCGCAGCCAACTTATGGCACCCCCTGCTGGGATTTTCAAGGCAAGAGACTAACAAAGTTGGTTTGCCATTGTGTGCCTCTGCACAGCAACCCTGGACTTCCTTGCTATTTTCCCACTCAAGTAGCGACCAGGGCTATCCCTGCTTAGCTTTCGAGATCTGACATGATTGGTATAGCCTGGGCATATCTGAAACCCATTTCAACGTCTCCTTCACCGTAGCCGTATGGAGAATATTTTTCAGACCTCCACAGCCGCAGTGGTGGCTTCCAGCAAACCTTCCTTTATGGAACTCAAAATGGGATCTATAGAGGGTTCCCAGGAGCTGCCCCATCCAGGCACTGGCCATTCTCAGACCTGCTTGGCTTTAGTGAGATGGTCATCTCAGGAGCCTTCCTGCTACACCCTGGGGACCGTAAGAGCCAGTCTTGAGAATGCCTCACCTTCACAATAGAAATTCTCTCTTCCGTTTTTTGCCTTATGTATGGTTAGCAAATATGATTAGTTATAAGAATAAATTTCTTTTAACTGATGTAACTGGTAAGGGATATTTTAAGTCAGTCAAGAAAGGCTTCAAAGGGGAGGGGGATATGTTAAGGGATTTTTACAATTTTAGCTATAAGCCTTTAACTGATTCTTTTTCCTAGGGCATCATAGGTATGAGGGTTTGCTGCCGCTCTCCTAAAATTGCCCTTTCACCTACTTCTACTGTCTTTAGAAAACTGCAATGTAGGAGGAACAAAGATGTTTAGAGTTACAACAGAGCATAGCATCCAAAACGTTTGCATGTTATTGCCTTGACGTGCCAGCAGTCTCTTATCAAATCAGGAGGCACGCCTCTTAAAGATAACAAGAGGTGCCAGATGGGTGCTAATTTTCACCCCTTTTGTTTATATGACCTGCCAACTTTTTAGAAATTAGTGGCTGAAGCTTATTTTCTTTTCTGTAAACTATCCTAGTTCGGTAGACTATTTTCTGATGTCATTGTTTGTGAAAGGTATAAGAATGGGTGATTTCTTTGTGACATATGCACTTTGCCAGGTCTTACTGAAGTGCATCAGTTTATTTGAGTTTTCTAATAAACTTCCTTTGCTTTTGCCAACATTTGCTGCCTTGGTTTGATTGAGATCTAGTGTCTTGGATAGGGGGTCCCCCTCTATTGGAACACTGGGGGTTTCCCCTCACAGTGACACAGCTTCCTGATTTTTTAGATCTTCAAGTGCGTTTGGTCAAAGCTCCCTTCTTCAGATATACCCGATATCTGAAGAAGGGAGATTTGACTCTCAAAAGATTATACCTGAAAATCTTGTTGGTCTCTGAGGTCCCACTGGACTCAAATCCTGCTGTTCCACTGCAGTCCAACACAGCTGCCTATCTGAAACTGTTAGTTTGTTGCAGCAAGAATAAATGGGAGTCTTGATCCAGGGAAGTCAACCTGGTTTTGTCTCCAACAGATCTTGTCAGACCAACCTGGTTTCCTTCTTTTATCGAGTGACAAGCTTACTGGATCGTGGGAACTGTTGACATGATTTACCTGGATTTCAGTAAAGCTTTTGATAAGGTTCCCCATGACATTCTAATGGGTAAACTGGAAGACTGAAGACTAGACTATAGGCCAGTTTGGTGGATAGGGAACTGGTTAGAGGACCGCACCCAAAGAGTGGTAGTCAATGGCGTTTCATCAGATTGGAGGGAGGTGTCCAGTGGGGTGCCACAGGGCTCGGTTTTGGGCCTGGTACTTTTCAATATTTTTATCAGTGATCTGGATGAAGGGGTAAACAGGCTACTCATTAAATTTGCTGATGATACCAAATTGGGTGGAATGGCAAACACCCAAGAAGATAAGAGTTAAAATTCAACAAGACCTGAATACTCTGGAGAAGTGGGTGGTTGTGAACAGGATGCAATTCAACACAGATAAATGCACAATATTACATCTGAGCCACAAAAATGTGAAGCACAAATACTGGATGGGGGATACACTTCAGGGTAGTAGTGTATGCGAAAGATCTTGGGGTAAGCGTGGACTGTAAACTAAATATGAGCAGTCAGTGTGATGCAGTGGCAAAAAAAGGCAAACTTAGTCTTGGCTTGTATCAAAAGGGCCATTGCATCGAAATCGCAGGAGGTCATAGTCCCTCTCTATACTGCCTTGGTCAGGCCGCACCTGGAATACTGTGTGCAGTTCTGGAGGCCTCACTTCAAAAAGGATGTGGACAAAATCGAGAGGGTGCAGAGGAGAGCGACGAGGATGATCAGGGGTCTGGAGACTGAGCCCTACGAGGAAAGGCTGAGGGCCTTGGGAATGTTTCATTTGGAGAAGAGATTGAGGGGAGACATGATTGCTCTCTTTAAATATTTGAAAGGCTGTCATTTGGAGGAGGGCAAGGAGCTGTTCCAGTTGGCAGTAGAGAATAGGACCCGAAGCAATGGGCTTAAATTACATGCAGAAAGGTACTGGCTGGATATCAGGAAAAACTTTTTCACCTGCCAGGGACTGACATTAATTCCCCTCTTGGAGGGAGGGAGGTCAGTCCCTGGCAGGTAGACCTCTAAAGCCCATCCACAGTGAACACACGGTTCCAGAAGTAGCTTTATTAGAATCTATGCAGTTCAGGTCTGTACCCCATCACGGGGTATGGCAGAAGTGACAATTCAAATCAAGCAGTCTCTGTTATAGTTGACTTTCCTGCGCTCCAAATGACAGTTAAGGTTTTGGCGCGCAAGCCTACATGAATTCTGTGAGACTATTTAGTTATGACTATGCATCATAGTCATCCAGTACAATATACAATGAAGTATTCCCAGCATCTGGGAAGAGTAGTGAAAGCTGGCATCTAGACACACCAAAGTCACGGTTAGCTGAGACTCGCATATTTCGCTAAGATAACCAGGGAGGCCCATTCTGGGTCCTAAGCAAGTAACATCTGCAATATGGTTATGAATGATCAGAGAGTACACATCAAGTTAGCAATATTCTGCTATTGTGAGAGCAGGCCTGTAAATAATATATTCACCCACAGCCACTCCTCCAAGCTCAGAGAAGTGCAGTAATAAATCAAGGACTATCTTCACATCCTGTGGGGTTCAGCTTCTTTCAGCATTTCTTATTGGGTGCTCAGATCTTGCAGTCATCACTGAAACAAAATGCAGTTCAAAGGACAGCTGGAATAAGGGGCTGTAGAATGGGATCTGCTCCCCGCCACAATTAAAAGATCCTGAACTTCTGCAGGGCAGGAAAAAGTTCTTTTCCCCAAATGCTTGCCCACACCTACACAACAGAACACAGAAATGCCATCTGTATTCTGTCTTCCAAACAGAAGCAAACTCGGCATTTATTTGGCACAGCAGCTGTGCATCACATCCCCCACTCCCTTGTGTTTCATTTATTTTCGGAAGAGGGAAAAAAATTACAGTAGAATCAGTTCCAAGTCAGATGTCAAGGGTAACCATTTCAACGAACTCTCAGAACAGGAGGGGGCTTTTAGAGCTGAGGGGATGCAGGCTGTCCTTCACACGCTCCCTAACCAATATCCTCTCGCCAACTAAAATGAGAGCCTGTGTGGGCAACATGGTTGTGTCACACCAGGATCTGGGAGACACAGGTTCGAATCTCCACTCTGCCATGAAACTACACTGTGGCCCAAACGACATGTTGCAATTTAATGGGTAGGGTCTGCATTCCTTAACTCTGGCTTTGACTCAAGTCACATGTCCTGCGTGAGGAAACGCATTTCCCACGTTTGGCAGGCTGGAGGAAGAGCTGATTCAGATCTTAATTGTTGTGTGGGTGGAAAAGGGGCTTTAGTCTGGGCAACATTGCCCACCAGGCCTTTTTGAGTTAGGAAAATGGCATGAGGCAGGCTGAAGTCCCTTCTCTGTACAGGAATGCAGAGGGCCAGTTTGGATCATTCATTATAAATAGTTCCTCCTAATGGACAAACACTTCAGTATACCTGAAGAAGTAACCTACGATACACAAGTGCTAATGCAGGAATAAACTTTGTTAGAGTGGATTCCTGTTTTAATAGGATGCCGGAATCCACGGATTTGACCTTACAGGGGTTTTCTTATGAGTCGGAGTAGGAGAAAGGTGGTATCAGAGATTCTTGGAGGGGGTGCCAAGCATGGGAGAACAGAGGGAGATGGTCACCCAAGGGTCTCTAAAGCAATCAACTGGAGTGGGCTGAACGGACCATCAAAGGCCAGTCTTGCTTCAAGAATCTTCATTGACTTCCAGGCCCAATTCTACGTGCTGGTTTTGAACTTTGACGCCTTAATTCTTCTGGATACAGACAGCATCAAGGACCACCTTCTCCCATACAACCCTCCCGAGATGAAAAATCCCTTTGAGATTCAATGACACGTACCCCTCTTGTATGGTCACATCTTGCATGGCCTTTTCAGCAGTGGTGCCCTCCCCCATGGAAGGCAGCCCACCCCCCACAAGTGGCCTCCAGATAGCAAGTGGCATCTATAAACACTCGGTGGTATCTGCTCTGGATTTACAAATTTGTGCTTCGTATTTTCCTTGTTCTCAGTTGCTCTTTAGGTTGAGCTACAACTTGGTTGGATTTTATGGTTGCTTTTACTGTGTAATTTGAAACGGTGTTCTTCAGAAAAATAAGCCACATTTGCTAGGCAGGTCCTTCCTTCCAGTGGGCAGCTTCCTTTATAGTTCCAGGAGCTGCAGGGGACATGCAGAGATATGTCCAGTAAACCTACACAACATGAGACAGAAACAAGAAAATACTCTTCAGAAGGAAAAAACCACACACACACAAACATTTTGTAGCAATTATCCAGTTATTGTACAATCTAATAGTGATTTCAACCAGCTTAGTGAAAATTTTAATTTGTGCCAGTCAGGCCAAGACAAGAAAGCATGAAATGTATGACATGTATGAGATCTATCTATCTACATGTGTACCCAATATACACTTAACTTTACTATGAAGCAAATACATCATACTGCACTGGGTGAAAACTGATGTGTCCAGACCATTTCACTTTTGCCCTGTCTGCTAAAATCAGTTGGGGTGTATGAATGTGTGATATTGTACTCTCCAGCTGTAGCATCATGTTTCCCATTGCAGCTTTGGACAGAAAAAAACTTATATTTGAAATTCAGTTGTTTTGTTGTAGAGTTAAGCAAACATCTGTGTACTGAGTGGGAACACTCTTCCACCGCTTCATTTTCAGTTAAGGCTCTAGTGGTTCATATTTAGCACAAACCACATCGTGCATCATTGTGCCGAGTACCATTTTCCAACCTAACTTTTCCTACTAAAGAGGAATGACTTCTGTGACCTTTCTCCCTGCATTTTAAGTTGTAGGTAAAGGTAGTCCCCTGTGCAAGCACCAAGTCATTACTGACCCATAAGGGGACGTCACATCATGATGTTTTCTTGGCAGACTTTTTATGGGGTGGTTTGCCATTGCCTTCCCCAAGCATCTACACTTCACCCCCAGGAAACTGGGTACTTATTTTACCGACCTTGGAAGGATGGAAGGCTGAGTCAACCTTGAGCTAGCTACTCGAACCTGGCTTCTGCCGGGATCGAACTCAGGTCGTGAGCAAAGCTTTGACTGCAGTACTGCAGCTTACCACTAGCTTTAATTGCCCCCCTTCCCAAAAAAAGAAGTATTTGTTTGCAACTCACTTGTCTCTTCAATAACTTTCTCAAGTCAGCTTTTCAAGTTTGGTGGAACTCTGTGTCCTTCATTTTAATTTCCCCCTTCCTTCCCTCATTGAAGCTATAGGGCTAGAAGTTTCTAAATTCTGCAGCAGTCTAGTGCAGAAGTGGCTTGAACACCTGACAGAAGATGGCGCAGCACTGCCAGCCTGTCCAATGGATCTCAGTTGGCAGCTTCCTAGCCTCATGTTTGCGCCTTCTCCCCCCACTGCAATAAGGATACAGTCAGCGGGATTGGGAAGGGGGCAGTCTGTCTGTGCCCACCTGGGCCTGTGAACAGCAGTGAGTGAAGGCCACCAGCTCTGTTCAGGAGCCCCTCCCTCCATTTGTTTCCATTAGTACTCCGTTTTCCCAGGAAAGATTTTGAGGAAGAAAATAACAATATAATAACAGTGTGCTTATATATCACCTTTAAGGACAGATTAGTGCCCCACCCAGTCTCTGTATCAGGCATCTGACGAAAAGAACTTGATTCTCGAAAGCTTATGCTACAATAAAATTGGTTAGTCTTAAAGGTGCTACTGGACTCTTTTTGATTTTGCTACCACAGACTAACACGGCTAACTCCTCTGCATCTATGACCACTCAGAATGGTGAACAAAGTCCGTGTTCTCATTATCCCCACAATCCAGCTGGGGAGCTGGGCTGAGAGGAGTGGCTGACCCAAGGCCACCTCCCGAGCTCAGGGCAGTGGTGGGATTCATCAAACCAGCAGTGCTGATTCGGAGTCCAGCCACTTAACCGCTATGCTACATGGCATCTGCCAAAGGAAGTGCCCTTCCCCCAGATTTGCAGAGGGCCCTCTCAGCACTGCAACGACCGCTACTTGGTCTTGCTTCTTGCTCTCAATTTTCCTGCAGAGGACTTCTTCAAGATTTCTTGCCAGTTGTTTCCGGGGAGCGATGCATTCGAAGCTGAGCAATGAACAAGTGCAATCTTGCAGTCTGGAGAACACTGGTCAACTGTAAGGAACTGGGAGCCAGCCCTCTTTCCCTCCTGGTAGTTTTTTCACCCACAGCTGGCACATTCCTGGGTCTTCGGCTACCCAAGAGAGACCAGCGTCTTCTGACGCCAGAAGTCGTCTGCTTGCTGAGTTCTTGGGATCGCTCTGTGAAGATGACAATGAAAAGGGCGTCAGTAAAAAGAAGTCCTGTTCCCTCCTCCCTCCCTGGGCTGGCGAAGCCCCCTTTAAGCCTTATGAAAGGGACCTGCTTCCACCCAAGGAGGCAGCGTTCGTAGTCTGCCCAAGGGCTCCGATGCCCTCTGAGGCGGGAGAGCCTCCGGCTGCGGATTCCCGCCTTTTCCTGCCCGCCGCCACAACTATCAACCCCACCCTCGCGATTGCCAAGGCGGTTACCATGGTCGCCCAACGGTTTCACCGGGCTCGGCTCCTTCCCGCCTTTTCCCTCCCGCCGCCGCAATTATCACGGTTGCCATGGCGAGGCGGGCAACGGTCGCCCAACGGCCTCGCCAACGCCACAACCTTCTCGGCTTCCCCGGAGGGCGGCTCTTTTCTTTTGCCGTTCCTCTGGGCACTTTGGCAACTGCCTCGCTGTTGCCTGAGGCGGGCGGGGCAGCCTCCCTTCTTCTCCGCCCTGGGGAGTCCGCCCCTCGCCAGGCGGCCTATCATTTTTTCCCTTGAGGGTCCAGCATTTCTTTTTCTTGAGGGCGGCCAACGCGCTGAGAGCGAGGAGGGCACCGGCCTGCTCGTCTCTTCCCGGCTGGAGGCTCAGGAAAGGCGCCGGTCCCTGCTGGAATTCAAACCTGCCTTTTCCGTTCAGTCAGAGGGCGGCTGGAGCTCAGCCCGGCGAGAAGGGGCATCGCTGGCCTGCCGCTGGAGAGAATTAGGACGAGGGCTCTGTGCAGTTCACCGTGGAGTCTGAGGAAGGCCCGTCTCTCTCCGGCATTGGCAGCAGCCACGCCTTTTGCTCTGAGGCTGGTTTCTGCTCGCGGCTCAGCGGCTCCGTCTTGGATTTGGACCTTTTCATACGAGTCTCTCGGTGGATTTCTGATCGGGCCTAAGGAGATCTGCGGGTTTCTGGCCTCTCTATTGCTTTACAGCCGTTTGACTGTTCTAGAAGGGGAAGCAGGGCCCTGGCGTGGGAAGGCAGGCGACTAGAGTCTCACCAAACGGCCACCTGAGTGGAGGGGCCGCTGCTTCCCTCCTTCCCTCCCCTTTGCTCTTTTGGATTCCTGGGCCTCCGGAGAAAGAGCAACCCGTCGTCACTGACTGGCAGCTTCGTGAAAGGGATTGGAGTCCAAGGGGACCTGAAATACAAGCAAGATATTCCCTGTTATGGATCCAAGCAGCCAGAGTCGAAGCAGAACATCCTTGCCAGCTGAAGTGCAACGTAGCCATCAGGGATCCGGTCATCACCGTTCATCAGATCCCAGACCCTCATACGCAGAACAGCATCATCACGCCTGCTGCATTCCTCCACCTTGCCACTGCCGTTGGCCTGGAGGTCCTGCTGGATTTGATGCACCGGATCCAAGGCCATCTGCATCTTGGCCATCACCGCCGTCACCAGTGCAACTTCGGCCG
This sequence comes from Eublepharis macularius, assembly GCF_028583425.1. Lineage (NCBI taxonomy): Eukaryota > Metazoa > Chordata > Lepidosauria > Squamata > Eublepharidae > Eublepharis > Eublepharis macularius. The sequence goes on along the minus strand of NC_072791.1, from coordinate 8,510,022 downwards.
CAGTATGAATCTGAAGAGGAAGATGAGCCTGCACCCGTGGCCTCTGACATGGGTTCCGAGACAGCTTCGGATTCATCCCCAGATGAGGATGTGGGCCTTTCAGCTGGATCACCTGATGAGGACCTAAAGATGTCTGCAGATCAAATGGCTCGAATGGCCTTGGCTCTAGAATTAGATATATCTTTGTCTACCTCCCACACCCCTGGGAAGCTCTTGAGAAGACTGTATAATGATACGCTATCATCTGGCACGTTTCCTATTGTAAAGGGCCTGGATGATGTCATTCTCAAAACTTGGGAGAGGCCAGCTGATTTGCCTGCAACTTCAAAGAAAGTTGAATCCATGTACAAGATCAAGCAAGACACCTGGCCCTCATTATTTAAACACCCGCCACCTTCTTCTTTGGTTACAGAAGAAGGTCAGCGCCATCGTTCTAGAGTCCATTCTGCACCCCCTGACAAAGAGGGCAGGAAACTAGATGCTTATGGTAGACGTCAGTACTCTGTATCAGCCCTCAACCTGCGGATTGGAAACTACCAGACCATCATGGGGGGCTACCAGCTCTTCCTATGGGAAAAATTGTCTGACTACATCGCTGACCTCCCTGAGGACAAGAAAACCATGGTGAGATTGATGCAGAGGGAGGCTGTCCACCTGTCCAAGCAACAGATGAATGCAGGACGACATGCTGTAGAGATGTCTGCAAGAGGGATGGGAGGAGCTATCCTGATGAGACGCCACTCTTGGCTCAGGTCAACTGCTTTGCCTCCAGAAACCAAATTCAAAGTAGAGAGGATGCCATTTGAAGGGACCTCTCTTTTTGCATCAGGTACTGACAAAGTTCTCTCTCAGAAAAAGAAGAACCCGCAGACTGCCGAGTCCCTGGGCATAGTCCCAGTGGAACAGTATACCTTCAAGCCAAAGTATTTTCGAAGGCATCAGTATCAGTACCATCACTATGACAGACCCTACAGGCAGTTCCAGCAGCCACAAGGCCAGTCTCAGAGACCCTTCCACCGTTCGCAGCAGTCCAGAAGGAGAGGGCCTTATCAGCCTAAGCAGACACAATCCACCTCTCACTGAAAAGACAGTCCTGGTCCTTCTAAACAATTTTGACTCGCGGAAGCCACCTCTAACCCTGATGGTTGTTTCACCGACAGGCTAAGATACCAAGAGCTGTCTTACAATCTCTGTATAATAAAAAGGATGTTAAATAACTTATATTCATGGTTTTACACATGGGATAAGCACTTTATGATGTACAGTACTTCATGCTTGAAACTTTTCTATTACAAGCATACAAGTTTGATGTTCCTTCTGCTTTCCTACAGTTACATTTTATGTTAGTGTTATTACACTTCACTGTCTAATAAATGTACCTTGAGAGATTTATTCCACTTCCTTTTTTGTCTGTATCTTGGTAATCTCCCAATATGGGACTGTACAGAAGAATGGCCATGAAGACAGGATTATACATTCCTATAAGTATTATCTATTTACCTTTGTACCCAATCTAACACTTGGTTTTTTTATAGAAGTAAATGCTGGGAAAAACTGATGTGCACAGACCATTTTACTTTTACCCTGAGTTACTTACTTTTTTCATATTTTCTTTATTTAAATGGTAAACAGTAAACATAAAAGGTATAAATAAGCAATAAACCTAAAAGATAAAAAAACACACTATTCTACTGATACACTAACAATACATATAGACATACAATAACAAACTAGACAAATTAATAATAATAAAGGACAATACAGTTAAAAAGATAGGGAAAGAAAAAGGCTAAAACTAAACTACAAATTGAGTTCCAATTTTCTCTGCAACAAATACATAGTTTTCAAAGTCTCATTTCTTATGTGTTAAACATAAGAGCCCTCTTTTTTCTATTGCTCATGTTTCTTAATACATAAATCCAGATTTCATCAAGTCATTATTATCTCATGTAAAAAGTCTATAAACGGTTTCCATTCAGAAACAAATGTAGCTAATGTCTTTTCTCTAATCAGTGAATTAAGTTTTGCCATTGACGCAAAAGCCAAAACTTTTATCCACCATTCCTCCATTGTAGACAATGTTGGAGTTTTCCATTTTTGTGCATAGAGTACTCTTGCTGCCGTAATAAAATACAGAAACAAAGTTCCAAAACTTCTTTCCAACTGACTCAGTTTGGGTGTGTGTGCATGTTGTTTTGTTGTGGAGTCAGGCAAAGATCTGTGTATTGAATGGGAACACTGCTTCTTAGGCAGAATAAGCTGTGTGGGGCAGGTTTTGTGCATGCAGAGAATCAAGCTGTGGGCCTAAATGGGGCCTTCCTTGAGAAATGGGTCTTTTCGTCGTGACTGGTAGAAAAGAGCAAGAGTCCAGTACCACCTCTAAAACTAACAACATTTGTGGTAGGGTAGCTTTCATAAGGTAGCTTTCATAAGTCACAGCTCACTTCTTCAGAAGTGAAGCTATGAAGAAGTGAGCTGTGACTCATGAAAGCTCATACCCTAACACAAACTTTGTTAGTCTTAGAGGTGCTACTGGACACTTGCTCTTTTGATATCTGAAGTGAGCTGTGACTCACAAAAGCACATACCCTACCATAAACTTTGTTACTCTTAGGGGTACTACTGGACTCTTGCTCTTCTGATATCTGAAGAAGTGAGCTGTGTCTCACGAAAACTTGGGGAAGACTTACAGAGTGCCCCCACCTTGCCAGTTTCCTAACTATGGTCACAGAAAGCTGTTTAAGACACCGCTTGCCAAACATCACCATTCTGATCTTAATCAGGCCCTCATGTGCCCAGGAACTGTATGTCAAATAACAAACTCATGCTCTTGCCTGATCTGGGGAGGATGCAAGGACAATGTAACATAATATTTGTCCCTTAGCTTTATATAGAGATCAGAGAAATTCAGGGAAGACAAGAAGGCTGTCAACAGATATTGGCAAAGACTGCTTCAGTCTTTAGTGTAGCCAGTTTGGTGTAGTGGTTAAGAGTGTGGGACTCTAATCTGGAGAGCTGAATTTGATTCCCTACTTTTCCACTTGAAGCCAGCTGGGTGACCTTGGGCTAGTCACAGCTCTCTCAGAGCTCTCTCAGCCTCACCCACCTCACAGGGTGATTGTTGTGCGGATAATAATAACATACTTTGTAAACCACTCTGAGTGGGCGTTAAGTTGTCCTGAAGAGCGGTATATAAATCAAATGTTATAATTCAAAGGCCTCTAGATATCACTTGCTGGAGGAAAAAGATGGGGGGAGGTTGTGTGGCCTTTGTGCCCTGCTGTTGCAGTTGCCTAGAAGCCTTCGGTTGGCCATGGTTGAAAACAGGATTCCAGAGTATTCTCTTTATCTGAAAATCACTGTTATCCTACAGACAAGTTTCAAAGGGAGAATCCAATAGGAAATTGGATTAGCACTCATCAAGAAGTGTAACTCTCTCTCTCTCTCTCTCTGTGCCTGGTTTTAATAAGGATTTGTCTTCTCTCATTATAGGAGCCAATATATATTTTAAAGCATTCTAGTCAAGCAGGTCAGCTGTACACCTATCCTTTTTGAATTCCTTCACCCTGAAATCAAAAAGAGTCCAGTAGCACCTTTAAGACTAACCAATTTTATTATAGCATAAGCTTTCGAGAATCAAGTTCTCTTCGTCAGATGCCTGATCAAAACTGACGAAGAGAACTTGATTCTCGAAAGCTTATGCTATAATAAAATTGGTTAGTCTTAAAGGTGCTACTGGACTCTTTTTGATTTTGCTACTACAGACTAACACGGCTAACTCCTCTGGATCATTCACCCTGAAATAGATCTATTTTTCTATCAATCAGTTCCTCATCCACTCTGAGGGGAGTGATTACTCTTTTTCACTGGATAGTGTTATAAAAGGGACCTCTCATTATCACCTCTTCACTCTCGCTACCCCACTTTTCTGTTGTCAGCAGCTTTCATTAGTTCTGCCTAACGGATGAACACCTGAAGAAGTGAGCTCTGATTCACAAATGCCAATGCAGTAATAAAGAATCCAATAGCACCTTTTAAGACTTTAAGACTTTATTGTAGCATAAGCTTTCGAGAACCACAGCTCTCTTTGTTAGATGCTGACGAAGAGAGCTGTGGTTCTCAAAAGCTTATGCCTCAATAAAGTTAGTTAGTCTTAAAGGTGCCACTCGACTTTTTATTATGAAAGGAGGTGGGAAAGTCTCTTTTAAGGTTGCCAACCTTTCAGGAGATCTCCTGGAATTACAACAGATTACAATTACACTCTTTGGAGTTTAATTAATATAATTTGGTTGGTCTCTCGCAATGTTATCCAGGAAGCGTAGTTTAAAAAGAGCCAGAGGCTTTGTCTATTTCACCTCTCTACAGGAAGGTAGTTTAATAAAGAGCTGGCAGAGATTGCTCCTCAAAGGGTTTGTTAATTTCATCTTTGCCTCCCTGAATGCTCTGAAATTAACAAACCTTCTGAGGAGCGATCTCTGCAGGCTCTGTCTTTTTAAACTACGCTTCCCGGCTAACATTGCGTCTCCCTTCACTTGAGCATCCGCTTGTAAAATGTCTCATGTAGAGAGACTCGCAGAATCCAGAGTACATCCTGGCTTCTCAGACACCCTGGCTTGGAAATAGGGGAGCATTTGTTTGGCTGAAGTATAGTCCAGGACAACAGAATTACTTCGAATTTCATATTTTTAGGGTTGGCTTCATCTTCCCCTTCCCCGCCAGTACAGATGCACAGAGACAAACAAAACGGCAACAGACAGAAATATTCCTGGGATGGATGGGGAAATAGTTCTGCCCTCTTTCCAAACATTCACAAGGGACGAACTTATGAAACAGAGTGGAACCCTCTACAATCAACTGAAGAAGAGAGACAGGAAGAGCTTTTACGGAACCAGGCAAGGAGGTTTCCTGGACAAGGGAAGGGAGTCAATTGACGTTGACAGGGTTTGGGGGGGCTGTTCTCTGTGAAAAACAGTTTTAAAAGTACCAAGTGGTTGGCTAACTCTGGATACCTTACAAGCTGCTGTTGATATAACGCAGTGTACCTCCAAGAAAACGTAGTGATGCGACGTCCCCCCCATGGGTCACTAATGAATCGGTGCATCTCCCAAACCCAGCATTGTTTCATCTTGTGGCTGAACTGGGAAGAAGTTACCAATCATGACAAGGGTTGCCAGCCTCCAGGTGTTGGCTGGAGATCTCCTGGAATAACAACTGATCTCCAGGTGAAAGAGATCAGTTCCCCTGGAGAAAATAGCCGCTTTGTAAGGTGAACTCTATGGCATTATAGCCATCTGAAGACCCTTCCCTCCCCAAACTCTGCTCTCTCCAGGCTCCACCCCCCCCCCCCAAATCTCCAGGAATTTCCCAACCAGCAGCTGGCAGCCCTAAAAAAATAAAGCCGTTTTCTGGTTTATGTTCATTAGGCAGGCTGTGTGGTTCTTTCAAGCCTAAAATCCCCTTATAATAGACCACATGAATGCCGGGAGGCACCCTGAGTGCAGGCATTTTACTAAGTCCCAAAGGCCTCATGTATAAATGCTAAAAGAAAACTACCACAGAGGGAGAAAGACCCCGGTCAGGGGCTGGGACGACTCCCATCGCCTCCATTTTAGGCCCACCTTTCTCCACGCTTCCTCTCCTAGCTGCGCAACGAAAAGGGGTGGGAGCAGCCTGGGCTCCTCCGGCGCCACCCAGCGTCGGCCATCTCCGCATGCCCCGCTCAGGCCAAAGGCGGAGGGGCGGGACAGGGAGACCCCTTAGCGCAGCACCGCCCACCGCGCGACGACGTCATAGAGGACGCCATCCGGGAAGTTCTGCGCGCCCACCGTTGGTTGCCATGGAGACCGGCAACAGTCGCTCGCCCGCGTCTACCTCAGCTGCCGCCTCTCGCGCAGCTGCTGGAGGCGGGGCAGGGAGACCTCTCAGCGCAGCCCCGCCCACCGAGGATGGGAAGTTCTGCGCGCCCACCGTTGGTTGCCTGGCAACAGTCGCTGGCCTGGATCTACCTCAGCCGCCGCATCTCGCCCAGCGGCTGGCGGCGGGGGGGCGGGCTTCTCAGCCCAGCTCCGCCCACCGAGGACGGGAAGTTCTACGCCCCCACCGTCGGTTGCCATGGAGACCGGCAACCGGCGCCCGCCCGAGCCTACCTCAGGCGCCTCTAGCCCAACGACCGGCGAGCGGGGCGGCCCGCCGTCGCTCGCGTTTTTTCGCGTCTTTTGAAATCTGCCGGGCCCAGGAACAGCCGCCTCTTCCCACGCCGGCCACTGGGCGAGAGGCATCTGGGGGTGGGGGGGCGGCGCCGGTGTCCGGTCTCCATGGCAACCAAGGCTTGGTGCGCAGAACTCCTTGGCCGGCGTCCTCTGGGACGTCTCGCGCGGTGGGCGGGGCTGCGGCGAGAGGTCTCTCTGCCTCGCAGCTGTCGAAGAGCGCTGTGGTTCTCCAAAGCTGACGCTACAATACAGTTGGTTAGTCTTAAAGGTGCCACTGGACTCTTTACTCTTCTCCTCAGGCGCCATTGGAAGCAGCAGGGACGTCTGAGCAGAGAAGGACGGAGGCGGCCAAGGACGAAGCCCCCCGCCCCCGATGCTTTTGAGAGACTTCCCGCCTCTGTGACAATTCAAGGTGGGGGGCCCGAGGCGCTGGCAGACGGGTGGCTGGAATCGCCTCCCACGGCCCCCTGGGGTGAGCGGAGGCCTCTTCCCTCCTTTCCTTCCCGGTGGCTGGCTGGCGGCGTCCTGGGCCGCAGGAGAAAGACCAGCCGTTCTTGGCTGAGGGGCGGGCGGCCCTCTTCACACGACGACGGTTCGGGAAGCGTGAAGACCGGTGTTTGAGAGGGCGCTTCCTCTGGCTGGATCCTCCCTCTACAGGAACAGGCTTTCCTCTGCTTGGTAAAGAGAAGACTGCAAGACAAAGGATGCTCCATCTGCCAGACACCAATAGGGACTCCTGCTGGGGGGGGGGGGCGGACTCGCACCAGGGACTCTCTGCGCAGGTGGCTGGAAGCGTGGACACCCAACCCGGCCCAGTTTCCTCTTTCAGAGATCTGCCATGACTTGCGCATCAAACCAATTAGATGGGGCGATTCTGTTCCCGAAGACTTGCCGCGTTTCTGGGAGACGCTCCTTTCCTTGGGGTGCACAGGCACATGACAGAGAGCCAGAAAGCAGAGAGCACAGACATGTCACAGCCAGCTTCCAAGGCCTGATCTCGGATCAATTACAGAGTAAACTACACTGAAAACTAAAAGGAGGGCCTTTGAAGAGCCTTTCTTGGAGTTCCTTTGTATTCCTCAGAAGAATCAGAACTGTGAGTGCGCCAGAGGGATAATCGCTAGTCATCTGAAGCACCTGCAACCTTCACCCACCACTCACCTCTTACCCTACAGATCCCCTCCTGTTTTATACCCTTAAAGCGATCGATCACCATCAGGTCTTATTTGGGTCTGTAGTGGGGCCAAATGCAGGTTTGCCTTGGTCCATGGCAGGGGAGGGTGGGAGAGTCGAATCTGTCCACCATGTTCCTTTCCCACTAGATATTCTCCCCCCACCCCATTTTCCCATAAGGAGAAAAGACCAGTCTAATGCAGGAACCAGGGAAGAGGTAGGGGATTTATAGTGAGGAACTGGCAGAAGACAGGGCTTTCAGAGGTGAGTAACGACTTATACTTCAAACCAACTAGACTGGCGTGGCCTCACCAGGTTGGCTCCCAGGAAGGAGGAGGGGATTCCCTCCAAAATATTCTCTCACACACACCCTCCAGGAACTTCTGTAACACTCCTAAGCAGCCAGTGTTCACACACCAATTGTTTAGTTCTCCTGGTTGTGAAGGTACCTAGCTAGGAGCGGCACCTTGCCTGGCGGCCTTCCACAGCAAGCAACAAACCTGTCATTATTTTATTTAGTTACAGAATGTATACCCAGCCTTTCTGCCCTTCCCAGGGCCACCAAGGGGGCAAACGCCTGAAAAGCATACATAATTAAAAAACGGTGCTTTCCATGGTCATCGATCCAGAGGAGTTAGCCGTGTTAGTCTGTAGTAGCAAAATCAAAAAGAGTCCGGCAGCACCTTTAAGACTAACCAATTTTATTGTAGCATAAGCCTTCGAGAATCACAGTTCTCTTCGTCAGATGCCTGGTACAGATCCCCTCCTGTTTTATACCCTTAAAGGGATCGATCACCAGTTTCTGTACCAGGCATCTGACAAAGAGAACTTGATTCTCGAAAGCTTATGCTACAATAAAATTCGTTAGTCTTAAAGGTGCTGCTGGACTCTTTATAATTAAAAAACACCACTGAAACAAAATCAAGTTGAAATACACCAATTAAAAACGGGGAATGGTCACGGAGAGAATGTCAAAGGAAACAAAAAAGTCTTTGAAACAAAGTAGGTGGTGGAAGACAGCATCGGAAGGGGACAGGCCTGCCTCTCTGGGGAGAGAATTCCAGCTTTGGTACCAAGACAGAGAAGGCCCCGCTCCTGGGTTGCCACCTTCCTGATTTCAGAAGGTGAAGACACTTGCTCATTTGACCATAGAGGCCAGGTTCCTTCATAAGGAAGTAGGCATTTTTTTATGGTCCCAAGCCAGGTAGGGCTTTAAAGGACTTTTAAATTATACTCGTGCCCTGGTGCCAATGCTGAAGATGATGCTGATATGGATGGAGGGGGGGGGGGGCGTGGGGTGATTTAAAGATCATAAAAGCCAGTTTGGTGTAATGGTTAAGAGCACAGGACTCTAATCTGGAGAACCGGGTTTGATTCCCCGCTCCTCCGCTTGAAGCCAGCTGGGTGGCCTTGGGTCAGTCACAGCTCTCTCAATCCCACCCACCTCACAGGGTGATTATTGTTGTGGGGATAATAGTAACATACTTTGTAAACCACTCTGAGTGGGTGTTAAGGTATCCTGAAGGGTGGTATATAAATCAAATATTATTATTAAAAGGCATCAGGAAGAGTTTAGGCAACTTTCTGCAAACTTCACTGGAATGAAGAAGACAGCTTCTCTTCCCCCCCCCCCCCCAATCTCATCTCCAGGCTGGGCTGCATGAAAGCTTTTGCAATAAACCCACCCCACCCCCGTTTATTGGGGCAGCAATGGTTGAGTGCGGCTGGCTCCCCAAGGCCCAGCTGGTTGACGGCCCCAGCCAGCTCAGAGCCGAGGTCGGGCCCCTGCCTATAAGGAGCCCAGCCCTGTGCTCGCTTGCCAATTTCTACCCTGTAGCCCGGAAAACCCACAACAACCATTCTACCCTGTAGCCAAGATTTCCGGTGTGTGCGTGTGCGCCAGTTTCCCATTGGGAAATCCCTGGAGATTTTGAGGGTAGCAGAGTGCAGAGAAACCTCAACAGAGTATAATGCCATAGAGGCCACCATTCGTTTTCTCCAGGGGGAGCTGATCTCTACGGCCTGGAGATTAGTTGTAATTCCAGGAGACGTCCAGGCATCACCTGGAGGCTGGCAACTCTGAATGCAACGCGGTGCTTGGCGCACCACGCCTCAACTGCCGGTCCTGGCTGCGCTCAGGCTGCGCTGCGCCTGCCTCGGCCGGCGGGGCGCTCTGCACATGCCCCAAGACCCCCTGCAAACCGCTTCTCAAGGGGCGGCTGGGCGAGGGCGCCCGCCTCTCCCTCCCTCCGTGCCGGGGAAGCCGCCTGCCTGCCTGCCCGCCTGCACGTCCTCCCCGCTCGCAATCCGTCGGCGGCCGCCCTGGGCGGAGGCAGGCAGCGGGGCGGGCCCTACCGGCTTTCCGGGGCCGCTCCCGGCGCCTTCCTGCCCAGAAGGGATTCGCCTCCGGGCCAGCCGCGCCGCGCCATGCCTCGCCCGCTCCTCCTGCAGCTCCTCCTGGGGCTCCTCTGGCGCTGCGCCGCCGCCTCCGCCTCGCAGCAGCCCCCGCCGGCGGCCTCCGCGGAGAGCCGCTGCTTCTGCCAGGTGAGAGCCCCCGCGCCTGCCTCGTGGGCACGCGTCGACCCCCGCGTTGGCCGGAGGCTGCACTGGAAGGGGCGGGAGGGAGCCCTTTGGGAGCTTGGGGGGGGGGGCGGCAGCTGCGGGCATTGCCAACCTCAAGGGGGGTGGCTGGAGATGTCCCGGAATTCCACCAGATCTCCAGGCGACAGGGAGCAGTTCCCCCGGAGGAAGTGGCATCTTAGGAGGGTGGACTCTACTAAGGTCCCTCCTCTCCCCAAATCTCACCCTCCCCAGCCTAATCTCCAGGAATTGCTCCACCCGGGGATGGCAACCATAGCTGCTACGGGGCCAAGATACACTTTGGAGGGATTATGGTTGCTGGTGGAGATCTCCTGGAATTATCACTGCTTTGGAGGGTAGACTTTATGGCATTATACCTTGTTGAGGTCCCTCCTCAAACAGCCTTCTCCAGGCTCCAAAACCCGCCCCCCCCCATCCAGGAATTTCCCAACCTGGAGCTGGCAACCGGGGCGAGGGATTGATGCCCCCCTCTGCCTAAGGAGGCTTGGTAATGGGTTAGGCTGTGTGTCCAGGGATCCTCTTCACACATTCAGGGTGCATGGGCTGCTTTTTGCAACACTGGATGCCTGTACGTGTGTGCGATCAGAACCCAGCATCTTTGGGATGAACACATGTTCAGACATTCACAACCACCATGCAGCGCCATACAAAGCCAGTGCGATGTGGTTGCTAGCGTGATGGATTGGTTTCTGGGTGGCCTGGCTTGGACTTCCGGCTCTGCCATGGCAACTCGCTGGGTGACCTCGAGGTACTCTTCGGTTCCTCACTGGGGAGAAAGGCAGGGCATGAATGAAGTCAAGAAATAAAGAATCAGTGGGTTAAAGGGAGATGACGGTGCCACACTTTGACTTTAAACGTGTTGCCGGCCACAATTCCGAAGCATTCCTTACTGGGGCTAATCATGGCACATCCCCTGCTTGGACTTGCAGGGCTCGGGCTTTTGCGATGAAATCGCAACCCAAACCTAAGCGTGTTCCCTCGGAAGACCATCTGAATGAGTCTAGTGTTTAGGGTTACAGCCTTGAGGTGATGGGCAAAAAGAGAGGGCTCAGTTTTTGTTAAAGCCCCATGTCTGACCCCTCCAGCTCCCAAACTGTGATGGTGTTTTGGGCCCATTCAGAGGCATTTTCTTTCGTACTGTTCTGGGCGCTGGTTGGACGCAAGTTCTGCTGAGTCCTCTCCCCCGCCCCTCCCCAAATCAGGCCGAAACTTGAGCCCCAGATACCCCTTTTCAAAACAGAGCTTTGCAAAAAAACACTGCTGTGTTGTAATGCGCTGCAGGTTCCTTTCAGCTAGGCTTGTGCAAGAGAACTTCCAGGAGATTGCACCCATCCTGTCTGTTTAGTCTCTGGACGAGATGGGATTGGGGCTCAAGGTGCCCGTTGGCATGTGTCTTTCTGGATTTTCCGTGGTTCTCTCACTCCCATTTTGTTCCCACAACAGCCCTGCGAAGTGGGCTTATTTGAGAGTGAAAGTGACTGGCCCCAGGTCACCCAGTGAGCTTCCCTGGCGAAGTGCAGGTTTGAATCTAAGTCTCTCAGGTCCTAATTTTATGCTCTAGCCACTGCACAACACTGCCTCTCATTATAATTCCTCCCCTCGGGTGTGGCAACCAGCTCTGGCTGATGCAACAGGGTGTCGGCTGCATATTGAGAAAACACCACAACCTCCTGCCATAAGTACTGCAGTCCCTCCCTCCCCCCTTTCCTGCTTGAAACCAAATTCTCTCTTCTTGCACAAGCCACAATAGAAAGCCAGATTGGGAGGCCAGTCCCCAAAGCAGGCAAATGATGCCCCTGGGCTAAGCCCGTGCTAGAATCCCCCTTGATGCACCCGGCAAAAAATGCTCTGCCAGAGCACTGCTGGACTTGCCAAAGAGGCAAGCCGACAGGGAGCTAAAGAAGTGGTTTGCCTCTTCAGCACTCCAGCTCTGTATGTGGGGTTGTTTTCTGTTCTTGTTCTTTGCTTCCACTCAACCCTTATCTAGTTCTTGCATGTAGTGAGGAAACGGGTGGTGTACCGATGAACACTAGATAGAACATTAGATCTGTGGATTTCCGCCTGCATGCAGAGAAACCAAATCAAGCTTTGGGCAATGAATTTCGGGTATTGAGGGTGTCCTTGTTTCTTTCGGAAGCTGTTTTGCCTTCGGGGTGTTCTTGTGAGGGGGGGTTGAATCTTTAAGTAGTAAAACCGTCGTCAAACATGCTGTTGTTTCAGTGCTGCAAAAAAATAATCTGGGTCTTGAGGAGAGCCAGGTTCAAATGACCACTTGGCTGTAAAGTGCACTGGGTGAGCATGGGAGAGGTTATACATTCTTGGCCAGCCTGACCTACCTCACAGGGTTGTTTTGAATAAAAGGTGATGACAGCATGTAAAATGCTCTGGGCTTCTTGGTGGTGGTGGTGGAGAGTGCCCTCAAGTCATAGTTGACTTACGGCGACCCCTGGTGGGGTTTTCAAGGTAAGAGACTAACAGAGGTGGCTTGCCATTGCCTGCCTCTGCAACCCTGATCTTTGTTGGAGGTCTCCCATCCAACCAAGATTGACCCTGCTTAGCTGCTGAGATCTGATGAGATCAGGCTCACCTGGGCTATCCAAGTCAGGGCTCCTGGGCTTCTTAGGGGAAAGGTAAACAAAAATGCAATTGAAGGTTGCATATTTATTTGATGAGAAGGCAAATGATTAAACTTTTTCTAATTGGCTGTGCGGAATGCAAATTGTCTTGCTTGGCGAGACCAAAAGTCTTCACAGTCTTGTGTTCTATTTCCCAGCATGGCCTGTTAAATGCTCTTTGGGAAGTTCACAAGTATGGCACTATGAAGTTATCCGATTCTTTTCCTTTGTGTTTAGCAGTTGGCCCTCCAATGTATACTGCCTCTGAACATGGAGGATCCATTCAGCAGTCATAGCTGTTCACAGACCTGGGCGTTTGTTCCTTTAATTATATGATTTTGAACTAGTCATCATCTACTCTTTCCAGCATGTTAAATGTGCATTGCATGCAGAAACACTAACCTGTGCCAGGAACCTTGGCGCTGCCAATCTGCTTTATTTGGAGACTAATAGTGTGTGGCGGAGAGGCATATCTGCTTCTCTGCACCCTGGAGAGTATGTATCTGAAAGGAGTATCCCTTGGCAACCATAACAGTCAATGCAGGAGTTTGAAGTCCGCCCTTCTCCTCCAGAGCTGGTCTGGTGGCTGTCAGCTGCAAAGGTTAAGAATGACACACATTTGACGAGGAAGCGGCGAGTCAGGATTTGCATTTCTTTGTTGTTTGGCAACTTCCTTCTGTCTACGTGCCGGTGGCCAGGTGCATTAACGTTGCTGGAAATGAAAGCTCTCCGAAGTTCTGGCTTTTTGAACTCGGTGCCTGAAGCAAGCAGTGAGGTTGGCTGGTCAAACAGCGGTCAAGTATTTTGAAACTTCCTCAGCACAAGAAAAAAAAATACTTTTGAGAATCAACAGGTTTGATACTTAATCTAATTCCAGAAACGGATGAGTTCGCCGCTCTTGTGAAACGATGGAACTAAATGATGTGTAATGCAGCCTGAATAGCCCAGATTAGCTCTGAGCTTGTCAAGAGTGTGGAAGCTTGGCTGGGTTGGCCGTAGTTAGTATTTGGATGGGAGACCACCAAGTGTGCTATGTGGAGGAAAGGTAAAGGTAAAGGTAGTCCCGTGTGCAAGCACCGAGTCATTACTGACCCATGGGGGGTGAGTACCCAGTGTCCTGGAGGTAAAAGTGTAGATGACTGGGGAAGACAATGGCAAACCACCCCGTAATAAAAAGTCTGCCAAGAAAACGTCATGATGTGACGTCCCCCCCGCCCCCATGTGGAGGAAGGCAGTGGCAAACCACCTATGCTCATCTCTTGCCTTGAAAACCCTGTAGCATAGTGGTTAAGTGGCTGGGCTGTGAATCAGTGCTGTGCTGGTTTGAAGCGCACTTCCGCCCTGAGCTCAGTAGGTGGCCTTGGGTAAGTCGCTCCTCTCAGCCTCAGCTCCCCAACTGTATTGTGGGGATAATAATAACACTATGTTCACTGATCTGAGTAGGCACTACTCTGTCTAAAAGAGCGGTATACAAACACACTGTTAACAATGATAAGTAAGCACCTTTTTATAAATATGAATGATTCTTCTCTTTGTGTTCTAACCTGGAACGCCAGGGTCAAGGTTGCATTTTCAGTGTTTCTTAAAAGAATGAAAATAGCAAAAATGCTTTAAGTTGGATTCTGCAGAGGTGTTTTCTGAATAGAAGCAGGGGAACAATTCTTGCCCATTTTCCTGTCTCCCGCTGCAAGCAGGTACAGCAAGACCATATCCTCCAGGAGCATCCTTGGAGGGTGGGTGGGTGGGCAAACACCCTTTTCTTTAGCAGGAATGTTCCATGCAGCATAGACACATGTGCGCATGTGCACACACACCCCATGCAAATCTAGGTCCCTGATCACCCCACTGGGTGTTGCTTAACCGGTAACAAGCCCCAGGCTCAGTAGTACATCTGAGACAAATGAAATGACCTGGATTTAGGAGTCCTGACTGCTTCCGGACTCAGGTGCGAGCAATCCTCACACCTACCTTTGCCAACAAACGCCTCCCCCACGAAACAAAAACTGGCAAGTCACCTCCAATATGGCCTTCTTGGCTTCGTAGAACAGTTGGCGACATTTGTCGGGTCACTTGACTGGTGGGCCTTGAGGAATGACAGGCCTGAAAATGTCATCTGAAGGATTGGGCCACTTCCAGTGAGACGTCACCTGGGAGGACTTTGCACCAAAGGTGGAGCTTGTCCACCTGCTTAGCCCCGCCCCCTGGCTGCTCAGGACGGTAGGAGGAGCTACAGCTTGATAAAGATCTGGGTACGGATTGGCTCTTTGTCTTCTATTGGGATAGTTTGTATTTTGTTAGCCACTTTGGGTATTCCTCTGGAACATAAATGTGGGGTATAAATAAATGTGCAGCAGCAGCCAAAAAAGACTAGGGGCTTTCTTGGTGAACGGTCAAATCAAGTGGCTTGAAGCTTGCCGTCTTATTTATTTATTTCACTTTCTCCCCAGGACCCAAAGCAGCTTACGCTGTTCTCCTTTCCTCCATTTTATCTTCACAATAGCAACTCTGTGAAGCAGGTTAAGCTGAGAGAGAGAGAGTGATGGGCCACCCAGTGAGTTTGCCGGGCAGAGTGGGGAATTCGAACAAGGGTCAATGTGCTATGCTCGCTTCTGACCTTATGCATGGGGCGTGTTCATGCACACGCAAGGGTCTGTCATTTGAGAACTGAAACTTCACATGATATGTGTTCTCCATTCAAGAAGATCGAAGTCTCCAGAGGATGCTTTTAAAAAATAGCATTTCAGGACTTTCCGAAATGTTTCAGTGCACAACATGTAATCTCCCCTTCTTGGACTAAAGATTGTTGGGGAAATTCCTGAGAATGGATGCACGGAGTGCTTTGACTCTTTCTAAAGCACCATCGAAATGCTAATTTCTTACTGCGGTTGCTAAACGTCCCCTAATTGTTTTGCTCGCTTCTAAATTCTAATTGCATTTTTATTCCCCAGGTCACGGGTTATTTGGATGATTGTACGTGTGATGTTGAGACTCTTGACGCCTTCAACAACTACAAGGTTTTCCCGAGGCTGCAAACCCTTCTAGAAAGTGATTACTTCAGATATTACAAGGTAATTTTCATGCAGGCAGTTCATTCTTCGGCATTTTGTTTCTCCAAAACAGTTAATGTTAATTTAATTTTATTTACTTTATACCGTGCCTTTCTCCCCAATGTGGACCCAAAGTTGCTTACATCTCTTGTATCATCACAACAACCCTGTAAGGTAGGTTAGGCTGAGTGTGAATTGCTGGCCCGAGGTCACCCGGCGGGGAATTTGAACCTGGGTCTCTCAGGTGCTAGCTGACCACTACTTCACACTGGTTCTCAACGGTTGCCAGCATGCACTGGGCAGCCATTCTTGAAAACTGGTGCTGGCTTTCCACGTGGAACGTTTCCCCCACCTTCTGAGCCAAACGTGTAGAGTTTATTGGTTAACTTGGAAGCTTTTTCTTGTGTGCTTGAGAAGACAGACCCCTGTGGCTCAATGGCAGAGTGCCAGTTTTGGTGCAAGGTTCCATCTTGAGCAAAAAAGGATCTCCGCGGGAGGTGGGAAGGGCTTTTACTCTACCTGAGATCTTGCAGTTGGTTTACCCCAGTGGTGTGCTATAGTATCAAGAAGTTTAAAGCGACAATTCTTAAACAAAGCCTATGTTTTTGCACATTCTTCCAAGGTGCTGGTTAGTTTCTTTCCAGTGCTAAGCAAAATTACATAGTTACATTAGCAAATAGCATTTAATAATAATAATAATAACAACAACATTCGATTTATATACCGTCCTTCAGGACAACTTAATGCCCACTCAGAGCGGTTTACAAAGTATGTCGTTATTATCCCCGCAACAAACAAACACCATGTGAGGTGGGTGGGGCTGAGAGAGCTCTGAGAGAGCTGTGACTGACCCAAGGTCACCCAACTGGCTTCAAGTGGAGGAGTGAGGAATAAATCCTGGCTCTCCAGATTAGAGTCCTGCTGCTCTTAATTGACTGACTCAAGGTCACCCAGCTGGCTTCAAGGGGAGGAGCGGGGACTCAAACCCGTCTCTCCAGATTAGAGTCCTGCGCTCTTAACCACTACACCGAACTGGCTCTCAGAGCAGTCTTCTGGTCTTCATTGATCTCACCTTCTGCATTTTCTTTTGCCTTTGATGATGGTGATGATGATATTTTTCCTGTCTGTCTCCAGGTTAACCTAAAGAAGAGTTGCCCTTTTTGGAATGTCAACAGTCACTGTGGAATCAGAGATTGTGCGGTTCAGCCATGCCAGTCTGTAAGTGTGTGTGTGTGGGGGGGGGGGAATGAAATTCTCTGACCTCCTCCCACCCCCAATCCTATGCAGAGTTACTCCAGCCTAAATCCTTTGAAGCCAATGAACTTAGACTGGAGTAACTCTGCGCAGGATTGCGCTGTCAGACACTCATTCCTTCCTGAGTGCTGAGAGAATCGGGCGATATCCCCGTTGGGGTTCCGGATATTCCAAGTGTCCTCTTGAACCTGTTGTGCCCTTCTGGGATCGCTTACCTTACGGCTGGGCTAATGGTTTTTATGGATATTGGGCTTGAATGTTGAGGCTGTGTACGTAAAGTCTAATTATTTTACAGAAATGAATAATAGGAACCTTACCTCCGGGGCCAGCAGCTTTTTCTTTCTTTCTTGGGTTCAGTGGATTCGGTAGTTTCCCACCTACGCTTTCAGATGTCTCTGTTGCCACGTCGGCACGACAAGCAGAACAGATCCTATCAATTCCATAACTACCTTTCTGTAACTTTAGGAAATCGCTTCTTGGGTGGGGGGGATTGTACTACGTGCTTGAATTTCTTCACTTCTGGAATTCTAGTCAACAAGTAATGTTTTGCGAGGGCGGTCCATGTTTTGAATTGAATGAGGTTAAAACTCTAGTCCCAAGCGCTCTGTTGGCTTCACTATGGGCAAAGGGCTCTTGAGTCGTCCCCCATGGGCTGCAACAGAGGCTCTGGTCATCTTTATTAAGAGCCCTTTGCCCAAGACTTTTTAAGAAGGAGCAGTGGCACATAATTAGAATTGTGCTTCTTTGGAGAGGAGGGGGTTAGCTGGGGTCAAACGGGGGACTCAGAGCTGGTGAGCTGCCCGTCGCCTCTCACAACTCGATCTGGTGTAGCACAGTCAGCAACTGGACATCCCAGGGCAGAATCTGCCCCTTTCAACTGGCCTTCTTGCCCAGTTGTTGCCCCAGGGGCAAAATGGATGTGTGAGTGACAGCAACGGAACCTATTGGGGTAGGGGGTGAGAGACTGCGACCCATCGCCCGCCACTCCCTGCTCAAACTAACTCACAACCCCCCTCTGCAAAATGAGTTGCTGTTTGGGACGGGGGACTATCTGGACTGCATATTTTAATAAAGCAAATCAGGCTTTGATGGTGTCATCTCTGTTTTCAGGACGAGGTCCCTGATGGAATTAGATCAGCAAGTTACAAGGTAAGTGATCTCAGACACTGTGGGGCGAAACCAGCCCAAGGTAACCAGTCTGTAGCTCAGAACTGGCAGAACTAGGAAGGGTGTATCTGGACCGAACCATTTTGTGTGTATCACGTGATTAAATGCCCTTGCAGCCTTGCCTTCTCCTGGTGTGCTCATTTTGTAAATGGATGGGATTTTTGGAAAGGCAAGCATTGCCCCATCCTTCAATTGCAGTCTGAAATGGTACAGCCCAGACGCTGGCAGGACTCTTCCAGAAAGAGCTAAACCCTATTCCTGGTGTATACATACCCGAGTGGGTAAGAACCGATTAAGAAGCAGAGCACAATTTATTTTCAAAAGGCCATTATCGAGTGCCTGCCTGTTTAGCTGAGCACTGCAAGCACATCTTTCTCCTGCGCTACAAAGAAAGGAATGAGCTCTTGTGCCATGAGACATCACGGTAGCCTAGCAACCATCCAAGCATCCTTTGAGTGGTGGGAAGATGCTTTGCAGCATCCCACGGCCATTTCCCCAAATCTTTCCTCTTCGCTCCTAGAGTGGGTGGGTGCAGCTGACTGTCAAGAAGCGGGCAGGAAGACGCAGATGATCTAAGAAGCAGCGGGCAGCGTGCTTCAGGCATTCTTTGGCCCTGGGCTGC
Organism: Eublepharis macularius; assembly: GCF_028583425.1. Lineage (NCBI taxonomy): Eukaryota > Metazoa > Chordata > Lepidosauria > Squamata > Eublepharidae > Eublepharis > Eublepharis macularius. The sequence goes on along the minus strand of NC_072791.1, from coordinate 8,491,334 downwards.
TGGTTGCCAACACTCTAATGCTGATAGATGTAGCATTTCTAGGAAGAGATAGCAACGGCCTTGCGAATAGGCCAGCGTTCTCTTCTTTGCATTGCAGATGGGCTGGAGGGTGAACCTGAGTGCCTCCGGTCACCTAGCTTGTCCATGGCAGTGGCAAGATGCCCACCTTTCTGTCACTTGGCCCTGTGCAACACTGCTTTCTGTGGAATTAGTTTTTCTTCTATTCTACAACCTCTAGTCTTTCTTTTTAGTATTCAGAAGAAGCCAACGCCTCTGCTAAGGACTGTGAGGAAGCGGAGAGACTTGGAGCTGTGGATGAATCTTTAAGGTGCTCCTTCTGGATATACTGGGGGGGCTCGAGTCAGAGAGGGCATAGTTTCCAGCTCACGAGAAGGCAGAGTTCCCCTCTATTCTGTGCTGGTCGGACCTCATTTAGGCTGTTTCCACACATCTTACTGGCCTCCAGAACATTGTGCGAAACACCCGGAAGATAGCGTCTTTTCATGTGAAATCGCACCAGGAAGACGCGATGTCATGCAAAACTCCCACGGTTTCACACGAGAAGAGGCTATCTTCCGGGTGTTTTGCGCAACGTTCCGGAGGCCGGCAAGACGTGTGGAAATGGCCTTAGTGTGCATTGTACAATTCTGGGTGCCACACTTTTAAGAAAGAGAGAGGCAAATGGGAACAGACTTGGTGGGATGGGCAAAGATGGTTGGAGTGTGGGCTGGAGAATAAAGTCTACAGAGAAACGTTGATGTCAAGAAAAGAGGAGACCGGGGGCGGAGTGGGAGAACGATAGCACTCTTCACATCCCCAAACACTCGAATGGGGTACAGCTTTGTTCTCTACAACTCCAGCAGGCAAGACTCGCTTTAAAGGGCTTAAGTTACAGAACGGTAGATTTTAGTTGGATATGAGAAAAACCAGCTAATGGTAGGAGAAATCTAGCAGCTGAACTGTGTGAGAGAACCGGTGTGGTGTAGTGATTAGAGAGTTAGACTAGGATGTGGGAGTCCTGGGTTCAAATCTCCACGGAAGCTCGCTGGATGACCTCGGGCCAATCACATACTCTTAGCCTAACCTACCTCACAGGGTTGTTGTGAGGATAAAACAGAGGAGAGGGGAACGATGTAAGCCGCTTTGGATTCTTATCGGGGCAAAAAGGCAGGGTGTAAATGAAGCAGATAAATAAATTACGAAAGCTATGGTCTGGGAGTGGGGTGAGGTCTCCCTCGCTGGAGGATTTCAAGCAAAGTTTGGACCGCCATCTGTTTTGCTTTGGATTTCCTGCACTGAGCAGGGACTAGCTGGCGTTATGGTCTCCTCCTAACTCTAGGACTCTGTGAAGATGAGCAACTGTCTCAGGATTATTGTAGCAACCGATATTTTCTGCTTCGCCTTGCAGTGAGGAAACAGTGGAGGCCGTGCGGCAGTGGACGCGGCATGACGATTCTGCGGACAGCTTTTGTGAAGTCGATGGTATTGTTGGCGTTCAGTTGTGTTTGCTTTTATTGCAATGATTAAAGCAGTGCTGGGGACTGAAAACCTTTCAGGAGCACCAGGCTTGGCTGTGAGAGAGTGTTACGACCCCTTTCTTTCTCTTGGGTAGATTTGGTCTTTAAGCCTTTTTATTCTTGCCCCCACTTGGTAGATTTCTGCCACCAGGAATTAAATTCCAGAATAACTTAAATTTCTCCTTTTAGTAACGTTCCCAAGGGTCAGGCTCCTTCGTGGTACTATGTGGCTCTGAGGAAAGGAATGGGATATAGGAATGACAGATACTCTGGGATATAAAAAACCCCAAAGTAAACTGTTGTTTTTTGTAAGAAATGTATCAATTTCATATTATTTCTAAAACTTGATGGTTTCAAAATAGTAGTTCTCCGTTCTTAGTTACTTTACTTAAACCCAGTCACACAGATCTTCTCTCGGGCGTCACACACAGTTTGCCTGCTTTTGATAGTAATTTTTCTCTCAATTACAAGTAAGACCTTTTCTCAGGCTTCGCACACAGTTTGCCTGCTTTCTCCTGACTGAATATTCTTTCACAAACACACAGTTCAGGCTACCACACAGGTTATATTTCTCTCAGACAACATACACAAGCTCGGGCTGCACACAGCTTGCCTGCTTTCTCCTGACTAAATATTTCTCTCAGAACTGCTTAAAAATACTCAGGCTGCACACAGCTTGCCTGCTAAAACCAGACTCAATATTTTTCACAGAAATGCTTAAACATGCTAAGGCTGCACCCAGCTTGCCTCTCTTGCCCTGACTGAATCTTTTTTCTCCTCTCTCAGTCCAAAACTGCATTCACTCTGCCCACACTCTGTCATCAATCATATAATAATAACAACAACAACATTCGATTTATATACCGACCTTCAGGACAACTTAATGCCCACTCAGAGCGGTTTACAAAGTATGTCATTATTATCCCTACAACAAAACACCCTGTGAGGTGGGTGGGGCTGAGAGAGCTCTGTGAGAGCTGTGACTGACCCAAGGTCACCCAGCTAGCTTCAAGCGGAGGAGTGGGGAATCAAACCCGTCTCTCCAGATTAGAGTCCCGTGCTCTTAACCACCACACCAAACTGGCTTTCTCACTCATCCCTCTCTTTCACCCCCATTCTTCATCTATACCACACCAAGCATTTAAAGTCACATACACACATTTACTTAAAATCATTAGAGAGAGTGATAATGGTTTGTCTGCGTGGCTTTTTCCATGCAGCAAGCAGGAGTTGCCCTATGGGGAAGCAAAGGAACTTCAGAGGTCATCTTGAAGCAACTTAATTCCTCTCTATCCAGTTTCTCCCTGAACTCCCAACAATCCATTTCTTCTCCTCTTTTAAGGAATTTGGAGTCGCTTTCTAATCAGTTCTGTTTTGATCAAAGAGAAATTCGAAAAGAAGTATTAAACCAGATATTTGATATAACTGGATACAAAATACAGTTGGATCCGGAATTGATATTTCTCGATCAGTGGCATAACTTACCAATTCCTGAAATTAGACGCAATCTCATAAATAACCCGTTAGTAGCAGTTAAAGCTGCAATCGCTTCTAGATGGAAAACACAAACTCCACCAACAATATCAAATTGGTACTTAAAAATCTGGCTCCACTTTATACTCGAAAAGATGAATGATAGAATCTGTCAGGCAAAAAACTATCCCAAATCAACAAACTTTATGGAAAAATTGTTTCCCTTTTTTGAGTTCATTACAGTATCCAACAATATCCAACCTCCAAGTATACCATATCAAGCAATTTTAAATTTATAAAACTAAAGTTAAAACACAATGGTTAAGATATAGGTCTGTATTAAATGTCCCAATGTATATAATAAACAAAGACGTGAAAGGAATGCTTTATAATATGAATAGATATTGATGTAAATAGTTTAGCACTAATAATTGTAATTAAGAAAAGTTAACAATAGGTTTTTGTTTTGCATCTTGAAAATAAAGCCTTTATTATTTAAAAAAAATTAAAGGAAAAAAGAGAAATTCGAAGAGAGGAGGGTTCTGCGAAATTTCAGAATTTTACTCTGTAGATGCTCAGAGGCAGGTAGTGTCTTCCCAGACTTTCCTGTCCTTCTGCTAGAGCATCACCATGCCATGTGCTACCTAAAACAAGGGCTAAAGTCAGAACAGGGTGCATCAATTTCTCTACAAAGAGGAAGAGGAATCTTTCTTTTAAAAGAGCAAAAAGACAGTAAGAGGAAGCAATGGCTCTATCTAAAAAGTGCATTTCAGAAAAAGAAATTCCTTTCCTCATAACAAGGCTAGTCTCTGTGATAAATGGGAAAGGAATGCCTAAGAGGAAAAATGAGGCAGGACCCCCAAAAATTTGCAGGAGAAGGGAAATTACACTCCCGTGCTAGGGGCTGCCTCCCCGGCTAGTTTGACTTACCCTCTGGCATAACTTCCTCTTCCTGGAGCCTTTGCATCAAAGGAAGGCTTTTTGGGCAAGAAGAGGGTGCTACCATTGCCTTACCAGAGAGCTAGGATACAACACTGTGATTTGTCAGATGGCTAAAAAAATTGTGTAATAGGGCTCCACTCTGCTTTGCTTTTTGTCTGGTTACCATATACCCCTTTCTACATTTAGTTACTTCTGGCCCTCTTCTCCCTAACCTGGTTCAGTACCAGAGTGGGCTGGCAGAAATGTACCCCGGCTTTCATGGACCCTGGGCAGGGGGAGGCAGGGGGAGGGAGGCAGTTTATGTCATATGTGTGTACCTTTAGGAAGTTAAAATGTGTTCCCTTGTCCCCCGTTCAGCTGAATGGGCAGCCACATGAACAAGGAATACAGTGGACCCTGAGTAGCCGCACTCTCTTCCTCCTGCTACCGGGATGAACCTATGCAAGCAGCTGCCACATGCATTTATTTTATTTTTACCATTGAATAAAAACATATAAACATGACTCAACCAAGGGGGCAGCTTACATCGAACTCCTTTCTGTTTTATTCTCACAACAGCCCTGTGAGGTAGGTTAGGCTGAGAGTGCACGGCTGGCCCAAGGTCACCCAGCGAGCTTCCGTGGCAGTGTAGGGATTCGAACTTGGATCTCCTAGATCCTAACCATTGCACCACACTGTCATCTTTTGGTAATATTGCAGAGTGGTTGCTGTACATGTGCTCTTTAAGTTAAGCTCAACACCAGGTGCGTTTTATAGGGTTTCTGTTCAGATCTCAGCCAGGCCGTTTCAGAAGCCAGATGCTTCTCGGCCAAGCGGGGCTTCCTGGAGAGTTCTCTTAATCTTTTAACGTGGATAACTTTCCTTCTTAGATATCCAGTCCCCCGAGGCTGAGTACGTAGACCTGCTTCTCAACCCAGAGCGCTACACCGGCTACAAAGGGCCCGATGCCTGGAAGATCTGGAACAGTATTTACGAAGAAAACTGTTTCAAGTATGTGCTGCGATTTGGCCATTCTCTGCTCTCCCTTGCAGGCGCTCCGCGAAAACGATTTCTTCTGCCCATGCTTGTCTAGCCCTGTCTCTCGAGTATGTATATCCATGAATTCCACGGGTTTCTTCAAGCGGCTGCTCTTTGCAACAGCTTTTGGAAGCTGCTTCGGCCCTCGGTCAGCAGCGTTGCCAGAGCCCTGACAGCCGCCGCACCTTTCGTGTGGCACTTCATCAAGTTTCTAAAATTCTTATTTTATTTATTTGCTTTATAATAATGCCTTTCTCACTGAGGCTCAGGATGAATTACGATACAGAAAAACAATTCAAACAGCAAGGTATTCAATGGGATTAAGATGACCGACCTGGAAAGCAAAAAAACCTGTTAAAGGTATGACCATAATGTAGCAAACGGGTTACAGGGTAGAAGACAATGCAGAAAAACTAAGTTGATGCTAGTGATATGAAGGGGAAAAATGAAGAATTTGGAAAGAAAAACTTTTTCCACTGTTTTTTTCCCCTTGGGGCTTTTAAAATTTTGCTAATGGAAAAGTTGTGTATATTTGCAATTTTTCGTATAAGAATGAAGATCATACTTTTAAATTCCATAAATATACCATGCAGTACAATTTTATTTGCTACGTTATGAATGAAGGATTTTTTGTTCGATAGCCTTTGTGGCTTCCAGATTTCTGGAATTTTACATTTCCAAGTGATACGTACAATAAGCATTGTCCTAGATTGCAATCTTATTCCCGTATAAAAGCAACGTCCTGCTGTTCTGTTTACAGCAATTCTAATTCTTTTATTAAGAATGCCCTGCTGAACATTTCCATTTTGCGCATTTTGCAAATGAAGTGCGGGAGCCTTCCTCTCCTCCTCAGGCAGGCCGTTCCATAACGTGGGAGCCACCGCTGAGGCTGCACGTGAATGGACTCTTGCCGATTTTACCCAGAATGCTTTGTTCAGCTGAGCCGAGTTGGAGGCGGCGCATCCCGCCACTGATTTGGCAAGGCCTCCTGCGAAGTGACTGTGCCCCACATTAGATGATGCCTGCCTCTTGCTCTCCCCCTTCCCTCTCCATTTAGGCGCCGCACTTGCCCCAGGGCCTCTCAAAGCCTGGAGCATCCAGTTCAGAGACTGGGTAGGTGATGAGATTTCAGGACCTTGGTTGGATGTACAGGTGAGGTGCACCTATGCACTGTCAATGTACAGGTGTAGTCTCATACCTTGTCTCTAGGCTCTCCTACATACCGAAGGGGCTGTCTGGTTCAGGTATTGTGTTTATTAAGAACATAAAAGAAGCCATGTTGGATCAGGCCAATGGCCCATCCCGTCCAACACTCTGTGTCACACAGTGGCCAAAACCCAGGTGTCCTCAGGAGGTCTGCCAGTGGGGGAAGGGACACTAGAAGCCCTCCCACTGATTGCCCCCCCAAACACCAAGAATACAGAGCATCACTGCCCTCGACAGAGAGATCCATCTATACCTTGTGGCTAATAGCCACTGATGGACCTCTGCTCCATATGTTTATCCGATCCCCTCTTGAAGCTGTCTATGCTTGAAGCTGCCACCACCTCCTGAGGCAGTGAATTCCATGTGTTAATCACCCTTTGGGTGAAGAAGTACTTCCTTTTATCCGTTCTAACCTGACTGCTCAGCAATTTCATTGAGTGCCCACGAGCTCTTGGATTGTGAGGGAGAAAAATACATGTGTTATTTCAGCACTTGGCACATTCCTGCCATCCTAAAAATGTCATATAGGAATACGTGTCTGTATGTGCGTATGTGTGTCAAGGGAAATCCAATACATGTTTGGGCTCTTCTTTTCCAGGAAACTATCAGAACCCTTTTAAAAAATTAGAAAAGAAAGTATATTCTTATTGAATGTATGTTTTTTCTTTATCTTCTAGACCACACTCTGTACAGAGGCCTTTAAATCCCCTTGCTACTGGCAGAGGTAGGGTTTCTTTTTGGTATTCTGGTGGTTTTTGGTATGCTGAATGGACCGGGAGCTCTGTGTGGTAGCTAGACAGGGGTGGGCCTGCTCTACTCAGCACCAAAAATGGCTGGCTGGTGAAATTAAAATTCTCTGGAATCCATTTGTGTGTCTTGAGTTTTACACTGGATGGTTTGTGCTGCGGTGTTTCTAAAAGCATTTTTTAAAGAAGACATTTTTGAATGGAGCAAGAACTTGGTAGCAGAGATGGTGGGATTTGGAGAAGGGAGTTGGGATTGATCTTGGACAGGGCTAGGTGCAAGCTGAGATTTTTCAGGAGCACGAAGGAAAAACTTAGAATGTGGCCCTGGGTGCTGGAGCCAGCTGCCTAAGAACTTGAACTTTCATTTAACAGAAGCAGTGAGGCTCTAGTCCTTAATGACTGCCAAGCTATGCTTGACAATGACTGATGAAATTTCGGAAGCTGGAAAGGGAGGTACTATCAGTACGGAAGAAATGGGCTTCAGCATTTGAACAGTTCTTTACTTTCCCCCAGATTTTCAAAATCTAATTAAATTTTGAAAAGAAAAAAAAGGAGAGAAATGTTTACATAAATCCACGCTGGCTGCAGCATCCAGCTTTTTTTCCTTGGGGCATAATTTATCTATTCATTCCATTTGGATTGCCTTTGCACATAATGTTTAGAGTGGAAGGCAGTCAGCCCTGGGCTTAGGTGGGCAATAGAGATGTTCAGGTAATGCATTCCAAAAAGAGTGGTTATTGATTGAAATGACTAGTAACATTTTCTTCTTCTCTCTTTTTAAAAAATTTCCCTTGGCATCAGGAGAAAATGAAGGTGAGTATATTCTTGGCTGGAAGAGGGACGGATAAATCTGTCAAGGGAGAGGTCTCTCAAGAGCTATGAGCCCTGATTTCTTAGGGAGGGGTGAAGGGGGCATCGTCTTGGGAAATGCTTCCGGGAGCTCCCTCGACAGAAAGGGTAACCACTACCGGCTGCTGGCTTTGGAAGCAATCAATGACAGCCAACATTACAGCTTTACCAAGGGATCCTCATAATTTTTCTCTTTCTCTCTTTACTTTCAGGGAACCTGTTTTATAGCTGGTTGGAAGGTAACGGGATTTCTGTGTATTTTGCTGTGGGTGACTGGCGGCTGCTTTACTGCATTGTCAAACAGGGCCTTGGCTGAAAGGGATGCTTTGTGTCCTTAGCCCACAATGTGTAGTGGCGATGCCAAGTTTACAGCACACGATGCCAATCTTGGCTGGTCTCACCCTCTGGGCCGCTTATTTCTCTTTTGGATGCTGGGAGAAGGGCCAGCTCAGCTGGCAGAAAAATTGGATTTTCCAAATCAAAGTGGAAACTGAGATTTGAAATCCTTTTCTGTTTCCAAACCCTGCGCCCAAACCTCTAAGCCATCTCTTACCGGTGGTGGCTAAGTTAGTGGATGTATCTCCTCCTAAGAAACATTTTGATTTTCTAGCCACAGTGCAGCCGTTGCTGGTGCCCCTGCCACAAAGAGTCACCCTTTGCCCCTGCCGTGACAGCGCACACCCTTTTTAAAATAAACAAAGCCTTCAACCTTCCTTGCAGGCCTCTGTGTGGAGAAGCGGGCTTTCTACAAGCTCATCTCCGGTCTCCATTCAAGCATCAACATCCATCTCAGCGCCAGGTATCTGCTACAAGGTTGGTACCTCTTACCCCTTAGAATGTTGAGTGTGCAAATCCTCCAGTTTGGAGAGAGCCAGTTTGGAATTAAACCTGTTCCTATCTGCGTAGCTCCATCCTAGGCTCTGCTTCTTGGTTAGGCCAGAACGCAACAGAGCGGTTTCTCATTCAATACAGCCGCTAAGGTACCAAAATACCCCAGATAACAACAACAACAACATTCGATTTATATACCACCCTTTAGGACAACTTAATGGCCCCTCAGAGCAGTTTACAAAGTATGCCATTATTATCCCCACAACAAAACACCCTCTGAGATGGGTGGGGCTGAGAGAGCGCTGAAAAAGCTGTGACTAGCCCAAGGTCACCCAGCTGGCTTCAAGTGGAGGAGTGGGGAGTCAAACCCGGCTCTCCAGATTAGAATCCCATGCTCTTAACCACCACACCAAACTGACTCTCGGATGTGGAAGCTTTGATAGGGTACCATGTAAGGGATTTTTGAATGAAGCCATTTGTGCCGTATGGGGTTAGAGAAACATTTGGTTAACTCCTAGTTTTTATATTTGCAATCAGAGGTTTCTATTCTGCATTCTTGTGCTCAAAACGGTTGAAGATGCCTTAAATACCTCCCTGCTTCTCCCCTCCGCCTTTTGATTTAAACAAAAGACATTTTGTTTTCTGAGCCTTGCAAATAATGCTTTTTTCTTTTCTTTTTGAAGACACTTGGTCAAAGAAGCAGTGGGGTCACAACGTGACCGAGTTTCAGCAGCGGTTCGATGAAGTCCTGACGCAAGGGGAGGGTCCCAGGAGACTCAAGAACCTCTATTTTATCTTCCTGATCGAGCTGAGGGCCCTGTCCAAGGTCTTGCCTTTCTTCGAGCGCCCGGATTTTCAGCTGTTCACTGGCAACAAAGAACGAGATGGCGAAATCAAGAGTCTCCTGTTGGAGATACTCCATTTAACCAAGTAAGGGCTGCGTAGTTGAAGTCTTGGGGAATTGTTGGCGGGGCAACGAGAAGGCCACAGAAGTTACATCATAATCTGTATAACAGGCCCCTAAGTATGTCTTGCCCTTGCCCCCTTGGTGTAAAGTTCCATTTTCCTTTTTAAAAGCATGCCCTTGGTGTTTGTACAAGGTTTGTACAAGAGTGAGAGAATTTAGGATAGAGTTCGAAGCATGTCATAGAATCATAGCATTGGAAGGGACCTCCAGGATCATCTAGTCCAACCCCCTGCACAATGCAGGGAAATTCACAACTACCTTCCCCCCAAACATACCCCCAGTGACCCTTGCTCCATGCCCAGAAGATGGCAAAACGCCATCAGGATCCCTAGCTGAACTGGCCTGGGGAAAATTGCTACCTGACCCCAAAGTGGTGATTGGCATTACCGTGGGCGTGTAAGCTGGGGCCACGAGAACTAAGCCCTGATGCTGCCCTTCCTGCCCTCCCCCTCATGACCTGCCCAGATTCACAGAATCAGCATTGCCGTCAGATGGCCATCTAGCCTCTGCTTAAAAACCTCCAAGGAAGGAGATCCCACCACCTCCCGAGGAAGCCTGTTCCACTGAGGGACCTGCTCTAACTGTCAGGAAGTTCTTCCTAATGTTTAGCCGAAAACTCTTTCGATTTAATTCCAACCCGTTGGTTCTGGTCTGACCTTCTGGGGCAGCGGAAAACAACTCCCTGTGAATCAGCAGGCTGATATTACAAACGTGTAGAATCACAAAGAGCAAAAGCTGTAACATGAATGCATGTGCTGCGTCCCCTTTCAAAGTCATCTCGGCCTGTAGCCTTCAGTACCATCCCCAGGCAACAAATTATTTATTTAGTGTGAATTATTTGCCTACAGACTTGTTAACCTGTTTTTGTCTGTTGGAAGCAGCTACTGACAAGGCTTAATATAGTGAAATCCAAGAGAGATTTGTAAGCCCAAAGAGCAGCAGCCCAGGATCTCAGGAAAAACCAATAAACCGGTTCCCTTACAAGTAAAGAAAATAATTAATTTATTCCCATCGTTATGTCTTGCTTTTCTCCTCAGCGGAGGCCCAAAGTGGCTCACAACCTAGTTCTCTCCAAGTTGCAAAATCAGATGTGAATACAGTTCTTTTAACCCCGTTTTTAAAAACCGAAAATCCTTGTGTCTGCGAAAGGCATTTTCATGGAAGGGCTCCAATTTTAAATTATCTTTTTCTTCAGATCTTTCCCTCTGCACTTCGATGAAAATTCATTTTTTGTTGGAAAACAGAGAGAAGCAGCCAAGTTAAAGGTAAAATTTTATTTGGAGGATTCTTTCTGACAAACCAGAAGTGTCCTCCACCCATTTGTAGAACAGGTGTTTAATGTATGTATTGCACCTGTGACAATAAAACCTTCACCAGCGATTGGCTGAGTTGAAGCGATGTTACCGAATGTCCACAAATATTCTAACTGTTCAGGGGTCAAAGCTGGGAGCGTGTTTGTAGTCCATCTTCTGTGAGGAAAGAATTATGGTCAGTCTGGCTGGGCTTAAAATCTCACATAGGCTCTACAGAAGGAAGAGCTGTGAAGGAACAAGTGTGTAAGGTCTGGAAATTTGTCTAGGAAGGTAGGAACTTAAAGGACAGATGTATTTATGGCAGAGGGAAGGAGACAAAGTAAGCAGTAGAATACGATGCAGTAACTTGAAGGAAAGGCAAGCAAAAGGGACGGAAGACCGGAGGGAAATGTAAGAATCCTAGGAGCAAGGACTGGTTGTTTATTAAGGCAACCTGAGGTAGTCGCCTCAGGTATTAGATTTTGGGGGGAACAATGTCGCAACTTACCTATCAACAGCCGTCTGCCCCCTGCCACTTTTGCCTGGCAGCTGGAAGAAACTGCCCCCTTTACCTCTGCCCTCAAAATTCATCACAGCAAGCTGTGTTGTGCTAGTTCCCACTCTCATGAAATTCATTACTTGCATGAGAATTCCTTCATCCAATCTAGCTGCTTCTTTCCAGGGCGAAAGAAGCAGCTAGAGGACAGAATCCTGTGGGAGTCCAGGAGGCCAACTGGGGGCTTGCTTGTACTGTGTCTAAAAGAGAACAGGATTATCTGCTCCTGGGTGGTGGGCAGGCAAAGGAGGGGGTTGACCGTGACAAATAGGCACTGCCTCAGCTGCCAAAAATCTTGACCTCCCAATACCAGGGAATTGGTGCATCTCTACCCTGCGCTTTTCAGAATGACAATGAAGAGAAAATTTTGTTACCTGTAGCTTTTTAAATCACTGCCCGCTTTAGGACTTGGCAGGAATGAGGAGAAAGGTGTTTTCCACACAGGAACAGGCTTGTGTACTTTCCCGGTTGCTGTTGTGGCTGACAACACAGCGCAGCGGCGATGGGGCACCCATACAACAGGTTCTCCCGTCAGTATAAAAAAAAGTTGGCAACTGGGTAGCATTATATCAATATAGTGTTATATCAACAGTTTCTCAGTTTTCTCTGAGCTTTCATTTTTAAAAAGTACACCTCTAGCCCCTTTTGTTGCACAAAGGTAAGGAAAACAGGTATATCTCTGTAAGGAAATTAAAAAATGAAGTCTTTAGCGCCATTCTTTACAGAGAGATGATTTTTTCCTTATGTCAGTGCAGTGCAACAGGTTAGAGACTTGATACACGTATTGGTTGAATGTTGTGTCATGTAATGTTATTTGATGCTATTTTTTCCTTAAATTTTTTTTCTTTAAAAAAAATCCTTGTAACAAGGAGAGGAAATGGCTGTTGTGGTGAAAATGGCTGCTGTGTAGACGGGACTGGGGAAATCTGAACTTTCTCACCTGTGTGTGTGTGTGTGTGTGTTATGTGGTGTCAAGTCGCCCCAAACCTATGCTGACCATATGAGTGAAAGACCTCCAAAACATCCTATCGTTAACAGACTTGCTCAGATCCTGCAAACTGGAAGACATGGCTTCTTTGATTGAGTCAAGCCACCTCGTTTTAGATCTCCCTCTTTTCCTACTGCCTTCCACTTTTCCTAGCATTATTGACCTTTCCAGACAATCTTGTCTTCTTTCTGGGCCTTTGAGATCTTCCTCAAAAACTTTGGAGCAAAGTAGGTTTGGAAAAGATTGGCAAAAAGCCAGGGAAACCCTGGGAGGTGCACAAATGCACCATGAAGTATGGGGAAGCAGAGAAAGAGGCGCTTCCCAGCAGCATTGAACCTGGGCCAAAACAACCCGTGTGGGAACACCTCAAGAGGCTGTGTGGGAACCTGTGGAACCTCTCACACTTCTCACCAGCCCGTTCTGGGGCTTTCGGTAACAGAAAGAAAAGCAGTGGGCCTCTTTCAAATAAACTTTCTTCATTTTTTGCCCCCCAGGAGGAGTTCAGGCTCCATTTTAGGAACATTTCAAGGATTATGGACTGCGTGGGATGTATCAAATGTCGCCTTTGGGGGAAACTGCAAGTAAGGAATCCCTTTGACTCCCCGCTCCTTGCAAAAATTTTTGTAGTTCTGATTGTTCATGAGTTCGTTTTCAAGAGTTTTAACCCCTAATGCAAAACCCCCTAATTAATATTTAGAAAATAGATATGCTGCTTCTCTAAAGACCTGCTTGAAGTGACTAGTGATAGAGTATAATAATTAAACATTCAAAGGATAGAGATCGATAAAATAAGACAAAAGTAACATACACAGTAAAAAAAAAATCTCAGTCTAACAGTTCAACAAAGGGGCAAGCACTGTATTGTTATTTATTGTATGCATTTCTTGTTTTTATTGCACTGTCTTCTAATTTCTGAAATCCGGTTTTTGCATTTATTTGTTCATGGTTGACATGGTTTGTTACGATCTTTACTTTCTTTGGGGTAGTTTTTGCCTTTAATCTTCCCCTTCACACCCTCTGGGTAGTTTGCTGCCACCAGGAATATATTATTCCAAAATATTTTATTCAAATTTCCCCTTTGGTAACGTGTTTAAGCGTCAGGCTCCTTCGTGGTTCTATGTGGCCCTGAGGATATGAATGGGATATAGCAATGACAGCTACACTGGGATATAACAAAACAAAATAAATGTTTATTTTTCAAGAAGCGTATCAGTTTCATAAAAGTAGTTCTTAGTTCTTAAAGTTACTTCCTATAAACTCATTCACACAGATCTCTTCTAAGGCTTCACACACAGTTAGCCTCCTTCACTAGACTCAATAGTTCTCTCACAAATACTTCAAATATAGGCAGCACACAGCTGGCCTCTCTTTCTCCGACTCTCATTCACAGAAATATGAAACCTGCTCAGGCAGCTCACAGCCAGCCTCTCTTTCCCTGACTGAGTGTCCTTTCACAAACATGCTCAGTTCAGGTTCCACACAGGTTATATTTCTGTCATAAATATTTCAGTATACTCAGGCAGCACACAGCTAGCCTGCTTTCTTCTGACTGAAACTTTTCTCTGTCTCACTCAGTCTAAACTGCATTCACTCTGCCCACAATCTCAGTCATCAACCCATCACTCTTCCCTCTCTCACCCCCACTCTTCACCTAGCTCAAACCAAGCATTTAAAGACACGTGCACCCATTTCTTGAAATCATTACATGGTTATTGTCGGATTATTTTCTAACTTTGTAATACAGTCTTATTACAGTGTTGATTCTATGTTTTATAATGTTCCTGTTGTGTTGCTAAATTTTGTAATCTGCTTTATGTCTTAGCAAGAAAGGCAGGCTACAAATAAAATAAGTAGCAAAAACATTCAACAGTGCAAGTCCTAAAAACATCAAAGATAGGAGAAACAGACCATTAGATAATTTTAAAAAATAGTTAAACGATTTAAAAGTAGGTTAAGACATCAAAGTTGTAGCCTGGCACCTAAATGTCAACAAGGTGGGAAGCAGATCGGCCTCAAGGGGAAGGCATTCCAAATAATTTGGGGACAGCAGGATTTGAGTCCAGTGCCACCTTAGAGGTGTCTGTAGAAGGGAGCTCTGACTCCCAGAAGTTCATACCTTGAAAATCTTGATGTATTGTCGAAGGCATTCACGGCCGGAGAACGATGGCTGTTGTGGGTTTTCCGGGCTGTATTGCCATGGTCTTGGAATTGTAGTTCCTGATGTTTCGCCAGCAGCTGTGGCTGGCATCTTCAGAGGTGTAGCACCAAAAGACAGAGATCTCTCAGTGTCACAGTGTGGAAAAGGATGACTCAGCCCAACCCCACCTTCCTGAGTAGATATAAATCACTTGCCAACATCTTTTCCACACTGTGACACTGAGAGATCTCTGTCTTTTGGTGCTACACCTCTGAAGATGCCAGCCACAGCTGCTGGTGAAATGTCAGGAACTACAATGCCAAGACCACGGCAATACAGCCCGGAAAACCCACAACAACCATCTTGAAAATCTTGTTGGTCGCTAAGGTGCCACTGAACTCAAATCCTGCTGTGGACCAACATGGCTACGCACCTCAACTAATTTTGGGCTCCGGTATGTGCAGGTAGACTTAAAACTGCATTTTATGTTGTGCTTCATGCAGACTCAGGGATTGGGAACGGCACTGAAGATTCTGTTTTCTGAAAGCCAAATAGAAAACATGCCAGAGAGAGGCCCTTCACCCACGTTCCATCTAACGAGACAGGAAATCGTGTCCCTCTTCAATGCCTTTGGAAGGTGAGCTGTACCTTTTTCTCTTGGGAAAGTTTCTCCAGTCAAATGTATTTTCACCCCTACATGGGCTCAATTCAGGCATCGTAGAAAATTGTGGTTTGTATGAACTGTAATTTGGAACCCAAACTCTGGACGCAGGTTCCACACGTATCACAAGCAAACCCTGCATGTCGACTTTTGTTTGCCTTCCTCTTCATATAACAGCCACCACCATCCTTCAGAACAACTTAACACCCACTCACAGCAGTTTACAAAGTGTGTTATTATTACCCTCACAACAAGCACCCTGTGAGGTGGGTGGGACTGAGAGAGCTCTGAGAGAGCTGTGACTGACCCAAGGTCACCCAGCTGGCTTCAAGTGGAGGAGTGGGGAATCAAACACCTCTCCAGATTAGAGTCCCACGCTCTTAACCACTACACCAAACTGTTCCTTCCTATATTTTGCACAGCAGACTCAAGACGGGCCAGTAGTATTAACCGTGGTTACTCCATTCCAATGTCACAGAACACCATGGTTAGCACAAGCCATGGGCTTGCAAACCCACTTTAAACCATGGTTTGCCAGCAGGTCAGAAACCATGGCATCAATTCAGAGTGCAGACCAAGTCATAATTAAGATCTTTTTCCTGTTTGGCACAATGTCTGTACTGCCTGCTATTTGTTTTGAGGTTGCCACTTTTGTGCCTCCTCTGGAAGACTGCAGCCAGATTTTTTCTTAAGATTGCAGGGTTTTTTTGACAGAAATATTTTGCTTATTAATAACCATTTAATCCCTCAATGGGCTGGGTCTGACATATTTGATGTGAGCTTTGGAGAGCATTGCCCCCATCAAGAGAGTCGCTGAGGCTGCTTATGGTCTCACCGCCACGAGAAATGAGGATGCTTTCTGCCTATACTTCGGCTTTTTTGGAGGCAGCCCCAGGCTTTTGCAATGGGCTGTCTGGAGAAGTGAGAAAGATGTCATCTTTGGTGAGCTGCAGAAAGCCTGACATTTAAAAAGAGGTTTTAGATTATGACCTGGTGTTGTGCTAAGTAGTGGATTCTTTCATTTTTGATGGCTGTAATGCTTATGGCTTTATCTGGAAACTGCTTTGAATTCTTGTCAGAAAAGCTGTATATATTTTAAATAAATGAATTTATTTACGTTATTTATAATCCACCTTTCTAATAACATTCGAATGACATTCGATTTATATACCGCCCTTCAGGACAACTTAATGCCAACTCAGAGTGGTTTACAAAGTATGCCATTATTATCCCCACAACAAAACACCCTGTGAGGTGGGTGGGGCTGAGAGAGCTCTAAGAGAGCTGTGACTGACCCAGAATCACCCAGCTGGCTTCAAGCGGAGGAGCGGGGAATCCAACCTGGCTCTCCAGATTAGAGTCCTGCCACTCTTAACCACTACACCAAACCGGCTCTCTGACTTTCTGACTGAGATGCAAGGTAGATTACATCAAACAGCTGGAAGTGAGCTGCCAGAGACTCTCTTTAATGGGAGATGCCAAGATTTATCCCAGAGCTTCTATGCGTTTTTAAATTTAGATCCTGCTTTTCTCACTGCTTGTGTACCTAAAGTGGCTTTTTATGTTGTTTCCCCTCGTCCACTTTATCCTTACAACAAATCTCGTGTGGTAGGGTTAGGCTGGAAGATTGTGACAGTCTCAATCAATCCAGTCTTCATTGGGAAGAAAGGTGGGGTATAAATGGGGTATAAAATTTTTCTGTGGCACGAAGTCCCTTCCCCTCTAGCATTGGAGGGAGACACCTGGAGCAGGATACGCCCCACCAAATCCTCTTAACGGTTCCTTTCTTTACTGCTGCAGGATTTCAACAAGCATTAAAGAGCTAGACAACTTCCGCAACTTCTTACAAACTCTGCCGTGAGGCGGCTTCGGAGGAAGACCGGCGGCTTTGTTCTCTGTGGGAGGAACCTCGGAGCCGTTTGTGCTGATGCAACCCACAGGGACCCTCCGTCCATTCTCTGCAAGATTCGCAGGGGACTGCCGCATGGAACATTAGCAGAAAGCAAGAGTGCAAAGGATCTCCTACCAGTTTAGGGCTTTGTTGAACTGCTGTTTTACAAACTAAAGAGGTGTCTTGGCTGGATCAAAGCAGAGATTGCCGGTGCCCCCCTGGCAGACCACGCTCCATCTTCTGCTCACCCTCTGTTCTAGGAGGTGCTGGGGGGGGCATAGCTGTCCTGGAGGGGCTTCCGATTGCTTCTTTCTCCTTCTGTCAAACGCCCAATTTGCTTTTCGTTCATCCTTCACTGGGAAATACAGCTTGGATGTATCTTTAAGGGCAAAGAAAGCCCAGAAACCATGAACAGGTCTAAAATATGGATCTTGTAGCACCTGCTGCAGAAGGAACAGCGGCTTGCATGTTGGCTGGCACTTAACACCTTTTCCCTATTGCTGCTGTCACAGTGACAAGCATAGGCGCAGGGGCAGTTCTGTGGCACAATACAGAGACTTCTGAGACACTGCAGGAACTTGGCGGACTCCTGCCTCGTAAGAGGCCAATGGCGTCCCCTCCTGGGCATGCAGAACAACACTTTGACTTGCACCTTGTTGCGGGGAGCAGTGTAGGCCCAGGAAGGGAGGGCCCGCCTAGCTTGGGCTGACCCGATGCTTTGAGGCAGCCTTGTAAAGAACTGCCAACTTTGAAGCCAGCTATCACTCTTAAGCTACAGGGCCTCCTTCAGGGCTGTCTTGGGCGCTTGTCTTATACCAGCCCCTTTGGAATCAAAATGGGCTTTAACCACAGTTGCAACTTGCGTCAGCGCCGCCCTTAACTCAGGTTATGCAGGTCAGCTTCGTTGAGCAAATGTCTCCCCCTGCCGACTTCTGCCCGTTTTGCAGCCCTGTAAAAAGTTTGTAATGATCCAGGCTGTTATCCTGCTTGTGAAGTGTGCAGGGGCTTTTTTTTTAATCGAAAGTGCAGAGCTCTGAGGACAGAACGATTAACTGTTAAAAAAAATTTATGTATGTCTCTCTAAAATCAGGTTTCTGTAAGGTAACCAGAAAGGGAAAAGACTATTTTGTCCAGACACTGATTTAATTTAAACTTGATCTTCCTAAAGCTATGTCTGCAATATCCTCTTTCTCCCCCCTACCCCGCTATGGCTGGCAATAGCCTTAGGCGAGGAAGAAGAGTACGATGCCCTAATACTTCTTCAGCTATAAACCAGCAGGTATGTTTCCTTCCATAGTGCAGTTCTTTAGCCCGTATGGCAGTAGGGCTGTTCTTGCTTGTGCTCATGTTTACCACTTTCCCCTGCCCCATGTGAAGGTTGATGCTTTTCTCACACCAAACTGTTGCATTTTACGCAACAAGCAGAAGCCACCCCCCCGACGTTGCACAAAAAACTGGCCAGAGCAGCATCTTATGGCAAGATCTGTTGCATATCCCAACTGTTAGCCTGCAGCTTTGTATAATTTTTTGGGGAGTGTTGCTTACTGGGAAAACACACACGGGAGGGCCCAAGTTCAATAACCAAGCAGACTTGCAAGGATCTCTGGCAGCAGAATCAAGAATTCCATTCCAGCGAAGAGGAGCCGGCGTTCAGCAAACTATTCTGCAGGGGCAAGTTCTGATGGCTGGAAAGAGTTCTGCCAGAACTTTGTTAAACAGTTGAACTAGGTTATAGATAGGAGTATGAAAGACCAATGTAAGTGGCATACTTTGGGATTATTTCATGAGAGTCAGGGATTTTGCACACAATCTTATGCAGCAGAACGTCACAACTAGTGCTTGTTTTAACCATACTTAAAGCTCCCTTAAGTGTGTAAAGACCTGAATGCATTGCGGGGGGTGGGGGATCCTGTTCCCCACTGTGTAAGCTCTCTTCCTCATTGCTCTTGCCCCCATAGTCCTTGGAAGGAAGGGCAGGGGTGGGGTGCTGAGACTTAGCTGGATAGCTCTGCCTCTGATTAACTTTTGTTCTGGTGACTGGTTATGGCTAGAGATGGGCACGAACCGAAATACAAACCCAAATTAAGTACGGTTCGTCAGATCCCATTTCTGACGAACTGCCACGAACTTTAGGCTGATTCGTTTTGGTTCATCACTGCAGAAAGCCTGGTGCCAGTCAATCAGTTTCCTAGGCAACAGGGCATGGACTTCCTGCTGACCCGGAAGTGAACTTCTGCTGACCTGGATGTGGCGTTTTCATGAACCAAGCAAACCAGTTCACAAACCAGGGGATTTGTGAAAGTTCGTGGTTTGTGAAATTTGATGAACCACATGGTTCGGGTTTTTCCTGGTTCGTGCCCATCTCTACTTATGGCATGTCTTCTATTAGCAACAGTGCTTTGGAACGCTGGCCTCTTCCGCATGGTGAACTTTGGGCTTTCTGCATATTCAGCCCATGAGGACTGAAGCCGCTTTATTCATCGGTTCTGGCCCCTTACTTCTTTGATTCTACACTTTGAGGGAGTTGAACTGAAGTGGTGTCTCTTTGTTATTTCTGCACTAGAAAAATGCCCTGATTCTTCTACAGGCTTTGAGGACCGGTCAGTCAACTGGTTGAGGACTCGTGACTTTCTTCAGCTGCAGAAACTTTTTTTTAATGGCAACATTGCTATTTAATTTTTTTTTTTTAATTCAGGAGAAAACTGTATTAGGTTGCGGTTCAACCTATCAGGATGCAGAGGAATAAAGGAGAAAGGCAGGGCCAGACTTCACATGTCCAAAAAGCTCCACACTGGAAAATAACATCAGGGTGTGTGTGCAGGGAGAAAAGCTGCAGAAAAAGCAAAGGAAAGTATGGTTCTGGGGCAGATGCAGCCCTTCTTCCAGGCAGAATGCAAAAAAATCCAGGAAGCAATTTGGGGACTGAATCAGGGTATTTTGACCGTGCGTGCAGAAGTCCGGAGAGAAACTGATGCAGTATGGAGCCAGAACCACTGAAAATCCCTGTGCAGAAAAGACCATGAACTTGAGCATAGAAAGAAACCTTCCTTCTTCCAAAGCGAGTTCCCCAATCCTGTTTTGAGCCCACACTCCACACATCTTTTTCTACTTCTTAAGAGCTACAGCCAAATTAAGGCTGGCTGAAGGACTGGCCACAAACCCAGGATGTGAAGCCAGCACTTGCAAACCACGGCAACCAGGTTTCAATATTACATGGAGTTGGCATATCTTACCACCATCTTCCACTACATGCCCTTCCTGTGCAGGCTTTGCATTTGACGTATTGCATATTCGGGACCTTGACAAGGGCTAAGGGGTAACAAAGCAATGTTGTGTGGGTAGAAGCTGTGGCTAAATAGCCGAGAATCTGCTTGGCATGCAGAAGTGACACAAAAGACCTCTGCACATGACCCTGGACGGCAGCTGCCACTTTAACCTCAATGGACGGATTCAATATACAGGCAGCTTCACATGCGTTCATGTCAGTTGTCTGCACCAAGACAAGGTGGCTTCTGCCGCAGCAGGAGGAACTGTATGCTCATTAACAGTGGAAAAGAGCAAGAGTCCAGTAGCACCTATGAGACTAACACAATTTGTGGTAAGGTAGGAGCTTTTGAAAGTCATAGCTCGCTTCTTCAGATATCTGAAGCAGTGAACTGTAAATCACAAAATCTCATACCCTACCAAAAATTTTGTTAGGTGCTACTGAACTCTTGCCCTTTTCTACTGGTAGCTGAAGATGTGAGCTGTGATGCATGAAAGCTCATACCCTACCACAAATTTTGTTAACTCTTGCTCTTTTCCACTGCTACAGCCAAACATGGCTAACCATCTTGATCTATATGTGCGTTAGTAACTGGTGGGCTGCTTCTAGATAAATGCTTCCTTTAAAGCAGGGGTGGGAAAAGGAAGAGGTTTTAATTTCCCAACTTACCAACCCATTAAAACTGGGTTGCTGGTTACTTTCAGGCATTCCCCTGTGCAGTCCTTTCTAAGTTTTCTAACAATACTCCAGTGCTTTTACATGTTGAGTGACATAGTGTTGTAAACCTTAGCACAGGCTGACCTCATGACGCGCCCCAGGCTGTACAGTGTCTGGCAGAGAGAAGCCAAGGCTCGGCCAGTGAGCTGCACCAGCCTCCACCGTCCATGCATCTGAGAGGTACGTAAAGAAACCCAAAGATAAAATACTCGAGAATACCTGAGAAATCTGATCATCAGCGCCGAACACGCACCTTTAGTTGCCAGCATACCAGCTTGCTAAGACGCTAGAGACCGCAGTGCTTTTCAGGAAAGGAAGTAAAGGAGAAAAGTGTGCCCGAGTCTGAACTTCAGAGCCCAAACCCACCTCCAGCAATACTTGAGCACCCATCTAGTCACGCCGATGACTGTAGCTGATTCTGCACAGGTTGGATAATGCACTTTCAATGCACTTTAGCAATCATATTTGGAAGTGGATTTTTGGTTTCACACACGAAAAATTCAGTTCCAAATGCTCTCTAAAGAGGATAGGAAGTGCATTATCCAACGTGTGCGGAATCAGCCTTGTGTTTGTGGTACCCTCAAGTCAGAGTTGACTTATGGCAACCCCCGGTGGAGTTTTCATGGCAAGAGACTATCAGAGGCGGTTTGCCGTTGCCTGCCTCTGCGACGCTGGTCTTCACCGGAGGTCTCCCATCCAATTGCTGACCAAGGCTGACCCTGCTGAGCTTCTGACGAGATCAGGCTCACCTGGGCTAACCAGGTCAGGGCACTCCAATGGGTACGCATGCACATACAACCCGGCTACGTTCTCCCTTGCCCGCTCCATGCTTGGCACTCTTAGTTCCAGCCAGGCACCAACCTGACTTAAAGATACAGCAAAGGCGTCTCTTTCACAACAAGGAATCAAAACCGGCACACTACAAACTACATCTCACAAGATAAAAACAGACCTCTTTATTTCAAAGCTTTGTAAGTATTTCAGTACAATCTCAGTGGAGAATGACAGGGTACATTCGTTAGCTGCAGCCTCCCTCTGTGGCCAGCTCACCACTGGACAACAAGAGTGCTGGCTGGGGGACTAAGCCATGCCGATAGAAAGACACCGCACCACCCCCCCTCCCAAGGCAATCGATGCAGATAAAAAAGTCAGCCATTCCGATAGAAATTTTCAGTAAAACAGGACTGCCTGCCTTTTGCACAGCTGGCAGGTCAGAATTCAGTGGCCGTCCACGTGAAACGTGGGAACACCTCGTGCCAGTGGCTCATCTGCTTTAGGCAGTTCCAGATAGAAGAACCTCACGTCCACGCAGGTCAGTGCAAAAAACTGGACCAGCAGTCTGCAGCCCTTTTCTCACACACACAAACACACACACGCACCCTCCCCTCCTCAGAAACAAAACTTAAAGTGCTGCAAGTGCAAAAAACCAAGTAAGGGGAAATAGCTCAACTTGTCTTTGGTGCCTTGCGGGCGAATGGAAGGCGAGGGATCAAGTTCGGGTGCCAGTTAGATCTGCCAGGAATCCGGGAGCAATCAAGGCAGAGGGGGCCCAATCCACATAAGCCATCCCATCCCCTAGCCCCACCTGAAACGGGCGGTATTTTACAGTACACACGTCAAAGGTCCGGTGACTGTATCCACACAAAACGCTGACAAACTTGCGAGTGTCCAAATAGGCGGATAAATGGCATTTGTGGGCATTCACACCGAAGTGCTGGTGTGCCTCTCCACAATTTGTATATTCACTGTAGACAGATATATAATTTAATATATGTGGGTGGCTTCCCTGCCACATGTATCCCAGCAGGTCTGGGGAGACCGGCTTACTAGTTTGGCTGCAGAGGCCTCAACGAGGCCCCATCGTTGAAAAAAGAGAATGTGCAAGTCGAAAAGGAAGCAACTTCACAAACCAGACACTGCTGGCCTCTTCAGTCACCTATTTCAGTACACCCACATTTTGATCGAAGGGCAAAATGAACTACAGCCAGGAGGGGCGGGGGGGGGAACCCTTCTAGCCAGTGGGAGCTGGAATGTGCGTAGACTGGGACACTTTGTGCGTCTCCTTAATGAGAATCCCGAAGACTGGGGATGCTCTCTGTGGCAAAAGCCCAGCCAAAAAGCGCTACATTGTAGGAACTCCCCAAATGTGTGTGCCAGGAAGTTGCCTGTTCGGGGGCTTTTTTTTGGCCATGCATGGGGGATAAGGGGGAGGACATCCAGGGAACTCAGCACTTCAGTTCTCAAGCCGACAACCCCACAGTTGCTCCCAAATACACAAACTTAATGCCCCCCCCCACAAAAAACACATAATACATACATGATGCTACACACAAAGAACAGAAGTGATCAGCCCCAAAGCCCCTAACTCCTCCACACCCTCATGAGACATCAAGTTTTAAAAAGCAGACCCCACCCAGAAGCCAAAATCCATAAATATACCCCCCCCCCCAAAGTTACCGAACCCTTCTTTAGAATTGGGGAAGGGACTGGAACGGCTCATCACTTTAACCAGCCCCTCTCCATCCCAAGAGGATGGCATTTTGAAAATTTACTCGAGCGCAAGAGCGTTTTAAGAAAAGCTCTGCTGTGTACTTAAAGCAGTTCGGCTCAACCACGGCATCCGTATCCTGGTCGCTACGGAGAGGAACACGTTTTGAACCCACCCCAGGCCCCGACACTGCAGAAGAGGAGCCACGTGGCGAGTTCCACGTGCCTCACAGCTGAGTCGGCGTGTCCCCCTGTGCGAGCTGACCCAGAAATGCTGTTTAGGGGGCCTTGCAATTCTCGGAGGGCTTCTCTGGGTTGTGAAACACACGCAAAGGCACTTTCCCCACCAGTTCTAGGCTTGAGAACTGGCTCCCCAGGACCGATTCCCAGGTGTTCGTATTCCCAGTAGTCACTGTTGTACACGCTATTGGTTGAAAGCAAATATTCCAAGGAGCCTCCCCGGTGAATACCTCCTCCTCCGGCAAGGAGGGCCTAGGACTGCAGCGGCTGTCAAGAGATCCCACTTCCAGCAATACTAACCCACCCTGTCCACACACTTATATCACCTGGCATCTTAACAGAAGAGCAGGTGTACCTCTGGCTTTACTTCCCAACCCACTGTTCTCCTAGCTCCGGAACTGCATCAGCCTCAGAGACCAGCAAGCCAATCAAATGCCTGCTTCATTCCACCCTGGCTAGAAGGGCGAAGAACGGCATCAACACAGCCTCTGTGGCAGGCCTGCTACTAGCCCTCATGGATCCACTGCACCTGTGAAATACTATGGATTGCAGGTGATACACTGTTAATAAATCAGAAAACTGGATGCCTGAAAAGGGCCAACGAAGCAGTCGCGCAACATTAGTTTTTTGTTTTTCCCCATGGTCCCGGAACAAGAGCGCAACAGTAAGAGATTGAACTGCAAGTGAAGACCCCCTGGTGAGAATATGGCACTCAACATTACCATTTTTTGCTATGACCCGCCCCCCCCCCTTAAAAGTAACAAACCAAAAGTGGAGACCCGCCTCCAACAAAAGTTCCACCGTTTTAAATACGCAGAGACGCTTCAGTCCTTTCAGGAAGACAAAGATGCCTTTCCCCAGCTACGGATGTGCAATTAAAAGCGTTCCACTGAACAGACATCCCATCACATCGGAGAAGGAAAAGGCCAGGAAGAGAAGTTTTGCTCCTTGAAAAAGTTCCGCTTAAAAAGTGCAAAATGTCCAGCCATGTTCTTTGTCCAGGCAAGTCCTTCCAAAGCTGCCGTGAGCTGCCAAACTAGCCTCCTCTGGGAGCTTCACACCAACATGTAGGGCTAGAAACTTCTGCGCCGACACTGGTTTCCATCCTTCTCAGTACCACACAGCAGCAACTGGCCTACACACCCCGAAGAACAAAGCCCTCTAGTTCTGGTCCCAGATTGCAAAACTAGTGGGGCCCGGCAGGGAGTTGCATTCTTCATGCTTGCTGGAGTCCCTGCCAAGAGGTACTCAGACATCAGTTCTGGGGTGTCAGGTGAAAGCTGTGGGGACTCCTCGACTCTGTGCCTCTGTGAGCGAAGAGCAGGGGGGCCACATCCGCAGTAGGAGCGCTCGAGGGAGTGACCACGATGCCATTATCGCTCCCTGTCAGAGAACCATACCAGGCGGAGTTCTGGGGAATAGCTAAACTACAGAGGGGGAAAAAAGAAACAGACCAGAATGTCTCGGGAGTTTCATCCAGCAGATAAACAACTCCCCACCCCACAGAACCATTAACACAACATCTTACTTTTTTGGTAGAATGGAAACCTTTTATCGACTTTTCACATGAAATAGATAACAATGACTTGATGGTATGTGGATTTATGGATTAAGGAATATGAACTTTAGAAAAAAAGAGCTTTTAGAGCAAGTGAACATTTGAAAATGATACATATTTGTCATGGAGGCAATTGAAACCTTGCTTGTGGTTTAATTAGCCCCCCCCCCATCTTCTTTTTCTCCCTTTCCTTTTTTCTTTTATGTTTATATGTATTGTTAGTTTGTCAGATGATTTTTTTTTTATTTCTTACTAGCTTGATACCCATGCGTCACTATGGTATTTAACTACTTTAAATCCAGTTACTGCCTTTCTTCAACTGTCTGCAGTTTCCTTGACCTGATATTTACCTCAGAACACAGCTGACCAAACAGAGAGAGGGAGGTGCAAGCAGGCAGGAGCCTGCCAGCCTCACAGGAAAGCCAGGCCCGACAGGGAGATTGGCAACCTGAGTGAACTTTGAGGGGAAGACTGGGAGGTGCTTTTTACCTCAGGACACATTCAATGACTCCCAATAGCAACTGCATACTGTTTAGAATGCAGGGAGTGAGGACCAATCAGGCCACTTATGCAAATGACCTTGAAAAGCTGGCCCAATCAGGGAAGAGTAGCTGAGTGGGCAGGGGTGCAAGCAGGCATTAGCCTGCCAGCCACACAAGGAAGCTGTATCCCTTTGGGAAAATACAGTTTACCCACTTGGGAAAATTTCTTAAAATCCCTTCTTAGTGGGTGCTTACATCATGAAAAGAACGTTCTCCCCAAATTTCATGTTTCTAGGACCAGGGGTTTGGGCTGGGCGTTGATGGGTCAGTCAGGACACTTGTGTTTATATAGATAGATAGATGTATTGTTTACTATTTACCACTTAAAAATATACCAGAGCAGAACCATTAACACAATTGACTAATTTTGATGGTTTTTAAGCACATGAACATCTTGATTGCATTCCAGTAGAATTGCGTGGCTGGACAAGGAAAGGCTTTCGGTTTAATGGAAAGTGTAGGTGACTGGGGAAGGCAACGGCAAACCACTCCGTAAAAAGTCTGCCAAGAAAACGTTGTGATGCGACGTCCCCCCATGGGCCATTTATGACTCGGTGCTTGGACAGGGGACAACCTTTACCTACGTGACACACAAAACTGCCTTATCCTGAATCATATTTCCTTGCCTTAAGGCGAGTGCAATTCTTGTTGACAGCAGAAAATGCTGACAAGTCATAGCTGACTTATGGCGACCCCTGCTGGGGTTTTCAAGGCTAACAAGGTGGTTTGCCAGTGCCTGCCTCTGCACAGCGACCCTGGCCTTCCTCAGGTCTCCCCTCCGATAACTATCCACGGCTTGCCCTGCTTAGCTTCCACAATCTGACATCAAGCTTGGCCAGACTATCCAAAGCTGTAAGACGTACCAAAATAATACACATGAGCCACTAGAAAGACACACAGAGGAAAATGCAGGTTAAACATCACACCAGCAACGCCACCTCAAATCCACCCTACCTTCCTCCCTCGCCTCTTCCTCCTGCAAGCCTCGGCAAATCGTCGTCGCTGTCGTACCTCCTGGGATTGTCAAAGAAGTACGCCCGCGAGCTGAAACTGTGGCTATTGACCATGCCAGCAGGCGTCTGAAAGGTTAAGAAAGAGAGAGGCTGTTATTCAAACAATTTGAGCTACGGGGAGCAGATAGGACTCTGCAATGTCCCCCCTCCAGGATATTATAAATTCCAGAGCGCACTCAGCCAAGCTGTTCTGTCCGGCATTCCCCAAACCACTTTCTGTCCTGCAGTTGTGGTTAATCACCCAAGTAGGCAGAAAGCACTCCCTTGTCTGCACGTGGCCCTGATTTTTTACCTTCAACAGAAAAGGAAATGCAAAGAAAACCCTGGAAAGGGAGAGGCTGCAGCTCAGTGGAAGAGCCTCTGCTTTGTATGCAGAAGGTCCCAGGTTCAATCCCCAGCATTTCCAGTTCAAAGGATCAGACAGCCGCTGCTGGCCATACACTGTGACAGACCAAAGGTCAGATTCAGTATAAGGCAGCCTCCTGTGTGTTTGTGTGAGATGGGGTGGAAGGGAAGCTTGTGCAGCACTTCCGATTTAGGACTGCACCATGGCTTTTAAAAGTAGAGGATCTCCAGAGTATAGACAGTTTGAGTACGAGTTTAGCCGGAGAGCCAGTTTGGTGTAGTGGTTAAGAGCGGCAGGACTCTAATCTGGAGAGCCGGGTTTGATTCCCCACTCCTCTGCTTGAAGCCAGCTGGGTGACCTTGGATCAGTCACAGCTCTCTCAAGGCTCTCTCACCCCCTCAGAGTGATTATTGTGGGGATAATAACAACATACTTTATAATAACAACATACTTTATAAACTGCTCTGAGCATGTGTTAAGTTGTCCTAAAGAACAGTATATAAATCTATTATTATTATTATTATTCCAGGAAAACCCACTTCTCTTTCTGGGTAAAACAAGATATAGCAATCCCTTCTTCAGACCATCACAAACTTGGGGGGGGGGGGCTGTGCCCCTGGACCCCCAGGAGTCTCAAGTCTGTACTCCTTTGCCCCTCCTATGACTAACAGGCAGGGGACCCACAAGGGGCATGGGGAGAACCTCATGCCCCCTGCCAGCTGTTCTTTCTCCACACACTATTTTTTTCTCCTCATCGTAACAGCTTTGACCCATTCCATGTTTCCTTCCTTGTTGCCCGGGTTCACTCCCTACTACGTCTCCCCTGCCCTTACTCCTGTTTCCCTCGTCCTTCCTATCTGCCAACTCCCCCATCCCCACAAATTCACCCCAACTGAAAGTGCAGCAGCCATTTTGGATTGCCTAGGCAACCACAGACTATATTGGTGGTTATGTCTGCTGTTACCTGGGCAACCCAAAATGGCTGCCAAGATCTCAGAATTTCAGAACTTTTTCAGGTATGAGAGTTTTTTCTGCAACATTGGGGTTTCCTGACAGACTTGCAGCAATACCCATTTCTGGACCTAGCCCCAGCATGTCGATTTTTTCGATGTGCATTCTGGGACCATGTTCAGAATTAGACCACATGAATGTAAACAAGACTTCTGGGAGGGAGCAAATGAGCAATACCTCTGTCCAAATTTCAGCGCATTAAGGGGTTGTTGCAGCCTACTACTTACACAAGTAGAAAAGTCTTCCAGAACAGAAAAAGGAGCTACTATTAGATGAGAGGCAGGATACAATACAAGATATTTATTCACAAACTTAACTAAACTTAGCTATTTTTCGTTTGGCTAGTGGCTGTTCCTGTTTTTTTGTGCAATGTAAACTTTTAGCCAGATTTTTCACTGCTGTGCCTAGGGTTGCCAACCTCCAGGTGACAGCTGGAGATCTCCAGGAATTACAACTGACCTCCAGGCAATAGAGACCAGTTCCCTTGGAGAAAATGGCTGCTTGGAAGGGCGAACTCTATGGAATTATACCCCACTGAGGCCCCTCCCCAAACCCCACCCTCTCCTGGCTCCACCCCCCAAATCTCCAGGAAGTTCCCAACCTGGACCTGGCAACCCTAGCTGCGCCCATGCCGTATGTATGTACACACAGAAAACTGGTCAAAGGAAATCCACCTTACCAAGTTCTGCGTCAGCCTCTGTGCCCGGAAGAACAGGACCACAAACATGGTTGGAACAAGCTCCCAGAGGAAAAGCACTACCCCAAAGACCACGTACTCCTCGCTAGTGGCTTCCTCCCCTCGTGCCTGCAGAAACACAGCAAACATCCACACTCAAAAGTTACGCACCCAGGCACAAGCAAGTGCAATTCAGTTACATCCTTTCATAAGGTTGAAGATAGACTACTACTATGGACTCTACGTGGAGCTTTCCTAGAAGACTGATCAAAGGCGGCACATGCCCTAGCAGCTGATCTTTTATTTTAAGAATTTGATACGCTGCCCTTCTACCTTGTGCCCATGCCAGATTCCATTAAATCGGGATCGAAAAACCCCACACCCTAATTTCCACTGAAATATTAATATATTCTGCCCATTCCCACCTCATGCAATGTTTTTGGTTGGGAGGTTGAGCAATCTGGCTCACCACCCAAATGTATCATCATATTTTATTATTTTAAAGCTGTATTTATTGTAATTTATCTATTTTATGTTGTAATCCACTCCGAGCTCGTTTAGGGGGAGAGTGGATAGTAACTCCAATAAATAAATGAATGAATAAAAGATGTGGGTTAACAATAAGATGACCAAGTAATTGACACAGGACAACTCTTCAGCTTCTAAAGTAACCCCAATACTACAAATGAACTGGTAATTTATTACAAGAGTTTGTGCACTGGCTTCCATGTGGTTTCTAGGCTCAGTTGAAAGAGTTGGATTTTGACCCTTCCCGTTGACCTCACGTCTTTCATCTCAGGGACCCATTAATATGGTTCTGTCAAGCAGTTCCTTAACACTCAAGGAAATCCTGTAGTTATTTGGGGAGAGAGGCAATCTGACGATCCACATTTTCACCAGTGGGGGGAGATAACGGGACATGCAATTGTGTCTTTTTCCTACTCAATCTCTGCCAATTTTTCTATTTGTTTTCTGAAACTGCTTTACATAAAAAGATTCACTAAGAGATCTGCAGCCCTGGGTGATAGGGACGAGGGGGAGACAGGAAGTGGGACTCCCCAATCCCACATGGGGAGGGACAGGGCCTGAAATAGCGGTGCTGTGGCTCGCCTCCAAACTTCCCGAACCTCATTTTTTTCCTTTGAGGAGGTCTGGTTCAGAGGCCGTTGTTACCTGATCCGAAAGGTTGTCCCAGCCATAGTTGAAGGGACTGGGCACATGGTCTGGGGAGATGACCACCGCCACCAAGTTATAGAAGGCTCTCGACGAGCATAAGAGGATAACTACAGAACCCACAAGGAGAGCTTGGCAGACAGATGTACCCTGGTGGAAAACACATGCAAGAAAAGAGAGAAGCATTAAAAATACAAAAGCTTGGCACACAGCTCTCTCCCCCTAAGTGCCTGTTTTATGCTGGGCATAGTGTATGAAGAGGTAGGGATCCGGAACAGCTATGTATTGAAATATCGCTTTTAAATAATCTGAGCACACCAAGTTCACAGAGAAATGGATGCAACTAAGGAACCTGGGGTTATACCAACAGCCTCAAGAACGGAAAGAGAGGGCTCTTGCAAAAAGAGCAATCGGCAAGACGGTTTGCTACTGGATCTCCTACAAGGGATATACATAGCTCTCGCTTTAATTTGCTGTGAAGCAGCCAAGCCTAGCTAGAGGGAGATGTGCCTTAAGCAAAATCCTGGTAGTGCCAAGCAGGGACCAGGAACGGTTTTTCATCTCTGCCATTTAAGGTTTCTATGGACTTTGCCTGCTTTTTCTCATTCTGATTTCTCAGAGATATATTTCTACCAGTGAGCTTCCCCTCCTCCAGCTCTGCCAACTACAGCCGCCTCAAGTTTCCTACCCTTAAATGACTCTGCTCATTTTCCTCTGCCCTGGATGACTGGTCACATCATGAGAAGACAAGATTCTCTGGAAAAGTCAGTAATGCTGGGAAAAGCGGAATTCAGTACTAGGAAAAGAAGACCTAAAATGAGATGGCTTGACTCCATAAAAGAAGCCACATCCCCCAGTTTGCAAGATCTGAGCAAGGGTGCTAATGATAGGATTTTGGGAGGTCTTTCAATCATACGGTTGCACCACAGGTTGAAGGTGACTCGAAGGCACATCTCACACACACACAATTAGATGAAAGGAGGCCACATAAGGTCAGATACTCGTGCTTAGCTTACTGAATCCTAGACCCTTAATCTATTGCATAGAGGAGAAGTCTATCAGTGGCTAGTAGCCATGGTGAATAAAGGGAACCTTCACAGTCAAGAGGCTGAGAACCCACAGTCAAGAGGCAACATTAGGGGACAGCCGTGGCCCTCCAGAGTAACCAGCTGGACTAGATGAACCACTAGTCTGATCCAGTGGTCTGTTCTTACCTTGGACTCGAGGTAGACATTTGCTGAAGACATTTTGGACAGCCTGCACATGCAATACGCCAGCGAGACGGCACAGAGGATGAAGAGGCCGTCGTTGATCAGGGCCCGGGTGAAGACTGCCCATCTCAGCCGAGCTTCCGGGGCATCGTCGTGGACCAATAACGCACACGTTAAGTTCACAAACATGAAGAAGAGACTGGTGAAGACGGAGCCCATGTACAAGGCAGCCCTGAAGACAAAGAAGCAACAATTAAGGAAGGCAATGCAGAGGCTCTGCGTCCCGGGTTAACAGTTTCATTTTTTCTGCTCATTTTTTTACTGAAACACTTTCAGGCTCTCTCGAGTTTTTTGCTTGAAACAGAACAAGAAGAATTAATGACATGTGATTTTGAAGATTAGGAAGAAGGGAGTGTTAAATGTTAAAAGTTAGCGTAGAGTAAGTATCATCTTTTGATTGCTTCAAATGGAAAATTGGTATATAATTCCTACTATTCAGGTGCTCTTTTTCTTTTTTAATTTTAGTTTAGTTTTTCATCTGCTCTTCTGAGGTTTTTCTTAATTTATTTGCTTCTTTCCCCTTTTTTCTTTTTTTATCTTTTTGATTGTGTTTTACAAATATGTTGGAAATGTGAATAATACTGTGACACACAGATCTCTGTCTTTTGGTGCTACACCTCTGAAGATACCAGCTTTACAGCTGCTGGTGAAACGTCAGGAACTACAATGCCAAGACCACGGCTATACAGCCCGGAAAATCCACAACAACCAATGTGAATAAAAGTTTATTAAAAAGGATCACTCCTCTCTCCTATAAAATGGGGTGGGGAGAGTGGAGAAGTTTTTTTCCCCTTCTTAAAATACTAGGACCCAGGGCCATCCAATGAAGTTGAGGGGTGGGAGAGTCAGGACAGACAAAACACAAGCACTTCTTCACAAAGCGCATAGTTAACTTGTGGAACTCGCTGCCACAGGATGTGCTAACGGCTGCCAACTGGAGACTCTTTAAAAGGGACGTTGACAAATGCATGACGGACAGGGCTATCATTGGCTACTGGTCACGACGGCTATCTTCAGTATCAGAGGCAGTCTCGCTCTTTATATCAGTTGCTGGGAACACAGTTGGGAGGAAGCCGTTAACATTATCCTGTTTGTGCGCTATTTAGAGGCAGCTGGTAGGCCACTCACGAACGGAATGCTGGACTGGATGGGCCTTGGTTCTGATCTGGCATGGCTCTTCTTATGTTCTTATACCTCCTAAATTTTCAAGACTTCCGCAACAAAAAGGCTGTGTGGGTGGCAGAACAACCCAAAGTTTTTTTTGGGGGGGGGGCGCTGCACAGAGGAGGGAAATGGGTGCCATCTTGGCCCCTGGGCACTTCCTTAGGAAAGCCATTCCCACATTCTGTCTTAGCTCTCTGAAAAGCCTGTGCAAAATACGCGAACGCCTCCGAACAGTATTTTGCGCACTATTGCCATGTTCCATCGCACTATTTACTATGCATTTACCAATACTGAAGAAAATGTGGCGCAGACATCAGCCACTGTGACAGGCAATTAAAGGTAGCTTTGCTGAATAAATCAGACCAAGTATTTACAATCATTCTCATGCCCGCTGGATTTCTTCCCCAGCCTCATATCTTTGGAACTTATAGCGCACTGTTAGCTGTATAATTCCCTCCCTTCTCCTCTTAAAAACCTCAGGATGTGCGTGTTTTCATGGCTTTTCCAAGTTAAGAGACTTCAAGCTCAGTCCATCTTCTCTTACACATATTAAGCCTTTCCTTTATGTGTGTTTAGATTATAAATCTGCAGGCACGCTTGCTGTGTTTGTTTTATATAGAAACAAACCAACAGGAATATTTTAAGCACAAAAACTCAAAACATACCTTGTACAATCTTGAAGAAACAGCTTATTTCTCATCTCACTTCCTATTTATTTTTTTAAAAACCCGTATCTACACTACTCCTCGTTAGCAAGGTTATCTTGAAACATTTTCCCTGCCTCACAATCAGAAATATCAGACTTCTCCCTAATTCAGCAACACCCCCAAGCCAAAACGGCTTTATAAAAAACAATTTCAAGGCCTATCAGCATTCTTCAAGTTCTAGCTTTAAAAGATGTATACAACGCTTTCAGTGGTGATCTATATCCTTCGGTTGTCTCTGGCTAGTGGCTCTTTCCATTACAAAGCTGCCCAATGCATCTTTCAGTGTGAACCTATCAGCTACCTTTTAAAGCACACTGGAAGCAAAAGCCATCTTTATGGTTCTTTAATTACATTTTCAAGAAGAAGAATAAGCTGGTGTCTAGTTACTACTTATCTTTGACCACTAAAGTTAGGCAGCCTCTATTGATGAAGGGCCTTGCGAAGTCCTGCAGACTCTGTCCAAGGCTGTTCTGACTTGGTTCCCCAAACCCAGATACTATTTTCCATGTTGTGCCAAATTCTGACTAATTGTGCAAGTTAAATCCATTGGCTGTCGTGCTGATTAACAAATGCTATACGTCTACTCCTGGCGATTCCAAGAAGTTCGATCAGACAAAAGGGTCTTTTTAAAACCTGCTTGCTCTCATGCCAGGACTAGCTCAGAACTTCTAAAGTGGCCATGGAGAGACTGAACAAGCATGTCAACCAAAACGATGGTTTCCCTCCTTGGCTGGGACCACGGGAGGTGAAAGCGGGTTAGTTTCTAGATGGAATACAATACTGCTTGCATATTTTGCCTCGTACCTCTGGGTCAATAAAGTGCAGAGTCCCTTTTTTTAAAAAAAAGCTCAAAAATTAGCTAACAGGCTAATTGATGTGCTGCACAGAATTCCTTTAAAAACCAGGTAACTACCCTATGGCAACCTATCATTGGTCGACAGTAGTAGCCCCACCAACTTTAACTGGCAATTCAGACAGTTGACTTATTAAACCTCCGTCACGGATGCTGTTCTTACTTGTATTTGTTGAATTCAGCGGCACACTTGACTTTGAAGATGACCTGTCAAGGCAAACAAGAGAAACACCTTATTGCATTTTTCAGTCCTGCCACATTCTGAGGACACAAGGTGGATTATGACGGACGGAGTACCAAACGCAGAAACATTAACTTCCTACAGCGCAAGCAGAACCCATTCTCGTCGCTGCCCTTGGGGAGCACTCCAAAACAGGGCATGAAGGATGCAGTCCATCCCTGTCTTTGTTTAATATTCAGAGATCTGCTGCCTCCAAATACAGCTGTCAGGGTTAAGAGCCCCTAACAACAGACCTTTCCTTCATGCTTTTGCCTAATCCTTTTTCTGAAATCATTCTGCACCACTTGTGGAAATTTGTTGCCTGTGCCTCAGTGGCAGAGCATCTCCTTCACGTGCAGAAGGCCATCGGTTCAATCCCTGGCACCTCTCCTCCCTTCCCAACCTAAAAAGCCAGTTAAGAGAACCCTGATAGAGCGGGACCACAAGTGACGCCTGACACAGGTTGGACGCTTGTCAGCTTCCCTCAAGTTTTGATGGGAAATGTAGGCATCCTGGTCTTGCAGCTTGGCTCTCCGACTGCTGCCCAACGGACTTTTCAACTGTCACTTGTCCAACATTCCGCCAAGCTGCCTACATTTCCCATCAAAACTTGAGGGAAGCTGGCAAGTGTCCAACCTGTGTCAGGCGTCACTTGTGGTCCCGCTCATAGTCTACTGCAGTGGCCCCCAACCTTTTTGGCACCAGGGAACGATTTTGTAGAAGACAATTTTTCCACGGACCCCAGGGGGGATGGTTTGGGGGTGACACAACTGCACACTTTATTTCTATCATTACATTTTTTATCATCATCATCACCACAACATTTATTATTATCATTACATTATATAATGATGCCGCAGTGCGGTGGGGAAGCGGGCTGCCTTGCCACTCGCCTTCCCACCCCTTCGCCGGCGCTGCCATAGAGTAGACCACATTACGCTACTGGTGCGGCCCAGTTGCTAACAGACCACAGACTAGCACCAGTCCGCGGCCCGGGGGTTGGGGACCCTTGGTCTACTGTATCAAGCCACAACTGCCATTTTGGAGGAGGACACCCGTTTCCGCCAGACTGGACTGACCAGGCAACCATGTGAAGCATGCATGATGGGACCCAAGAGACTGCAAGTGCATGGCAGAACATGACACATCAGCCATGCAACAGAATGTAAGATGGTGTGGCCTCACACTCTCTACACAACTGCCCTAGCAGCCAGCAATACCACAGCTCTGCTGCCCCACCCCATGGGTTGGAGACCACTGCACTACAAGATCCTGAAATGCAAACAAAGCAGTTTATGTAAAACTGTGGTTTAAGCAGCTACCTGCAAAAGCCGCTGTTCTGGTCTACCAGTTATTTGCAAACGACCACTATTTCTCACCTAGCAGAATTTCAGGAGGACGCTTGCAAACTCTACAACCACCATTTGACTTTTGCGGCAGCAACCCAAGCGTACGTGGACATAAGGGAAAGAAAAGCGCACTCCCCTCCTTTCTACTGCAGCAGCTTATGCTGCCGAAAAGGCAAGCAGCTCTTTTTCAGCTAAAAAAGGCTTTCCTCTTCAGCATATAGAACTCTCTTCAAACAAACTGGGTCTTCGGCGTTTTCTTCTCACTCTGATCTCACAATCTCCCTGAACTTTAAAGGACCCCCCCCCCCCTCCAATCACAATTTAAGAACCAGTGACCACTTTTATACAGACTTCTTCCACCCGTCTTTCCTTACAAATCCACATGGCACAGTACTCCAGCGCTCTGAGGGGGGAATTTTAAGTCCACAGCCCTGCAGTCACACACCCTAGATTGACGTTTTACCAACCAGGTGTTGAATCCAGACTAAGAGCCAAACTACAAGTGACGTCTTACACAGGTTGGACACTAGTCGGCTTCCCTCAAGTTTTGATGGGAAATGTAGGCACATCCTGGTCTTACAGCTGTAATGGAGAGCCAAGCGGTAAAACCAGGGAGGCTACATTTCCCATCAAAACTTGAGGGAAGCTGACAAGTGTCCAACCTGTGTCAGGCGTCACTTGTAGTTTGGCTCTGTATTTTCCAGTGGCAGAATGCAGCTTTCCTGCCTCTCACAGATCGTCGTGAAATGCTGCTCCTGGGGAATGGGGGACCCCGAGAAACGACATGAGAGGAGTTTGCACCAGGAAGGAGGAGCTGGTGAGAAATACCAGTTTAGTCTGGATCCAACCCCAATATCCCTTCCCTAAGGACGTCTCTGACATTTTGCGATTTCCAACTTCATGTAGTTCACTTCCTCCAAGTTGTAAATGTTAGAACAGAAATTCACCTCTAAAGTCCGCAATTGTTAAAATTACTTACTACGAAGTTCTGCTTAGGTGAGGGGCTGGAATTTCGTTGGACCTTATGTTAAAGAGGTTCTCTCTCTCTCTCTCTCTCTCTCTCACACACACACACACACACACACACACACACTGAAAACTACAACTCAAACTTGTGGTTGCCACCATTTGACATAAAAAGTTGTAGAATCTGAGGGGAGTGCCTTGTTGGTTGGGGGCACCGCAAATGCCAGGCCTTGGAGGAAGAAGGAAGCCTGAAGTAGGATTGCCCACCTCCAGGCGGGGTTTCAAGTTCTCCTGGAATTACAACTGATCTCCAGGCTGCAAAGCTTGGTTTCCCAGGAAAAAATGGCTGCTTTGAAGAGTGGACTCTATAACATTATACTGGCTAGGGTTGCCAGCCTCCAGGTAGTGGCTGGCGATCTCCCGGAATTACAACTGGTCTCCAGGCCACAGAGATCAGTTTACCTGGAAAAAATGGCTACTTTTGGGGGTGGACACTATTGAATTATGCCATGCCGAGGTCCTTTCCCTCCCCAAACCCCACTTTCTCCAGGTTTCACCCTCCAGATCTCCAGGAATTTCCCAACTTGGAGCTGGCAACTCTATACCTGGCTCTGGTCCCCA
Organism: Eublepharis macularius; assembly: GCF_028583425.1. NCBI lineage: Eukaryota > Metazoa > Chordata > Lepidosauria > Squamata > Eublepharidae > Eublepharis > Eublepharis macularius. Next base: position 8,454,082 of record NC_072791.1, on the reverse strand, counting down.
AACTCAACCCTCAAATCTCCAGAAATTTCCAAAACTGAAGCAGGCAACTGTAGACTGAAGCCACTGATGGTTTTGACAGTTCCAGGTGTGCGCCTTGCACAACAGCTGCCTACTAGCCATCCCAAAAAGACCTTGATCCTTGTTGCCGGGATGCAAAACAAAAAATTGTAAAGAGGCCTTGTTTTTTGGTCCCTTGGCACACCGTTTTTGGGCTGATGCATAACCCTGAAAACACTGTCACGCCGACCCGCTGGCTCTCACGCTCACACACAGGAGGGAAAAAGTAAATTTGTGGCTCAGTTGCTATTTGACTAGTCAACACCCAGAACGAGTGACTATGTCAAGCGCTCTTGTTTTCTATGCTAGAGAGAGTGGGCCCTCGGCATACTCTGCTAGGAGCCTGGAATTTCACATTCAGCAGTTGTTTACAGGACATCATTCACAAGGAACTAAATATGCTCTCATTTTTTCCCCTCTGCAGTGCCTGTCAAATCTAAGTCACATCAAGTTTTGTTCCCCAAATGGATCTCCAAGCCCTTGGCTGCACCCATATTCAGAATTTTAATGACTGCTTGCAAGTGGCAGGACAGGGCCCTTTAAACAATCAGTTGGCAGGCAGCAGGGGGGAATCCCCGCCTGCCAGCTGATAGTTTAAAGGGATCTTTAAGGGGCCAGGTAAGTGGATTAGAGGGGAGGGGGCCTAAGTGGGAGGGGGTTTGGGGATGGGCTGCAGGCCCCCACGAACAACAAACATGTTCAGGACAGCATCACGTTCGTTGTTCGTGGATGGCAATGAACCACGAACAGCGTGTTCGGTTTTTTTCGCGTTCGTGCCCATGTCTAATCAGGACACCATGGAAAACCAGCTCCGAAGCCTAGGGAGTGTCCTCTCTCCTCCTCAGGCCAAAGAGCACAGTAGCAGAGATGGCTTTGCTAGTTTAACTGGCTACCCTGCGCAGCTGGCACAGGTTGCATGCCTACCTATGGACATCACTCCAGTTGCCAGTTTGACACCTGCTGCAGTCCAAAGCCCTGCTGGGCACAGCCTTACTAAGCACAGAACAGTCCCACGCAAAATCGTGCAAGCGTTCCTGCGAACGCACACACGAGCTATCCTTCGCAGCGGTGAAATCCAAGAGCTCAGCTCACAGCTTCTGGCAACAAGCGGCCTTACTTATGTTGCCATCTTACCATTGTGAGGTTAAATCTAGAGCCTCTTATTATGGCCAGGAGCAAGACTCCACCCTTAGGCCAGAATTGGAAAGAAAAGCCTACGCACGATGCTCCTTGAGCAGTAAACAGCCTGTTTGGTCACCCTGTAAATAAAGGGTTTGTTTGTACGTGAGACGATGCTCCCATACAAAGGCCTGGCACGGCCACGGGGGTGGGCTCCCATTCTGGGTACAGCTTCTAATGGGGACGACACAAACAGCAGCTGGATTTTTCAAACAGGGACTTGCAAGGGACCTCTGGGCTCAGCCACAGCCCTCTCTGTGGAAACTCCAATGCCGCTGGAAGCACAAGACGGGGAGAGTTTGGACCAAGCCTGTCTTTCCTCTTAAAGGACTGAGGCCAACAGCTTCCCACCCACCCGCCTGCCAAGGCTGTATCTGCATCAGAGAGCTCAGGTAAAATGGTGGTGTTGAGCAAAGTGCCATCAAGTCACAACTGATTTATGGCGACACCTGCTGGGATTTCAAGGCAAGTGAGAAGCAGAGGTGGCTTGCCAGAGCCTTCCTCTGCAGATCCAGAGGAGTTAGCTATGTTAGTCTGTAGTTGCAAAATAGTAAAGAATCCAGTAGCGCCTTTAAGACTAACCAACTTTATTGTCGCATAAGCTTTTGAGAACCACAGCTCTCTTCGTCAGGTGCATGCATCTGATGAAGAGAGCTGTGGTTCTTGAAAGCTTATGTGACAATAAAGTTGGTTAGACTTACTATTTTGCAGAGTCTTCCTTGGCAGCATCCCACCCAAGTACTGACCCTACTTAGCTCCTGAGATCAGGCTATACCATGCCACCTTCCCTCCCAGATCAAATGTGGCTAAGGAAAATTCATGGAGTAAACCCCGTGCAAAGGCGAGACAGCTCACCAGGGCAGGTCTCTGAGTTTCCCACCTCTTCTTCCTCGTCAGGCTTTATGTCCTCATCACCAACGTATTCAATTTTCTGCTCTGTGCCTTATATGCAAACCCCACAGCTGGCCCATTCCCATTCAAAGAAGATTCAACTCGATGGGGGTGGGGGGAGGACCCACCAGTATCTCTGATTAAGCAGTTTTATCTTCCAAAAGAAATTTAAGCCGATAAAAGGAAAATGCCATCAGCAACCCCAAGTCCCTGGGACAGTTCCTCCACGGCAGCTTCGCTCATCCAAACAGGGTCTCCTGCAGGTGCTCCCCTGCGCATGAGCAAAATCCACAGCAGTCCATAAAAGGGCTTTCTCTGTGGTGGCCCCTATCCTGTGGAACGGCCTGCCTGAGGAGGTCAGGAGAGCCCCCACGCTCCTAGTTTTCTGTAAATGATGCAAAACCGAATTATTCTAAAGGGCTTTTTTATTGTTGGGGGCGGGGGGGAAGAGTCTCAGATGCTTCGCTAATGAGTTAGGGAGCACAGACTTCACCATTATGCTGCCTTATGGTCCTATGTGTTGGTTTAAGTATGCGCTCCCGTGTGCTACCTGTGCTTCAAGTATGATCCTACTGGGCAGTTCTATGTTGTATTGCTTATGTTCTGTTTCAGCATTTCTTCAACTCTATATTGGATCCTTACTAATGCTATGTCTTTGTAAACTTGCATTCACTTACCTTACGGCACTGTTTATGGAAACGCCCTGATACTGACTGTACTAATTTCACACTGTGTAATCCGCCTTGAGCCTCAGTCAGAAAGGCGGACTATAAATGACAAAAAAAATAATAAAAAATAAATTCAAAGATCCAGACGTGGGCAACTTCTCTATTTAATTAAATTAATTTATTTCATTTTTATTCCACCCTCTCCGCTTTTGCAGGCTCAGGGTGGATAACATGCTCTTAAAACCCTGCTCTATGCTCTTAAAACCCTGCCTGATCCCCGCCCCCCCCGCCATCGTATGCTCACCTCACAATTTCTCTCATTACCACTTCTATTTTAGCATCTCAAAAATGAAAGAGGAAAGAGAAAACAAGAAGAGGAAGCACACAGTTCGAGCCTTATGAAAGTTATCAGCTCTGCATACACGATAGTTCCCAATTTTGGTGTTACGCTTGGAGTAGGGAAAGCTCTACAATGAATACCTGGGCAGGCCTGTGGTGTTTTGGAATTTATATTAAGTGCATCCATGCCAGAAAATCAGCAGCATCATTAGGAAAAGTCATCACTCAGGCTTGGTGTTGCCATCTGTAAAATGGGACTCATTTTCCAGTTTCACTGACTGACTTGATGGTCACTGGACCGGCTTTCTTGAGTTATGTCCCTTTAAAGGATTTTTTAAAACCTCCTGGCTGTTAAGAGCGCCCCATTTTTACTCGGATATTCCCATTTCTCCCCAAAGGGGACCAGATACAGCTTACAACCTCATTCTCCCTTCCTCCATTTTATCCTAACAACCACTAACGTTGTGGTAGGTTGGTGCGACTCGCCCCGGATCACCCAGCGAGCTTCCATGGCAGAGGCAACCGAACCTCGGTCTCCCGGATCCGATATTCTGGGCCTGACACCAACCGCTACATAAACAGCGTTGAATAATAATTTAAATAATGAAAAATGAAACCCTGCCTTCAAGTCATAGCTGGCTTATGGCAACCCCTGGTGGGGTTTTCATGGCAAGAGACTAAGAGGCGGTCTGGCCATTGCCTGCCTCTGCAACCCGGGTCTTCCTTGGAGGTCTCCCATCCAATTACTAACCAAGGCCGACCCTGCTTAGCTTCTGAGACCTGACCAGGTCAGGGTATCCTGGTCAGGAAATAATAAAATGGGTGTAGCCACTGATAAAAACAGCAACTGCCTTCCCCCTATTTTCAATCATTAAAACATACGCAGACTGTCAAAAGAGCAGAATAGCAATATTACACAGAAATATTACAAGTCTAATCAATGTATTGGTCAAGAGACCTTGGCTAAACTCAACAGTCCTAAAATGCTTTGGGGGGATCAAACGGCTGCACCCTGTGAATGCCTACTCAGCTTGTAACCCTCGTATCCCCCAGCCACAGAAATGTTCGATCTCCAAGCGATCTGTTTCCAGCGAAGGCTAATACAAACTACTCATGTCTTATGGAAAGAGAAATGAAGAAATATACAAGTGGAAGCAGGAAGACAATACTCAAAAGCCAAAAAGGAGCAGCCCTTATACTGGACAACCAGACGAGCTTACACCATGGGCCTTTTGTTGCAGTTGTGAAAATCTCTATACAAGATTACCACAGTCCTAAAAAACCTGAAACCACAGCCATTGCTGTTAATGATGTACATCACACAGCCTATTCATTATGGAGCCGCCAACGTACAAGGCGTTTTACAGTGTGCTAGGTAACAGGTCCTCTGCCCCAGGGAGCTTACAATTCTCTAAATTTGCTGTGGGAGATTCTACTGCTTTTGCTGACTGGTCACTTCCTATGCATTTCAGGCATCCGTATCTAACCTGGAACTGACAAAGGCAGGTGGAGTTAAAGGGCTTGCAAGCAGGTGCTCAAGGCAAAACAGTCACTCACCCACCCACCCACCCACCCACCCAATGTGGTGAGAAATCCCCTGGAAATTCTCCCGCACAAACCTCACTTCAGTTTTCCTGAAGCTCGTTTTCTTGCAAGTGGGACCTGTGAAAGAGAACTAGTAGGGGATTCTCACTTCCCCTTTCCTTCTCAGCCGCTGCCCTTCATGGTGCCCAAATCCCCAATGCAACAACCGCAATTTACACACAAGAAGCGCCAACGGCCTCCTTAGCCTGAGTGCACAGCTTCATGCCTTTGACAATAGACACAGGCTGTCCAAGCTTGGGATGTTATGATCTATCAGTCTTTCAAAAGGCACCACGGGCTCACCCGATTTTTCCTTGTACAGAGATAGATATCTGTTACTGTTAGCCACAGTTCACAACCAGGGAAACTGAGGCACGTGGAGGTAAGATTTGGCCAAGGCTAACCAGAGAAGTACTGGATTTTGAGATCTTAGCTACAGTTCACATTAAGCTTTCCAGCCTCCAGGTGATAGCTGGAGATCTCCCAGAATTACAATTGATCTCCAGGCAACAGAGATCAGTGCCCCTGGAGAAAATGGCTCCTTTAAGGGAATTATACTCCACTGAGGCCCCTCCTCTCCCCAAACCCCACCCTCTTCAGGCTCCACCCCCTCCAAATCTCCAGGAATTTCCCAACCTAGTTCACCGACAGGGAAACTGAGGCACGTGGAGATAAGATTTGGCCTGTCTGTGGATACATCCATTAGCAATTCAGCAATGTGACCGCAAACATCTTAAAACTTGCTTTTTGGAAGGCTTCAGAACAATTGTGGATGCCCCTCCAACTTGGTGCTTCTCTCCCCCCCCCCCCATTTAATCAGGCCAAATGCCCTGCAGCCAATTCTACGCCCATTTAAGCCAAAGATGCAGGATTTGGGTTCGGTGGCACCTTCGAGACCAACAAGATTTTCAGAGCATGAGCTTTTGAGAGTCAGCACTCCCTTCTTCCCACATCGCTTCTCCTTGTATCTAAAGAAGGGAGCTCTCCAAAGCTCACCCCCTGATAATCTTGCCAGTCTCCAAGGTGCCACTGGACTCAAAATCCATACATTCCCTCTGCTCCCAGGGGACTTACTCCCCAGTAAGCGTGCAGAGGGCTACAGACCAAGGGCTGCACCCCTGGATGATTCAGCACCAGCTGAATGTACGGGAGCTCATTTGTTAGTGGTGAGTACAGCCTCCTTATCGCGTCGATCATGTGAACGGCTCCCCCCCTCCCCGGGGGAGAATGAAATCATTGTTGACGCCGCATCCTAAGCGGGCAATTCTGCAGCACAGGGCGGGGGGGGGGGGCATCTCCAAAACTGCCAGACCGAAAGCTGCGAAAAAAGTAATTTTAAAGAGTGCAAATCAATGCAAGTGGGGGGATAAAGAAAAAGCATCATGCTGTTTGATAAGCAAGCTAAGCGCCTAAAACGTACGAGCAAGGCAGGGAAGGCTTTCCATGGGGCTCCGGGAGGAAAGGGGAACAGCACAGTAATGCTTATTATTAAAAGGATTTGCAAGCCCCCTCCCCGCCAGTTGCAATTCGGACCCCCTCAGAGCAGGCGGAACTCCTTCCAGCAAACGGTGCGCGGTTGCCGGCAGAGAAGGCAACGCGCTCCTCGGGGGAAAGGGGGCCGCGGCAACAATGGGAGGAGGCGGCGCAGCTCCGGAGCGGTGACGTAATGCCCGACCGAAACAGCAGCAGCACCCGGAGCTCCGTGGTTGAGCCTGCGGAGCGGGGCCGAGCCCTGCTATTGCAATGCATCATGCAACCCCCCCCCCCCATTAGTTATCGCAACGTGCAACTGCAGAGGGGCATGCAAGCTCCCCTTTTCAACACACTATTGCAACGGGGCAAGCAAGTCCCGGTATTGTAGCGGAGCATGCAGACCCCTCATTTCCACACGTTATTGCAACTGCGCTATGACAACGAAACAAACAAGCCCCGCTACTGTAACGAAGCATGCACGCCTCCCCTCCACCATTTCAACGCGCTACTGCAACGAAGCAAGCGAGCCCCGCTATTGCAACGCGCAATTGCAACGGAGCGCGCCACCCCCGGAGCAGCCCCAAAGGCAGGGTGGCCAGACCCGGGAGGGAAGGAGGCAAGTTTCGGCAGCTGCTCCGGCCGCCCAGCGCCCCCCGTGGGCTCGCCTTACCTCGGCGAAGTAGAGGTTGAGGAGGCAGAGGGTGGCGAAGAGGAGGCAGAGCGGGCAGCAGAAGAGCAGCCAGTGCGGGAAGGGCGGCAGGCGGCGGCGGGGCAGGCCGCCCTGCAGCGCGCCTTGCAGGAAGAAGGCGAAGAGGACGGTGCGCAGCGCCGCCCAGGCCAGGCAGAGGAAGAGGCAGACGGAGCGGTAGCTGAGCCGCTTCTCCCGGGCGGAGCAGAAGAGCAGCCACAGCTGCAGGTAGGCGAAGGCGAAGAGGCCGCCGTAGAGCGCCGCGTGCGCCGCCGTCAGCCCCAGCTCCACCGCCCCGGGCACGCCGGCCCCGGCCTCCCGCGCCACCATCGCCGGCGGGCCGGACGCGGACGCGCCCCCGAGTCTGCACGCCAGCCGCCCGCCCGCCTCGCTGCGCCGCCGAGCCCCGCGCGAGGAACCATCAGCGCCGCCGCCGGCCCGTTTGAGGAGCAAGCCCCGGGCCGCGCGCCTCCGCCCATTGGCCCGCGCGCCGCCCCGCCCCCGAGCGCGCCGCCCGTTGGCCGCGCCGCCCGCCCATCAGCAGGACAGCGCCCGCCTCTCCGCCCAGCCTCTCGCCGCATTTTGTTTTTTAGGTTCGCGGCGCCCGCCCGCCTCGGGTTTGCAAAGTCCCGGGTCTTTCTCACCCTCCGCCTCCTTTCTCTTCGGCAGCTGGGTGTTGAGCTGCCTCCCTTTCCCGCAGGGTAGACCCGGAGGCCGGCCGGCCTGCGTACAAAGTACTGCTTGCTTACAGTGGCCTCCCACCCTCCTCCACCCAGTTTCTGCTGCTGCACGTTGCAAAGGCCCGGACAGGCTGTTTGGATCCAATTGCATTGCAAACTGCAGTGCATATTTCATTGCCGTGAATGCATTTTGCGGTAAGGGGCGTCCCGACTAATTGTTGCAAAGCGACCCCCTCCCGCCCCGCTTGCAAACAGCAGCTGTAGATTTTTGCTCCGCGGTGCCCGGGCATCTTTAAAGGCCCTTCTCTCCCTCTTCCTTCTCAGCTTCCCTCCCTCGGCTTGCAAAGCTGTGGGGTGTGCTCGAGCGGCAAAACCGGGGGCCGGTGCCTTTCTACTCACAAGTATCCCTTTTCTCCGGCGGAGCTGTTCCCTAGAGATTGTTTGCAGTTCCGGGAGATCTCCAGCCACCACCTGGAGGTTGGCAACCATACGCCCCCAAATATCGCGGTAGCGCTGCAGGCCTCTAGTGTGTGATCCTTGGTGCAGAAGAGATCCTCCACCTGTCACCTGCGGGAGACACCAAGTAAGTAACCAGTTCTTTGCAACTCCGTCCTGTATCTACTATTGGGTTGGGAGGTTAAGGACCGAGTCCTAAGCAGATGTACCTGTTGAGTACATACTTCTCTTGCCCTTTCTTGAAGGGCTTCAGAGCAACGAAGGTGGTTCTTTTCCCATTTCTTCATAGCAACAACCTTGTAAGGTAGGTTGAGTGTGATTGGCATAAAGGAAACCTAATGGGCTGAGGATTTGAACTCGCCTCTGTCAGGGCCAAACTACAAGTGACGCCTTACACAGGTTGGACACTTGTCAGCTTCCCTCAAGTTTTGATGGGAAATGTCGGCGGCCTGGTCTTGCAGCTTGGCTGTCCAATGGACTTTTCAACTGTTGCTTATCCAGCATTCCACCAAGCTGCCTACATTTCCCATCAAAACTTGAGGGAAGCTGGCAAGCGTCCAGCCTGTGTCATTCGTCACTTGTAGTTTGGCCCTCAGATCCTAGCCTGACACTCTCAGCAGCACAACACACTGGCTCTAGGCAGGAAACCTCATAATGGACACTTTGGGAACTTAATTTCCAAATAAACACAGTTATGATTGGGCTGAAAATCAAAACAGCAACAACTTCCTTCTTATGGAAGCAAGCTTTGGAATACGTCCAGTTCTGTGAGTTGGCTTTTTGTGTACTCTCTATAGAACAATACATTAGCACCAAGATATCCCAAGTCATTTGGGATAACAACAGCAACAACAACAGTTAATAGTGTGCTTTTATACAATTGTTCTAGACAGACTAGTGCCCCATGAAGAGGGGCAAACAAAGTCAGTATTATCCCTACGGTATAGCTGGGGAGCTGATGACAATGCAGTAGAGTGGTTAGAGCAGGGAAACCAGAGATCAAACCTCAGTCAGTCATGGAGTTTACTAGTTAACCTACAGCTGGTCAAATAAAACAAGCGTCCAGTAGTATCTTAGAGGCCAACGTAACGTGTTCCAGTGTAATTTTTTTGTGAGTCAGAAATGACTTCATTAGATGCTGAAGTGTTCAACTGTTATGCCTGATTTTGGGGGGGGGGATATTACAAAGAGAGGTCAATTTAAAACAAATTCTTATCAAAAGAATCATCAGTCCACTCACAGCTCCCAACTGTTGACAGATAAGCAAAGGAGGATTCACCCCGGAATTTCATCTGGGAAGGTAAAGGATGAAATGTGGTATGTACTGGGGAAGGGAGAGCCACCCATGCTACTTGAGAAAAGGGCAGGCAGAAAATGTGATAGATAAATTGGATTGATGGATACGGATTCGTGGGCTTGTGTGATTTGTGCTGCTTCTTGTAGGGTTGCCAGCTCCAGGTTGGGAAATTCCTGGAGATTTGGTGGGGGGTGGAGCCTGGAGAAGGCTTGTATATGAGAAAGTAAAGGATAAAATTTCAACAATATTGATAGCCCTTGACAAAACAGTGCGCAAAACAATAGTATTTGCTGGCATCAGGGCTTTTTTTCTGGGAAAAGAGGTGGTGGAACTCAGTGGTGGAACTCAGGACCGCAGTGGCGCGGAGGGCAATCTAAACTCCCCTCTGCCTGGAGATCAGGGGGCGGGGCCACCGGCCATGTGACCATTTTCAAGAGGTGCCGGAACTCCGTTCCACCGCGTTCCCGCTGAAGAAAAGCCCTGGCTGGCATCAAATTCATTGGGCGGGGCCACGGCTGGCATCCAGTCCTCTGGTGTTTTTCTGTTACGCCTATACAAACAGGAAGATAAAATAGACCATTACTGAATTGGCCTGTATTGCTTCTTGTGAATACAAACCTTCAATAGATACAGTTTTGCAAAGATTCATCTGACCCGATATACCGACAATAGAGAGCATGCTAATGGATCTAAAATACATCCTCGTTGAATGGTACCTTTAAGAAGTTTGGCACAGCCACAGTGGACTTTTTGGTTAATATTGTTAACTAGGTGTTGTATGTTGTCTCTGTAATGTTTACAATAATATAATATTTGTGATTATAAGCAAGTTACTCAGCACATTAAGCACTTAAGAAGTTTAGCATATTTATATAGTAAATATATTTTAAAATTTTCTACAATATTTATCATGGATGTATGATTATTCTATTTATCATGGATGTATGATTATTCTATTTAGAAGAGTTCGCTCTAACAGTCTTTATATTGTTGCCCGGTTGGGGTATATCCCCCCTTTTTTGGCAGCTGATCTCTGTTGCCTGGAGGTCAGTTGTAATTCTGGGAGATCTCCAGCTATCACCTGGAGGTTGGCAACATTATTTGCTAGTGAGGGGGAAGAACAAAAAAGCTGGGTTCGGTCCTGAAACAACAACCGTTTGCTCAGCAACCTCCCAGCCTCTGAGAGCTTGGCGTTGCCTGTACAACGGAAAAGGCTGTTTATTTAAGCCGCAAGAGCTAGGAATATGGTGTTTTCTGCATCTTGCTGTCTCAGTCCAGCGAAATGCAAGTTCAGTTTTAAAATTTTGTATATCAGATGAACTTATCAGAGTTGTTCGGTACCTTTCAGAGGTTGAAAATTGCTGGGAACGGGGGAGGCACTGAAGAAGAAAAGCCGATAGCCCCTCTTCCAAGCAAACAGTCCACCAAGCCCGTAAGCATGAAGAAAGCCACGTTTATGAACAGGCCGACTGTTTGCAAGCAAGCCTGCAATCTTATCTACAGATAAGGTCTTACGGCTGATTCTGTTTTTCTGGCAAGGAATCCGCAGGTGTGGTGAAATTCCCCTAGAATCCCTTGATGGGAAGTGGAAGCATTTTTGCTCCCTTTAAAAAAAATAAAAATGACAGCTGTTCTTGTGCCGAAACCGTGCCCAGAATCAATCCCTTGTTAAAGGGTGGGAAATGGAGGCTGTTGCCAATTTTTTTGGAAAAAGCTAAGATCAACATATATTTATCTAAGATGTTTTTATTGTGCCAGGCTGTCAAAAAGACTGCCAAGGCGGCTCCCAGTCAAATCATATAATAAATATAATAAACCTGATTTAACCAGACTAGCTGATCAATCTTGGTTTATTTATTTACATTATTTATAGTCCTCCTTTCTCATTGAGACTCAAGGTGGATTACATAGAGTAAGTCGATACGATCGACAGCCGGGGGCATTTAATAATGCAATAAATAATGCAAATGTTCAGAAGTTTGAAAACAAGTAGGAATCCGATACAAAGCTGAAACAAAGCATAAGCAATTAAATGTGATTTATTAGACTACTTAGCAGGGTCCTACTTACAACAACAGACTGTATACAGTAATGTAGTCTATAGTCCCTATGCCTTTACCAGTGCATCTCTTTGAACCATTCCTACCTGAATAATTCAGGTTTGCAGGCCATTCCATAAGGTGGGAGCCACAACAGAGAATGTACATGTACAGGCATTTGTTGATTTTGCTCATTTGTAGAGTGGCCCCGGCAGAAGGCCCTGCTCAGATAAGCAAAGCTACCATGGCAGAGCATAGGGAGAGGGGCGATCTCTTCGTGGCCATGAAGGGCTTTGTATGTGATGGCCAAAATTGTGAATGGAGCCCGGTAACTGATGGGTAGCCAGTGGAGTGACTGCAGAATGAGATTAATATATACACTCTGTCTAGCTCCTGATAATAATCAGGCTGTGTGGCATTCTAAATCAACTGGAGTCTGCATTGACCTTGAGGGGAGGCCTAAGTAGAGTGCAATTACAGTAGTCTAGTCTTGATATTACTGTGGCATGGACCCAGGTGGCCAGATCAGCCATGTCAAATGGAATTTGGCAGCCCCAAATCAACCAATGGCTGGAACGATCACACGTTTGTGGCGTGCACGCCTTCCTGCCCCTGGTGCGATGACATCGTTTCCAGAAGCAATGCCATTACACCAGGCCCCAGCGCTTGAGTCTCTCGGTGACAGGGCTGCAAAGCCAGGGCTCGGCAGTGGAGAGCTGACCTGGCCAGCGCCCATGATGGAGCAGAGAGACAGGTGTTATGGGCCCGGTCTCCGAGCAGTGCCAGCCCCCAAACCAAGTCCCGCCTGTTCTGCTGCTGACCACCATGCTGCTCTTCCTTGCCTTTCCCTCTTCTTCCTCCTCTTCTCCTCCCTCCCAAGTGTCCAGTATTTTGGGTCCATTTCCCCTGGACAGTCCAAAAAAATAGCAGACTGTCTGGGTAAAAACTGGACACCTTGCAACCTTATCCACTCTCCGTAGATGCAGAAAAGCTTTGACCTTGATCTAAGAGTTTGGACAGGTTCATGACTGGGGAGAGAGGCTTTCAGATATCTTGGGCCCATCCCCTGCAGGTCTTTAATGAATCAATTAGTTAAATTATTTATAGAGTTCTTTTCCCTAGGTAGAACTGCAGGATCGGAGTCCAGTGGCACTTTAGAGACCAACAAAATGTTCAGGGTATAAGCTTTTGGGAGTCAAAAGCTCTCGAAAGCTTATACCTTGAAAATTTTACTAGTCTCTACGGTGCACCCTTAAATGCAGACGAGGAAAGGGCAGTTCTCACCTCCACTGGCTGCCCATTCCAAACTGCTGGGGCCACCACTGAAAATGCCCTGGAGTGGATCTCCACGGTATGAACCTGTCTTTGGGAGGGGACAGAGACAAGGAGCTGGTGGAAGGAATTTGGAGATGGTACAGCGCTATAGCCAGGGAACGCTCTTCACGTTTGACATTACTAAGAAATACATGCCAGTAGCTGGATCAGGTTGAGAAAGAGTAGTATATTTTACTGTTTCAAGGGATGAGTTCCTTTTCGATGTATTGTACAGCCCAGAAAAGCCACAATAATAATAATAACAACAATAACCGATTTATATACTGCCCTTCAGGACAACTTAATGCCCACTCAGCACGGTTTACAAAGTATGTCATTATTATCCCCACAACAAAACACCCTGTGAGGTGGGTGGGGCTGAGAGAGCTCTGAGAGAGCTGTGACTGGCCCAAGGTCACCCAGCTGGCTTCAGGTGGAGGAGTGGGGAATCAAACCCGGCTCTCCAGATTAGAGTCCCACGCTCTTAACCACTACTCCAAACTGGCAAGTAACATGGGTCAGTGAAAAAGTTCTCTCAAGACTACAAATCATCTCAGTATTTTGGTTCTGCCATTTACTGGGCATTGTTTAATCAACATATTAGCATACAGTTCCCTTTAATTCTTTTGTCCCTTCCCTACATAACCCAAGACAGACCTCCTTTTGTCCACTGCTTGGCTGGAGGATAGAACAAAATGACATCCCAGGCTGAAATTGCTTTATTGTTATTCCCTGTTTCTAGTTCCTTATGTGCAAATCCGACCACAAAGATGTGGATTTCAGAGCTCACTTATCTTTGGAAACTTTCAGCAGTTCCATTGCTCGTCTCTCGTAAGGTGCAAAGCCGAACACTTCCCGGATCATGTCCCGAACAAATTTGGTGTGCTTGGTCAGGTCCCCATGGTGGCGGCAGTGGCGCGGCTTTACCACATTCTTGGTCACCTTGTGGCTTTTATTGAGGCCAACGGCCACGGGTAGTGGATTGCCATGGCTGCCGAGATCACACAATGGAGACCGGGGTTATTTTTAGTATGATCAATATTTAGGATTGGATTACACAAATAAGGAACTGCGAATAAGGAACTTGAAACCAACTTCAGACTCGTAAGCAATCCACTATTTAAAGTTAACCAGGGGATAAATTGTGATCTTCGTAATTGTGGAGTTTGACCTCATTTGATTTCTCTCCCCTTTTCTTTTTAGAGTTCAGTTACAGCTCTGCACAAGGTTTGTCAAATATTGACTGCCTATTATTTGACCACAATCAACCGTTGCCAAATATTCTAGGAAGCTGAGAATGTTATTATGTAGGCGTCTGTTTTTCATTTTATGATGGTGCCATTTTTTTTTTCATTTTATGATGGTGCCCTTTTGTTGACAAAGGTAGGAGGGGGCTTATGATCCCCCCCCCAGCGTTGCAGCGTCACCAGGGACAGAACTAGCCATGCTGCAAAGATCCCCCTACTGGCTAACTGCAAACATTTCCAAATGGACTTTCTTTTTTGATTGTTCCTCTTAACTTTTGCTTTATCAATGTTTTCTTTCCATTTAAAAACCGCTGACCAAGCCAAACATTATTTGTTGTATTTATAGAAGCCTGAGTTCACTTGGATAAAAGCTGCAATACTGCAGAGCGTTTTTTAAAAGTTATTTTTATCTTTTGGCAGTAACAGTTCAGTACTTTATTTTTGAAATTGCCCACATTTACAGTGCAATCCTAGGCAGAGTTACTCCAATCTAAGCTCATTGAAATCAATGGGGTTAGAATGGAGTAACTTTGTTTAGGATTGCACTGTTCATCAAACGGAAGACAACCCAGAATGTAAGACAAGGCCCCTAAAAATGTTGTCCAGGAAACATTTTTTATTACTTGACATAGCTGTAACTTGTACGGGAATGAGAGACAACCACCTCTTTTTTTGATAACACACCTAGGAAAAAATACTGGGGCATGCATATCAAATGTGTTGATGAAATAGCTTCTTTGCCATTCTGATAAAGTGAGCTTTAAAAACACCTGAGCAATATTTGACTGGTAATTGTGGCCAGCACTACATCTGGAAACCTATGATTAAAAATATCTTACGATAATTTATTTTTTAAGAGCGAATCCCCCTGGAAGGATATTCAGTGTTTGAAGCCATGTCATCGCCACAAACCGAAGGATGGGTTCTCCTCTTCTCCCTTCTGCTCCGGTGCATGTCGCCAGCAAGTACCGAAGAAGATGCTTTTTTGGAGCCAAAGCTCCAGGAGTATTTCCGTAGCTCGGCAGCATCAAAAGCGTCCTTGGTTTATTTTAGGAGGGACGGTGAGTATGGTTACTTCAGGAAGTTTTATTGCCTTTGGTTCACCAGGATTAGTAAGCAGTGAAGGAGGAAGGAAGGATGTGAGAATCCAGTGGGAGAGTGGAAAAACCAGTGTGTCGGAAATTAGGAAGGAGCCACAAAGGCTACCCGCTTCCGCTAGGCCTAGACTTGGAATTCCCCAATCAAAAGGCTCGTCCATTTACTCCAGCGGGGCTAGGAAGCTTTGCAATTCAATTAGAAGGCATTAGCGACAAGGTACAGCCCCTACTGGAAAAGGGTGTCGCAGTTGCCGTGTCGCACTAGGACATGGAAGAGACGGGCTTCGATCCCCGCTCAGAGCCAGACTAGACGTGACAGTGGCCACAAATCCATCCCATGTCTGCTGTCATCATTTTATAAGGATTTATAGTTTGTTTAAAATTGCCATGAGGTCCAATCTGGAGCGTGTGTGGCGGCTCCATGAGCTTGCTTCTCTCCCCTTCCCCAAAATGGTGGCTATTTTGGCATCTGAAAAGGCGTGGGAAGGGGGGAAAGAGCTCCAGGGGCTACCATGCCGCCCATGTGGCCTGGATCGAGGTCTTGTGGCAAGAACGACAAATGCTTTTAAAATGGCGACAGCAGCCATGGAATGTATGCATGGCTGCTGTCACATCTCGTTTTAGCCCATAGTCACAAAACATGTTGGAAAGCTGAGGCAGATGGGAAAGCCATTTGCTTTGACTTTACACAGAGGCACAACATTCAGAGAAAGGGATTTTGGAAGAAGTAGTCCTAATCAGGTTTACTCAGACGTAAGCAGTAGGGCGTTCTTAGGATTTTAGGATTCAGGAAAGCGTTCTTAGGATTTCAAAAGTTTGTGCTTTCAGTTCATTTGCAGTGTGCACGCGGTCATGTGTCATCATTTGGGTTGGTCCTAATAAAAGGAACTTCACGTATTGTGCTTTGATTTGGATTCGGAATTGAGATTTCAGCCTTTGATAAGCAGGATGGCCATTACAGGAGTCCTGTTTGACTGCCCTGGAATTCTGTTGTATTTGAAACGGAATTAATCCCAGTTCTAGTTTCAGACTTAGAGGGCTTATGGATAGCTATGGTTCCTTGTAGTTTTCCCCTTTGCTGCTGCAGTCGCCAATTCATTATAGCAGCAACGGGGCTTCCCAGCGGTGGATTTTTCTGTACTTTTCTTGCTCTGTTCCTTTACAGGCATTTCCCCCTGCACCTTCAGAGAAGGAAGGGAGGCTTTTTCTTTTCTTTAAAAAAATATAACAGTTGCTAGATTGGACAACACATCCAACTACTTTGTCAGATTGCACAGGGAAGCCATTGAAATGCATAAGCATAGGCACAATTTCAACAGGAAAGAAGAGAGTTTAAGAATGAATAGAGATAACAAACTACGACATACCCTTAGTGCCTCAACTAATTTTTTAAAATCTATGGCAAGGGGTAAACGTGCCAACAGCTCATCGAGATTTAATTAATAACCTACTTGCTATAGCAAAATCATCAATAGCATATTTTTGGAAAAAGCAGTCTCCACCATCCTTGAATCACTGGTACTCCAGAGTGTGGGACCAGCTCATTATAGATAAAATAACAGACAATTTATCGGCTAATCCCTCTACGTCTAACTATTATGAAAAATGGTGGTCTTTCTTAGATTTTATCGACAAAACCGAAACACTTCCTCCCAACCATCTTTATCAAGATATATTGAAAGTCTAGCACTACACACTAAACTATCTATACCAATATATTGTGAATTTTTCTTTGTGGTGTGTGAACTACAAATTACAGTAAACAAGTGTTTTAAATGTTTTTCTTCGAAACCTGCCATCTTGTATAACCACTATATTACTCCATGTATTTGCTATTTAATGTTTATTGTTATTGTTTCCGTTCTGTAATTAATAAAAGTTGCTAAAAAAAAAAGAAGAATGAACAGAGCATGGTTTCCAGTCCTGAAAAACACTAGACTATCAAAATATTCTACATCTTACAATAGCCCTGCAGATGAGATTAGCATATCAACCACCAATCCATATGCAAAAGAACCTCCTCAGGATACAGTGACACTTCCCCCCATTAGCATTCCACACCGTGGGAAACTCTTACAGGATGACTCAGCCCAAACCTACCTTTCTGAGTAGATAGGGGCTGTTTTTGCACTACTTACCTTGCCTTGGAACCAGGGCCGGATCGAGGGGGGCAGGGGGGTAGTCTGCCCCCGGCACCGCCAGGGAGGGGGCGCCGGGAGCAGCTGCCAGCTGCCGGAGCGCGCGGGCAGCAGCGCAGGCAGCCTCGCAGCCCCCCACACTGCCTTTCACCTGCCCCACGGGACAGGGGGCGGCCGGCTTGCCATGCACCCCCTGTCCTGCAGGGCAGGCAAAGGGAAACACAAGCTTTATTTTTTATTGATTGTCTCGTGTGTAATTTGAATAATAACAATAACAACAATAATTTAAAATTGTGACCGTAAAGCAAAACAAGTTCTTTTTTGTATTCTAGCTTCTTCTGCGGATGTGTTCGTCGAACAGCTGGAAAACTCTGTAGAAGCCCTTCGAGATTATGGAATTTCAGTCTTGAAGGTAATTCAAAGTGACATTGTCTTGTCTTATAAACAGCTCGGGAAGTCTCTTCATTTCCACTGATCTGAACCAGTAAAAAGCCCTCAGCACAGTAGCCGTATGCCTTGACACACTTCAGTTTAGCCCAAAGTTTACCATGGACTTCTGCAAATAGGATGAAAGGTCTCTGTTGCTTCAAGTAAGCAGTGTTTGCTTTGGAGGGAAGTACGTGGGGTGGGAGGGTTGCAGTCGAAGTAATGAGAGCTAGATGTTGAAAAATGCAAAGCACCGAGAGCGAGCTAGACCCAACTGTTGTTCTGCTATGATAATGGTGATTTTGTTTTTAAGTGAAAGCATTTTCAAGCGATTTATTTAAAACATTTATACCCCATCTACGAGGCAATATAGTGTCACACATAAATAAGGACAGTAGCGAAAACAAGATCACAAAATGTGTGGCTCATAGCAATTAAATCAGCATCAGTGGCATAAAAGTACAACAGCTAAAAACACTTTATGTGACAGTGGAAGTTATCGGAGAGGTCTGTGGGAATCAAACTGTGTTTGCCTGTCATCTAAAGGACTCCAGATTTAGAGCTGGGTGAGCAGGGAGTTCTACAGCACAAACTCTGGTGCCTGCTCACCTAGCCTTTGCTAGACGGAGCACGCAGTTTGGGCCTCAGATTACGGTCACAGATGGCGGGCAGACTGGTACAGGATGAGGCTGCACCTTGGAGCCAGACCATGAAGTGCTTTATAAGCGGGGCTTTTTTTCAGCTGGAACGCGGTGGAACGGAGTTCCATCTCCTCTTGAAAATGGTCACGTGGCCGGTGGTCCCGCCCCCTGATCTCGAGACAGAGGGGAGTTTAGATTGCCCTCCGCACTGCTGGTGCCATGTGACCATTTTCACCAAAGGCGATTTAAACTTTAAACCCCCCCCCTTGTTCCATCTGACCCAAAGTGATGTCATTGTGCAGTCCTGAGTTCCACCACCTCTTTTCCCAGAAAAAAAGGACGGTTTATAAGTAATAACCAGGACTTTGGTGCCCAGAAGTAAACCAGCTGCCAGGGAAGATTTTTTTAAAAACTAGTGCAGGCAGCTCCATGCAGAATACACTGTGGCAGTCCTACCTGGGTGTAACTAATACGGCACAGGCTTTATTGTCATCAATCAGCATTTCTGGATTGAGCTTAGGTTTATGGGCCTTCATCCAGCACATTACGCCCTGCAGGCAGCAGAACATGTGTGGCTTCACCTGACAGCCCCTGAATGAACTATAGTGACATCTGGTGACAACTGTCTGGTATTACAAGCATTATAACTACATTTGAAATGGCTGAAACTCAAGATGATACTGCATAAGGACGACATCAGTTTATTAGGCACACCTAAATTGGCTGTCACACATTGGTTCTTCGAGAGGATGATAATGTAAAGCATTTTCATAGTATTTTGAAAAGTTCAGAGAGTTTCACATACATTGTCTCAAAACAGCATTAGGATATTTTTTCTTCTTTACAGGTTACTTGTCATCAGGGAGAAACTTTAGGATACTGTAGAGAGGACGGTTCAATGCGGAAAGCATACCTGTTCAAGTAAGTATATTATTTGATTGCGGATACCTAAATTACAGTTGTCTGATTGGATTTAGAAGGAAATGTTTTGAGACTGGACAATCAATAAGCATAGGAGAACAAGGATTTTTATTTAATTTTTTGCATTTATTTTCTTCATTGAGAGCTCTCTTTTCTCCTTAAGACTCAAAGCAACTTAGAAAATATTTTTTTTGTAAATATATTTTGTTTTATTAAAACAAAAAGGGAAAACAGAAAGGGAAAGAAGACAAGCAAGACAAATATAAAGCTCTGTGCTACAAGGATTATTAAAATACAGAGCACAAAAATCATAACCTTTATAGATATTAGAATAATAATTAGAATAATAATTAAGCCTGTTTAGTGTATATTTTTCCGATTAAACACATACAAAGTTCAAACCTATTTCTACTCCTTATTTAAAATAAAATAAAAAGCTCATTATTTCATTATTACTCCACCTTATCATTATCTTTTCTTAACAATAACAATGCTTTTTACTTAATATAACTAATTATCATAACCTTTAAGAGTGTTAAGGTGACATATTTTTAAAAATGCAATCAGCGAATAACATCCAGGAAACAATGTAGGAGGACTAGAATTACAGAACTGGAATATAATGCCGATAAACTAAAAGAAAATCCTCCCTAAGGCATGACATACCACAATGCAGACAGTGGGTTACAAAGGTAGAAGACAGTGCAGTAAAATAAGCGTTGCAATAGGCTACAATTCTATTTCCTTATAGAAGCGACCTCCTGAGCCACGTTGCTGCTCTCAATTCTTTAGAAAAATGCCGCACTAAACATTTCTGTTTTGCCCGTTTTGTGAAACGATGGAGGCATCGGGGCCTCCCTGACCCCGTCAGGCAGGCCGCTCTACAAGGTGGGAGCCGCAACAGAGAACACACATGTAGGGGCCGTTGCCAATCTGCTTTTGATCCCCTTTGGGGATAAAGGCAGGGGTATAAATAAAGAAAAATAAAATAAACTTTTTTTTCATTTTTAAAAAATATTTTTATTCAATTTTAGAACTGTAACAATAATCAAACAACAAACCAATATAATACATTGCATTTACAAATATTAACACAGTGCTTCAACTTTAATACATTAACAATGAGTGGTGTGAAGAGGGAGGTTGCAGATCTCTTGCTTCTATGAATTCGTAAAATGGGATCCATTTTTCCCATAAGTTTGATCCCGAAGATTGATATTCAGTCTGATGTAGATTGGCAGTTATTTTTTCCATTATCAAATGGTTCCAGATTTTTGTAAACCAAAGTTCTGTAGTAGGTGGAGATTGGTCTTTCCATTGGGTTGCTATTGCACTCCTAGCTGCCACCAGGAGAGAGTTGATAAGGTCTCTTCTAACATTTGGGATTGATGTCTGAGCCCACAGTCCCAAGAAGATTACTTTTGGCGACATAGGGACGCTGTACCCTGTTATTTCCTTAATAATATTTAGTATTTCTGACCAAAATCGAGATATCAAGGGACATTCCCACCAACAGTGAGCAAAATTACCCTCATTATTGCATTTCTTCCAACAAGAGGGCGATGCTGAAGTATAAATTAAGGAGATTTTTTGGGGTGTTAGGTACCACCTATGTATAATTTTATAGCTTTGTATTTTAGTTAATATAGTTGAGGATTTATTTAAATAAACTTTTGCTCTGTTCAGAGTCCTTTCAGAAGTTGTTGCCTTGCTTTCCTCTCCTTCTCCAGGGGCCACGTGCTGCTTCGTGAGCTCCCAACAGACGCCTTGTTCAGCGTGGATGCCATCGTAGCAAATGTCCTGTTGTGAGTCAACTTGACATCTCTTGATTTGCATGGTGGCTGTGGTCAGTGGGCTGCCAGGGACGGTCCTACGCGACCTCTGTGGAGCAGCCTGGTCTGAGGCAAGAAGGGAGAAGGTGGCAGAAGCTGGAGGGGCACAGGCTGGGGCGGGAGGAAGAAAAAGCTGAGGCCCGCATTAATGCTCAGGCCGACACAGCAGTCTTGGCGCATGAGTCCTTATGCATCTCAGGTCTTTTCATGTGTCCTAGTGGGACGTGCCGATGCTCAGGGATCTGTGGCTGGTTCTATAACAAAATCATTATTGGGGAAGAAGATAGAATAGAAATATTGAAATAGAAGTGGAAAATCAGTCCATATAAATGAATGAATTGACTGATGTTAGTTTAGGTTTATGTTAAAATGTATATGTATAGTTTATGTAGATAAATGTAAAAGTAGAAGAAAGTGAATGTATGATATAGTGATTATATTACTGTATTTTGAGTTTATAAACTGAAATAAAATTTGTTTATAACAACAACAACAACATTTGATTTATATACCGCCCTTCAGGACAACTTAATGCCCACTCAGAGCGGTTTACAAAGTATGCCATTATTATCCCCGCAACAAAACACCCTGTGAGGTGGGTGGGGCTGAGAGAGCTCCAGAGAACTGTGACTGACCCAAGGTCACCCAGCTGGCTTCACGCGGAGGAGCGGGGAATCAAACCCAGTTCTCTAGATTAGAGTTCTGCCGCTCTTAACCACTACACCAAACTGGCGTTAAAGTTAAAAGTGGGAGAGGGATCCACGGCTGGTCTTTTGACAGATTTCTGTCCGCTGTTTCTTAGCGGTGGGGCACATCTGGCCCATTGTGAGTTTGAATTAAAGTACAGGCCCACTGCAAGCCTGCATAGAGTCAGTGAGGTATAGTGGTTAAAGTGTTGGACTCAGATCTGAGGCCCTGGGTTCAAATCTCCAGTCAGCCACAGAATTCATGGAGTTACTTTGGACCAGTCACCCTTACCTACCTCACAGTGTTATTGTGGGGATCAAATGAGGAGGGAGAGCCTTGTGTGTTCTCTGAGCTTTTAGAAGGAAAGATGGGATAAAAATGTCCTTTGGCAGATGTTTTGTAATGATTGTTCAGTGCCAAAAGTGAGCCACACATGATTATTTATTACATTTTTATCCCTCCCTTCCTCCTGTGAGCACAAGGCAGCACACACTGCTTTCGCCTTCTCCCTTTCATCCTTACAACAACCCTGTGAGGTAGGTCAGTCTGACAGAGAGCAGCAGCAGGCCCATTGAACAAAACAGCTGGGGAGAGACTTGAACCCAGGTCTCTCCCATACTGACACGCCAACCTCTACAGTGGCATTGGCTCATTTTCAGCTGGACACTGACTGGGGGTGGTTAGATGTGTGTCCCACCCTCCAAAACACAAACAGGCCTTTTCCTGTGGCAGGAGATGCAGCTTTGCTTGGCAGAATCTTCATCCACCACTCTTTCCCTGTCTCCTGCCCAGTGCCCTCCTCTTTAATGAAGTGAAATACGTCGCCACGTTGGAGGACCTTCAGAATCTGGAAGATGGCCTTCGGGGTCAGTCGGACCTCGTGTTCGCCTACGTCCAAGCTGTTGGGACTGCAGGTAAATCCGTTCAGCCTCTAAACTAGGCAGCAGAGGGCAACACGGCTAAGCGTCTCTCTGAATTTTTCAGATATGGCTGTTTTAGAGCAGGGTTCTCCAACATGGTGCTTGTGGGCACCGGGGTGCCCGCCAACACCTTTCTTGGCACTCTCAAATGTTTTTGAAGCCCCAGGGTGTGGCCAGGTGGGGTTTTTGCCCAGTAAGGCTTCTGATTGGCCATTGGTGATCTGATTGGCTTTGCTTTGGCAGCGGCTGTCACCGCAGTACAAATATCTTCACTTTGTGACTAAAGATAAGCTGGGGCAGCCATCTTGTGCCTGTCTCTGCCTCCTGCGGCAGCCATCTTGTGCCTGGCTCTGCCTCCTGCGGCAGCCATTTTGTGACTACAGCCACCAGTCTGTCAGACTTCCAGAACCATCAGCATGGTGAAAAAGATTGGAGACTCCTGTCTTAGAGCTTTCTCCCAGCTTGGAAAGGGCCTGGTTTGCCTGCAAGGGCCTCAGCTTTTCTCTTTGGGATTTGCTTTGGGCTGGAGAACACATCGAGAAAAGTCGCTTTGTTTTGGTTGTAGGGGGAGGCTGTGAGGGTAAAAACATGAAATGAAGTCCAGATGGGAATAGCAATTATATGATCGATGCAATGCAAGCATATATTAAATCGTTCCTGAACATTTGGGCCATTGTTGTTCACCTGACCAGATTTTGTGAGGTAAGGATTGAGCTCCGGAATGACCCGTTTTCTCTCTCTTGTCTCCAGAGCACAGAGTGTTGATGGAGGCAGCCTTTGTCTATGGTTCGCTGCTCCGGTTTGCCTTAACAACCGAAGTGAAGCTTCTGAAGAGCATCCGGTAGGTATTCCACAATGGGAAGGAGGCCTTGGGTGTTTCAAGTCTTGCTGTGTGCTTGTTTCCAATCCCATTGCACATGGCCCTTCAGCTCCCATGTCTCAAGGTATCTGTCTTCGGCTTGCAGCTGATCACTCGCATGTTCGCCCATGGTGAGTACCAACTGGAGACCAGGTGAGTAGTCTCCTACCACCCGCTTCCAGCTCTCAAATGTGAGGCTCAGGCAGAGTCTTATCAGGCAATCATATGTTTGGGAGTCTGCACCTTTTTCTTATTTCCACTCTTGGTGCCCACCATTCGGTGTCTGAAAGAGAATTGGCTGCTGCCACACCAGTGGTGCGCCCAGGGCTTTTTTTCTGGGAAAAGAGGTGGTGGAACTCAGTGGGTTGCCCTCGGAGGAAATGGTCACATGGCTGGTGGCCCTGCCTCCCGATCTCCAGACAGAGGGGAGTTTAAATTGCCCTCCGTGGCACAAAGGGCAATCTAAACTCCCCTCTGTCTGGAGACCAGGGGGGCGGGGCCACCAGCCATGTGACCATTTTCAAGAGGTTCCGGAACTCCATTCCACCGCGTTCCAGCTGAAAAAAAAGCCCTGGGTGCACCTAGGAAATACCGTGCAAAGAGAAACAGGAGTCTTAAAGATGAGCATGCTTTTATCCTAGCATGAGTATTTCTGGACCGGCTGGTTTGTGAAAGTTTAGGTTAGAATAAAAACATGCTAGCCTCAAGATTCCTGTTCCTTTTTGCTGCAGTAGCTTAGCATGGCGTCCCCACTGGAATGGTAGCGATAGCTGCCCAGGGAGTTGGCCTGCAGCAGCTGATCTCAAGTGGAACTATTTCTAGAAAACTTTAAAGTTCTGAGCTGCTTTTGGTTCTAAAACTCACGAGTGTTAGCAGTGGAGATAGATCTTTGAACAACTGTGTTCATACAGTCAGTGGTTCAACCCAGATTTTTATCATTTGTACCCCACCTTTCTTTCCAGTTGGGACCAGCAGCAGCATATATTGTTCTGCTTGTTTCTATTTTATCCTCACAACATCCCTGTGAGGTAGGTTAAACCGAGAGTGTGTGATTGGCCTGAGTTCACCCAGTAAGCTTCCATAGCAGAGCGGGGATTTGAACCTGGGTGTCTCAGAACCTAGTCTGACGTTGTTTGTCAGACATAAACTGATTATTTGCCTTTTAATCAGGGCCGGATTGATGGGGGGGGGGCAGGAGGGGTAGTCTGCCACTGGCTGCGCCAAAGACGGGGCGCCGGGTGCAGCTGCCAGTCACTGGGAGCGCGCTGGCGGCAGCACAGGCGGCTGAGCAGCCGCCCACGCCATTCGCCTTCCCCGCAGGACAGGGAGCGTGTGGCAAGCCAGCTGCCCCCTCGGCGGGGCAGGCGAGTGGCACGGGCGGCCTCCCAGCTGCCCGTGCTGTCGCCGCTCTGCTAGCAGCACACTCCGCCCCTGCATGATGGCGTCACAGAAGTGATGTCATCACGCAGTGCTGGGAGCCAAACTTGGGTTGCCCTGGGTGCCAGCAACCCTAGATCCAGCCCTGCTTTTAATGGAATCACCTGCCTGTCTCCAGAGCGAGAGCCTGGGTGCCCCACGGTCAGCTGACCTGAAGAAGCATCATGTGATCAGGAGGCAGGGGTGGATTCTGATACAGGAAGAGAATATTTTGCTGTGCCGGCCAGCTGGGAGAAATCCCAGCCCTTGTTGCTTCAGGTTCCTTCAGCCAAGCTAGGAAGGAAATGCCGGCGAGCCTCCTGGGCTCCCATGCCAAGACCCTTTCAGCTGCCAAAGTAAGGAAGCGAACCTTTGGTAGGAGGAGCTTCCCTGGGCAAGCATCACAGCACACACAAGTCCGAAATGAACGCTGTGTGCAGCGACTGGCCTGCGTTCCTGGGCATGTGTCGAGGATTTCTCTGCCTCCTGTAGAGGTTTCCTGCGTCGTGATGGTGGGAAGCAGCCAACTTAAATTCCGCATCCAAAGTTGCATTTTCCTCCTGCAGGGATGAAGAGTCCGAAGTGCCGGCCTCAAAACTCTTTTTCTGCCACTGCAAGATGGCCGCAGATCCGGCCCAGCCGTGCCGAAGGACTCTGATGGAGCAGCCGCTGACCACGCTGAATGTCCACAAGTTCCTGAAACTTATGGGGGAGCCTCTTGTGGTACGGCTGGTGGCAGCAGCGACTGCCCCCCTCCTCCATCCCTCACTCACACTGTCATGTTCTCTTTGTGGCATATCAGAGCAGGAATTAGAAAACGGTTCGGGTTTAGGAAGGATTGGGAAGGGGGGAGGGCCTGCCCCAATCTGGCTGGATCACATGACGGCACCCCAAGTCTGGTTAACTGACCGTGTAATCCTAGGAAGAGCTACTCCAGTCTGAGCCCATTGAAATCAATGGGCTCAGACTGCAGTAACTCTCTTTAGGATTGCAATGCCAGGGTTTTTTTTTTACAGTAAAGGAATCCTGTGTTTGCGAATGAATCAGGTTCCCCATCTCTTCTTTATGTTACATTTTTGTCCCACCTTTCCTCATCTATTTATTTATTTAATTCAATTTATATTCCGCCCTCCCTGCATCAGCAGGCTCAGGGCGGATTACAATCGTTATAGTAATTTAAAATACATACAGCTTTAAAACCAATAAAACCACATAAATATTTAAAACGTACAACAGCAGACTTCTCCAAAAAACCACCACCCAACCATCTCCAAAAGTATTTGGTGTCAGTTTGGTGTAGTGGTTAAGAGCGCAGGACTCTAATCTGGAGAGCCGGGTTTGATTCCCCACTCCTCCGCTTGAAGCCAGCTGGGTGACCTTGGATCAGTCACAGCTCTCAGAGCTCTCTCAGCCCCACCGACTTCACGGAGTGTTTTGTTGTGGGGATAATAATGACATACTTTGAAAACCACTCTGAGTGGGTGTTAAGTCATCCTGAAGGGTGGTATATAAATCGAATGTTGTTATTAAATGTTACTTAACAGGCTGGGTGGCAGATGCTTCTAGTAGGGGGGAATGTTTTCCTCTAGTCGGCCGGCGGGGAGGCCCAACCAGCGTCAACCATACGCCTGGCGGAAGCTGCCTTGTAACGGATCAGGCCATTGGTCCATCAAGGTCAGAATTGTCTACACAGACTGGTAAACGGCTCTCCAGGATCTCAGGGGAGGCCTTTCCCATTACCTACTGCCAGATCTTTTTAACTGCAGGTACTGGAGATTGAACCGGAGAACTCCTGTATTTTAGGAGCACAAGGAAGAATCTTTGGGCTCCCCATTCCAGCCTCACAGCAACCCAGTGAGGTAGATTAGACTGAGTGGCCGGTAAATCTTGGGGATTTGAAGCCAGGTTTTCAGACCTAGTTCTGGAACATTCTACCTGTGACATTATACTGACTCTCTTGCCCTGCTGGATTCCCACCCCCTCATTCTCTCCCCCCCCCCCCCCGCCACTTGCCACAAAGGAGAGAGATCTTGGTCAGTGTTGGGGGCTGAGCTGGGAACTGGGAATCCTGTCTCCCTATAGTAACTAATTTCAATTTGGAGTTAAATCTTTCTTTTTAAGGTGTTTCCACAAATCCCTGGAGAAGAGGCCATGGCTGGATGGTAGAACATCTGTTTTGTATGTGGAAGGTCCCAGGTTCAGTCCGTGATACCTCCAGATAAAAGGTAGTGGGTGAGGGAAAAGACCCCCCCCCCCGAGACCCGGGGGAGCTGCTGCCGGTCAGAGTAGACAGTACTGCATTTATTGGACCAAAGATCTGATTCAGCAAAAGGCAGCTTCATATGTTGATGGGACATGTTATTGTGGTTGGACATAACTGTCCAATTGCCGCTCTTGAAAGATTTCGCCACGTTTCCGTAAAATGAGCCGGACAAATTGGGACCTTGATGCCTTATGAGTGTATCCCACGGAGTTCAGGGTGGTGTGGGCATGTGGTGAATCTTTACTGCAAGCCACAACACGTCTTTTCAGGGGCCTGGAACTACATGGTGACCACGTACAGGCCCAGGGCTGGCTTTCCAGAAATATCCTTGTCCACAGTTGCTTGTTGCCTCAATAAAACCCAACACGATTCCATGTGCTGGTGATCGTGTTTTGGTTTTAACCAGGTAAAGGGGGCGTGCATTGAAACTCTCTCTCTTGTCCAGATGGAGATAATGGCGGATCCAGAGAAGGTTTCGACCGCTCACCTCCAGCTCGGCCTTCCTCTGATCTTCATTCTCACGCAGAAAGAAACTCTCGAAGCAGATAGGAGAACGGCTGAATTTGTGGCCTGGAGGTTGTTGGGGAAAGCTGGGGTGGTCCTTTTGTCAAGGTAAGGGGTATGATTAACCATGGGCAGAGAAGGGAGGGAATGTGATACGGTGCTGTGGTCATAGTGTCAGATGAGAAACGGGGTGGGGGGACTTGGGTTCGAATTCCCATGCAGCTATGAGGCTCGTTGAATGGCAGAGATGTGCTGTCAACCTAACCTACCTCACAGGATTGTTGTCCTGTTAAGATAGGGAACGGGAACATGGCCGTCGTCACATGGCCATAAATTTCGCACCAAACTAGCACTATCTCCCACTGAATGCTCACCTTATTCCGGTTCTGTTGCGATTTCGCCATTCTCCCCAAATCATGCTTTGTGACTCTTTATGTCATCCTCATCCGCTTCCATGTGAATGCCCTGGATTGACTCTGAACGCTTTGCAACGCCAAAGTGCTCACTTCCCCGATCACCTGTCCCACCTAACGCTGATTCTCCCGCCCCACACTCCCACAAGCCCAAGCGTGACCCACAATTAAGCCTCAAATTAATTTTTTTTAAAGGTAAGCCTTATAGCGCTATTGCGATATTCTGCCATGCAAGAACAACTGAAGCAGTTTACACCGATTCAGTACACTGACATTTCCTCTAAAATTTTAGTGCCAAGTATCTGTGGATTCTCTGCTTCGCTGCCTCCCTTTTTTATATATATGTTGGCCCAGCACAACATTGATATAACAGAAGTGCAATGTAGCGCAAATATGCGAAAAAAATTTTTAAGGGGGGGGGCGGGATTTTTTGGCCCCGTTTCCAGAGGCACTTTGACTGCCCGTCAAATTGTGCTTTTCCCTGTTAATGTGACCAACTGGAAGTGCAAGCTGTTGTCAAAAGACGGGAGAATCAGTTCTGATAACGATAACAGAGGAAACGATTTCTAGCCCAAAACTGACGAAATAAGGGGCCGTGTGACGACGGCCCATGTATGCCACTCAGAGCTCCTTGGAGGAAGGGGATGGATAAAAATAGAATAGATAATGGGATCGTTGTACCATTTTTCTTAACATTTTCAGTCCCCCTAATCTCACCATATCTGGGAAACCTGCTGTCTGCCAGCAAATTGAATCAATTAAAATTGGGAAGGGACACAGGGAATGAATATCTTATGACAATACTTAGTGAGAAGGTTTGTTAATTGATCTAAAAACAAAATTTCCATCAACCCCATTCTTGAGAAACAATAAGAAGTGGTCATTTCTTCCCCCTCCCCTTCCCATGGGAGAAAATATGCTCTATGAAAAATATCTCAGTTGTGCAAAGATATTAATATTTTTGCTTTATAACTTAGCCTGCTTCCTATTAACCCTGGGGAACCGACAAACAGGCGCTGGGGGATATTGTTTAATCTCCTGCTGCCATTGGCCACAAAACTAGAAGGAGAGGAGTTAGCCATGTTAATCTGTAGTAGCAAAATCATCTGACGAAGAGAACTGTGATTCTCGAAAGCTTATGCTACAATAAAACTAGAAGGCTCTCTCTTGCCTTTATGCCTGAGGAAATTTGTTTTAAAATCCAAAGCAAAATGCCGGATCCTTGATCCATTACTAACTTCTGTGCTTGACTGCTACTTCTGCAGAAAATACGCTGTTTCTTAGGGCATAACTACACAATATGCACAACGTGTGTCAGGTCATGGGTGTGCAGTTAGATTTGCTATAAAACGTGCATCGGGGAAACTCGCTTTAAAAAGCACTTGGTCACTAGCAAGATCCAGGGAAGAAGGAAATCCAAAGTTCCTTCTCTTCCCTTGCAGCTGCAAGCAAATGACCTCTTTTTAAGGTGGCGCAGAGTGGTAAGCCGCAGTACTGCAGCCCAAGCTCTGCTCACGACCTGAGTTCGATCCTGGCGGAAGCTCAAGGTTGACTCAACCTTCCATCCTTCCGAGGTCAGTAAAATGAGTCCCCAGTTTCCTGGGGGTAAAATGTAGATGACTGGGGAAGGCCATGGCAAACCACCCCGTAAAAAGTCTGCCAAGAAAACATCGTGATGTGACGTCCCCCCATGGGTCAGTAATGACTCGGTGCTTGCACAGGGGACTACCTTTACCTTTTACCTCCCTGATATATGCCTGACTGTGTTTGGTTGCACACCTGTGTCCCACTCCCAACACATACTGGGTATATCGGATAGCTTGGCCCTGTGAATTTGGATCTTAGCTGAAGGATTGGTGTATTATGACAGGTGCCACCAGGTGGTGCTCTGATACCATCTTCCAGGTGAGTGTCTAAAGTGTCACAGCCCAGTTAACGGCAAGACGAATGGCGGCTCCTCAAGAGGTTTTCAAAGCAAGAGACCTTCAGAGGTGCTTTGCCATTGTTCTCCTCTGCGTAGCATCCCTGGACTTCCTTGGTGGTCTCCCATACAGGTACTAATCAGGGCTGACCCTGCTTAGCTTCCAAGACCTGATGGGACAGGGAGCATAAAATAGAAGTGCTTCTTGGCGTCATCAGGAACGTCAAAGGAGGTCAATTTCAGGCCTGTGGAAGTGTAGGGCAGTTTGCCATAGACCTGAAGGCTCGGATTGGCAAATGAAACATCACTTATTCTTTGATTTACTAATTGCATTTATATCCCAGCTTCCATCTTGAAATTTCACAGTGGTCTATCTGGGGGATTTCCTAAAGGTCCCCTATCCAGGCACTGAGCAAATTCAGATCTGCCTATTTTCAGCAGGGTGCCTCGTTTGTGGCTTGTCAACCATCCGCTCACCAGGTTAAGAAGAAGAATGTTCTATGAAGCTGAAACCAACTCGCCAGGACCGCATCTGTGCATTCTAGGCAAGAGAGGAGCCTTCGTCTTCATAACAACGGTCTTCTCCCGTCCGGTTACTGGGCCTGATTAAAGCAATGCTAAAACCCCACTTTATACCTTTATAACTAGCTTAATCCCAGCTGTGAATTAGATAGTCCTGGGTGATAGTCCTATCTAGAGCATACCACTTCAGACTGCACGTGGGGGGGGGGGTTCAAGTGGCAAAGGTTGGCTATAAAAGGAGATGGGATGGAAGAGGACCAATAAACTGAAGCTCAATCTAGACAAGACTGAAGTGCTGCGGGTTATTGATAAAGCCACTCAAGGACTGAGAAGTCTGTTCTGGAGGTTGGAGGAGGGGGTTGCACTCCCCCTGAAAGAGCAGCTTCGTAGCTTGGAGGGGGGCACAGCTGGATTATGGCCTATTGTTGCAGATTTAGGTCTCCACCTTCTATCATTGGCTGATATGGCAGCTCTGGCCAGTCCTCTAAACTTTCAAGGCCCTAAAACACTTGGGGCCAGGGTACTTTAAAGGACTGCCTCCTTCCCTATTGTCCAGCTCACCAGTTAAGATCTCCCTCCCAAGCCCTGCTCTCAGTGTCCCCTCCTGCAGATGTGAATTGGGTGGTAACTAGAGATGGAGCTTTTTAAGTAGTCCCACCTGGCCTTTGCAGCTATTATTTTATTATTATTACTTACTTCATTTATACTCTGCCTTTCTCTCCAGTGGGGCGCAAAGTGCTTGTTCTCTCCTCTATTTTATCCTCACAACAACCCTTTGAGGTGGGTTAGGCTGAGAGTGTGTGACTGGCCTAAGGCCACTCTGTTGAGCTTCCGTAGCAGAGCAGGGATTCAAATCTGAGGCTCCTAGAGCCTAATCTGACACTGACCACTACACAACACTGCCTTTCATTCCTATCCTTTTGAAGCTCGCCTGACTCCTTACCTTATTGTCCTTACCTTTTTACCTAGGCTTTTAGTTGGAGCTTTATCTTATCTTTTTATAGCTGTTTTTTAAAAAAAATTACACAACTGCTGGTTTATGATTACTGCTTGATGTTTGTGACGCTTGGGGGGGGTTGGCAACAATTTATGCCTTGTTTTTAATTTTTTTGTTGGTTTTTATGATTTTATTTCTTACACTTTTATTGTTTTTCTTTACTTTGTTAGCTGCCTCAAGCAAGTCTCTGGAGAGGTGGCCTGTAAACCTAAATAAGTAAACAGCACTTTTTCACTCAGCATGCCTTTTTTTTTCCGGGTAGCAAATTAAATTTTTTCAGAGCAGGAGCATTCGGTTGTGTGAAGGCCCTTCTTGAAGCTGTGTAGCACAGACACAGTGACTGGGGACAAGGGGTGGTTGTGCACATCGTGCGCTTCACAGTCTAACATCCAATTTATATCTTGAAAGGGGTACTGCTGGTCTGGACTTCCTCCTCCGATATAACGTGGCTATCAAGACAGCAGCTGAGGTTAGTGAGTATTGCTCTTTAAGACTGTTAAAACTTTTGATTTAACCGTTCCAGCGTCCTGGGCTTCTTGGTGCCTCATTCACATCTGATAAACTTGTCATTCTACTGCCCCTCAGTAACAAGTTGAACCCATAATGGTTGTTGGGGGTTTTCCGGGCTGTATTGCCGTGGTCTTGGCATTGTAGTTCCTGACGTTTCGCCAGCAGCTGTGGCTGGCATCTTCAGAGGTGTAGCACCAAAAGACAGAGATCTCTCAGTGTCACAGTGTGGAAAAGATGTTGGCAGGTCATTTGTATCTACTCAGGAGGGGTGGGGTTGAGCTGAGTCATCCTGTAAGAGTTTCCCAGGGTGTGGAATGCTAATGGCGGGAGGCTTCACTGTATCCTGAGGAGGTTCTTTTGCATATGGATTGGTGCTTGATGTGCTAATCTTCTCTGCAGGGCTATTGTCGGGTGTGGAGTGTTTTGTTAGCCTGGTGTTTTTCAGAACTGGAAACCATGCTCTGTTCATTCTTAAGGTTTCTTCTTTCCTGTTGAAGTTTTCCTTATGCTTGTGAATTTCAATGGCTTCCCTGTGCAGTCTGACAAAGTAGTTGGAAGTGTTGTCCAGTATTTTGGTGTCCTGGAATAAGATACTGTGCCCTGTTTGAGTTAGGCTATGTTCAGCCACTGCTGATTTTTCAGGTTGTCCAAGTCTGCAGTGTCTTTCATGTTCTTTTATTCTTGTCTGGATGCTACGCTTTGTGGTCCCGATGTAAACTTGTCCACAGCTGCAGGGTATACGGTATACTCCTGCAGAGGTGAGGGGGTCTCTACTGTCTTTTGCTGATCGTAGCATCTGTTGTATTTTTCGGGTGGGTCTGAATACTGCTTGGAGGTTATGCTTTTTCATAAGCTTTCCCATCTGATGATGAACAGAGCATGGTTTCCAGTTCTGAAAAACACCAGGCTAACAAAACACTCCACACCCGACAATAGCCCTGCAGAGAAGATTAGCACATCAAGTACCAATCCATATGCAAAAGAACCTCCTCAGGATACAGTGAAGCCTCCCGCCACTAGCATTCCACACCCTGGGAAACTCTTACAGGATGACTCAGCCCAAACCCACCTTCCTGAGTAGATATAAATTACCTGCCAACATCTTTTCCACACTGTGACACTGAGAGATCTCTGTCTTTCGGTGCTACACCTCTGAAGATGCCAGTCACAGCTGCTGGCGAAACGTCAGGAACTACAATGCCAAGACCACGGCGATACAGCCCGGAAAACCCACAACCGCCATCGTTCTCCGGCCGTGAAAGCCTTCGACAATACACTGAACCCATCATGTTTGGATGGGAGTGGCTGTTGCATCTTGTTGGACTTGATTAGCAGGGGTTAATTAATGCGCAGTAGATTGTAAGAAGACAGACTCCAGTGTTTTAGCTCTAGAAAAATACTACATGTTTATTTATTTATTTATATCGTATTTGTATTCCGCCCTCCCCGCAAGCGGGCTCAGGGTGGATAACAACCTTAAAATCATTTTAAAACGTTCCATATTAAAACATTAAAACATCATATAAAAATAGCAGCACTCTTTTGCCTGGCGGCAGCAATACAGCTGTTAACAAACAATACAGTAATACAACTAGATATAGCAGCACAGTAACAACAGCTGAAAAACAAACAGTGGTGGGCAACTTTCACGGGGAGGGGGGTAGATGGTGCATCCTCCGGCCAGCGGATGCCCAACCTCAGCCATGAGCCTGGCGGAACAACTCGGCCTTACAGGCCCGGTGGAAAGATAGTAAATCCTGCTGGGCCCAGGTCTCAGTAGACAGAGCGTTCCACCAGGTTGGAGCCAGGACTGAGAAAGCTCTGGCTCTAGTCGAGGCCAGGTGGGCCTCCTTGGAGCCAGGGTCTGATAACAATTTCTTTTCTCCTGATCGGAGGGTCTTCCGGGGAATATACGGGGAGAGACGGTCCCTCAAGTACGCTGGCCCCAGTCCGCACAAGGCCTTATAGGTCAATACCAGAACCTTGAACCTGATCCGGTATTCCACTGGCAACCAATGCAGCTCGCACAGTGTTGGTGTAATATGCGCCCTATTAGGACAAAAGGGTACATTTGGTGAGAAAATAAAGACTGACTCCTACATCTTGATTGTCAAGGTAGAACACAATACATTCCTCTTCACCGATTAGAAGGGGAGGAGAAACTGACAGAGCCTTCAGAGAGGCAAAGAGGAAATTAACAAACCCTCCCTGGCTCTGTAGAGAGGGGAAATTGACAAAGCCTTCAAATCTCTTTTAAAACTCAGCTTCCCAGCTAACATTGCAACTCCCTTCATGTGCTCCTCCTTGTGTAATTCGTCTCTTGTAGCTTGGCTCTCAGACCTGTACTAAAAACTAAGACTGAACAAAGAGCAATAAAACCTCTGGTTTACATTAGAAATTAATAAAGCTAGTTGCCCGATCAGTGATCCTAGATCAGGGGTGGGCAATTGTTTTGGCTCAGGGGCCACTTTGTGGGAGCGGAGGTTAGCAGAGGGCTGCACCTTTTAAAATGATTGCATTCATTAGTTAACTTTGCATTTCAGAAAAGGTATAAATTGTATCATAAAAATCAATAAATATAAATTAAATAAAATAGTGGTAGTTTTATTCAATTTATTTATTGTCCTAATTTCATATCGCGCACGGGAAGGAAATCTCGGTTCAAGGCGGATTTTTCTGACTGTCTTGGCGGGCCACAAAAAACTCTGTAGTGGGCCGCATGTGGCCCGCGGGCCGCAATTTGCCCACCCCTGTCCTAGATCTCTTCATTAAATATAAAGACTCCCCTTTCTGTGGCGGGAACTTTAACTGGATAGCTAAGTGGTTCTAGGCAAACTCGCTGACTAACTAAACAGACAGAACAACAATTTAACTCTTTCATGACTGGATGGAGGACACGTGCTAAAATCCCAGCACGTCTGGAATCCCAGTGTGGGTAAGCTTTGTGCAGCACAATGTTCCCCGTGCTCACCATAAACAAAGCAGATTTTGCAAAGGTATGTGGAAGTTTTAGATTTTTGGATGATTCAGGTTTAAATCTTGGGAACTCCTTTTGAGGAGGCAGCAGGTAAAGTAATTTCCCTTCTAAAGGCAATCCCTCAGAAACCACCACCTTCTCCATCGATCCTTCTGGCTATTGTCATTATCTGTCATGGCCGCTTCCAGGGCTTTTTTTCAGCGGGAACACGGTGGAATGGAGTTCCGGCACCTCTTGAAAATGGTGCCGGAGTCGCTCATTTGCAGAGTCGCTCTAAGGCCCCCTTGTTCCAGCTGACCCAAAGTGACGTCATTGCGCGGTCCTGAGTTCCACCACTGAGTTCCACCACCTCTTTTCCCAGAAAAAAAGCCCTGGATGGGCGCAAGCTAGTGGACTTTCCCATGACTTGAGCATTGCTGAGCATTACACAAGGACAGGAGGTGATCCACATTTCTTCCTTTGGACTGCAGGAACTAGTCAGGAGAACCAGAGGGGCTAGGGAAGAACTTGGGGTTCCCCAGCAGCTGGGGGCTTCTACTCACAGGGAGCAATGGCCATCTGCCTAGGCGGTTTGTCAGATATTTTTACCATCAGATAGCAAAGGAGCTTATGCCAGCAACTGTGAGAATCAAAGGAGAGAAACTTGGGAGTCTAAAAGTGCAATCCCATGTAGAGGTACTACAGTTGAAGGCCATTGATTTCAATAGGCCTACACTGGAGTAATTCTTGGTTGGATATCACTGGGAAGTTACTAAGATAATCCTGCAAAAGTGGCTCACGGAGGGCTTCTTGCTTAACTTTGGCTGTCTAGTAGACATTACAGTATCCCTTTGCCAGAGAGGGGAGAAAAATTACAGCAGGAGTCTTGCCCCTCCTTTACTTTACAGGGAGACATTGCGGTGTAGTGGTGAGAGTGTCAGCTGGAGATCTGAGTTCAAATCTCCTCACTGCTATAAAACTCACTGGGAGACTTTGAGTCAGTCACTGTTTCTCTTAACTTAAGCTACCTCACAAGGTTGCTGTGAGAGTAATGAGGGAGGGAATGTGTGTGTGTACGTACACACCAAGAGTCCCCAAACGTGTTGTACCTTTGGTTTTTTGGGGGAAACAGTGTGGGGAAGAAAGGGACGAAAAAGAAGGGGATGAACTGTAATCCTCTCAAACTAAAAAAGCCGCCCCCCCCCCTAAAAAAAGTTGAGGAAAAATTAGCATAAGGATATCCACTCTTTAAAATCGCTAAGAAACACGCTTTAATAAGCATAGTATCACAAAGTAAATATAATGTATAATATATTCCTTGTATAAATGTGTAAAACAAGACCACCCCATGTTTTGACATTGTCTTTTTCCACGATCCGTTATTCGTTGTACTACTCCTATGTCTAAAAAAATGTGCAAATATGCATCTGGATTCTTGTACCCTCAATAGATTCCTTACGCAGTACCCATAAAATAAACTCCAAATGTTCCAAGTTAAGCATCCTCCTCTGATGGGAGCCGCTGTTTTGGTGTGGCTGCTCCCTAAAGCCACAAAGTGAGCCCTGAGCTCTTCTGCCCCTCCCTCAGTGGAAAGCCAGGATTGGTTCTTGGCTTTGGGGGAGAGGAAAATGGGCACCGGGAAAGATATCGCTAGGCAACCTGGCACCCATAGGCCTCGTGTTGGGGTTTGCTGATGAGCGCTTTCTGCAGCTTCTTGGAGGAGGGGTGTAGTAAAAATGTACTATATACTAAGATAACCTTTCTAGTCTGTGACTCTGCTGAAGGGCTAACCAGTTAAAAACCTGAACCCCGCTCTGAAATCCACGTTTGCAGAAACTCAGGCAGGCCTCCTTCATTTCTACAGGGCGTGCCCGTGAAGTACCTGGTCTTGAAAGACACAGATGACATCCTAGCTCTGGTGGAAAATGTTAAACAGGGTGAACCTATCCCAGAAGAGGAGGAGGAGGAGGAGGAGGAAAAGGAAGATGGTGAAAGCTACGAGCAAGGTAACCTTAGCACGTGTGCTCACACACGCACTCGTGCAGCCCATGAAATATCATACTGTTCATGGCTTCTCTTTCAGATTTTGAAGATCTATAGAAAAGGGAGTATTCCCTCACTGGCCTATGGGTCTTAAAAAGTGGGCTAGGTATTTGTGAGGGAGGACTTCAGGCCTTATTCCCTGATGTAGCTTGAAACAGGAGATGGTTGTGTTGCATCCTTTGATGAGGTCAGTCTAGCTGACCTTTAAGGATGGCCATGTGGGCCCCCGGTTGTGTGGGAGTCACTCTAAGGCCATGCCTCCTGTCCTGGTCTGAAACTCTGCCATGTGCAAGCATAACAGGGCTCTTCCCTGGCAGGTTCTTCCCTGCTTCCGGTATAGAATTTAATTCAACAAATAAAAGTGCATCAGTTCAACATCTTTTAAGTACCATACTCATGTATATCTGCATAGTAAAATCACACATTAAAGTTTTTCCTTTGCCCATAGATCTTTTTAAGCCAGTGAGAAATTTCTGGTCGTAGCTCAGCACTCCCGTTTTTGATTTGTGTACTTCTGAGCTGGCTTAAGATCTGTGGGCAAAGAGAACAACTTTAATCTGGGTACATTGCCCGTGTTGCCTCTTAAGCTATTCTGTGGGAGGATTTGAGTGAATTTACTCTGCGCTGTTTTAATAATAAAAACAACAACATGGTTTCCCTTTTATATAGAAAAATACATGTTTATTTAATGTATTTAATAACAACAACAACAACAACATTTGATTTATATACTGGCCTTCAGGACAACTTAATGCCCACTCAAAGCGGTTTACAAAGTATGTCATTATTATCCCCACAACAAAACACCCTGTGAGGTGGGTGGGGCTGAGAGAGCTCTGAGAGAGCTGTGACTGACCCAGGGCCACCCAGCTGGCTTCAGGCGGAGGAGTGGGGAATCAAACCTGGCTCTCCAGATTAGAGTCTTGCTGCTCTTAACCACTACACCAAACTGGCTTTTATATTACATCTTTGTGTCTATTTTGTGCTGGTTCATGTATTTTTGATTTATTAGCTATATTGATGGAGTGCTGTGTATGAGGTGTGTGTGTGTGTGTTGTGTCATCAAGTTGCTGCTAACCTATGGTGATCCTATGAATGAAAAACCTCCAAACCCTGTAATGAGAAATATATATACTGCTGACAAAGAACCTTGGGCCGAAACGTGTCTAGTTCTGTACATATGGAGTTGAAATGTAATAATATACCTGTGTAAGTGTGATTTTATTATGTAGATATACAAGGGTATGATACTTATATGTTGAACTGCACTATTGATGTGTTTAATCAAACTGCTACACTTTTATTTTTTGAATTAAATTATATACTGCTGTTTTAATTATTTATATTACATCTTCAGTTATACTTAATTCTTCGGGGTATTTTTTCTTCCAACCTCTTTGGTTACCATTCCTCCGCAGGGTTGTTGTTTTTTGTCCCCTTTTTTGTTCTTCCCTGCTTCCCTCAGCAGCCCCCTCTTACTGCTGAGTCTTGCCAAGGAAGCTGCCTCCTTCCTTGGAGGCCAGTAGAAAGGAGGCAGGGACAAATCCCACCACCTGGGAGCCTGGCCCCGTTCCTGGAAAGGGTAGTTAAACGCCCCTTCCACCATTAGTGTGTGTCTTCTGTATTGTATGGTATACTCAGGGGTCATTTTGTAGAAAAAGAGCTGGAGGAACTCATTAGCATAACTTATTAGCATATGCCACACCCCTTGACATCACCAGCAGTGTGTCATTAACATAACTGATTTGCATATGCCACACCCCCTGACATCACCTATCCTGGCTGTTTTGGACCCAATCTTGGCCATTCAGGGCCGAAATTGGGACCAAAATGGCAAAAGGGGGGCTGAAAGGGGCCGGAAAAGGGCCCAAAATGGTCAGGATCGGGCCACTGCTGAGTGGGAGAGTGATCCACCACACCCATCAGAGGCCCGATCCGGGCTGTTTCGGCCCCAATCCAGGCTGAAACGGGCCCAAAATGGCCAAGAGTCAGGCGAGGCCACCTGACATGTGACCTCTTTGAGGAACTGCGTTCCTGCGCGTTCCCCCTCAAAATGAGCCCTGGGTATACTGATCATCTGAGTGTGTGTAAATGCTGAACTAAAATGTACTCAGCCGGGTGGAGGGGTTGTCTCATATCTGTTGAAGGTATTTACTTTAACTTCCACAGCAAGCGTCCTTGAATGCAAGCTGCGACCAACTCGCAATGTATCTTTTCTCAGAGACTGGAATGATTTCATCCTGTAATGTGTCTAGTCTAAACTAATCAGTTCCCATGTAACTCTTTGGGGGTTTTGCGCCAGAATGTTAATGGTCCCAAGGGCGGGAAAGTTCCCTGTAATTAGCACTGCCTTTTTCGAATACCCACTTCTGCCAATACGTAACAGACACGGAGAACCACAAAAACAGTAACAGTACAAGCAAGTCGTGACCGCCTAACGAAATAAAGACTTAGAAACAAGTATTACAGAAGTTTTCCTCTTATTGCTATTGTGATAACAGTTGCCACTCAATAAATAGTGCATAAACGGTCAGCCCGTCAGATGGTCCTTCCAACCTGCGTGTTACTGGACCTATAATCTTCTCACGACCCTGTGGACAATTAACTAAGTTAAGAAACGGTGTATGCTTTAATTAGCTTTACAGAGCAAGATATATGGAAGTGTTCTTGGGTGATACTAACATTGTGTTTATGCACACTGGTGGAGGAGGACTGTGTGCAGTATTATTATACATTGAATGGAAGACTGTATATTATAATATTTATCGAGTGGCAATTGTTATCACAATAGCAATAAGAGGAATACTTCTGTAATACTTGTTTCTAAGTCTTTCTTTCGTTAGGCGGTCACGACTTGCTTGTATTGCGACTTCTGCCAGTACATCTGTATGGATCACATGGACTGTATAGATCACTGATAAAAGTTACTTCGACCAATGCTCCTGATTGCTTGCTGTGAGGGACTTGGGGATCTACCGGCCAAGGACTGACATAGAGCTCCTGTTCCTACCAGATTGACAGCCCTGCATCAGTTGTCTTCCCGTCGGTTATGGGGCTGTCCTAGAATCCTCATTGTGACAGTCACTTTATCTGAGGGCCAAGCTACAAGTGACGCCTGACACTGGTTGGACACTTGTCAGCTTCCCTCAAGTTTTGATGGGAAATGTAGGCGTCCTGGTCTTGCAGCTTGGCTCCCTGACTGCTGTCCAGTGGACTTCTTTTTTTAAATTAAAGGTTTATCAAGTACATAGTCCAGTTCAAGTCTTACTTCTACATTCACGTAACAATAACTTATTTACTAGTTTACTATTAAAATTTAAATTTTCTTTTTCTTTAAATGGTTTTTCCCATATAGATCCATGAAAGTTTTGTTGTTCTTCAGTTGCTTATATTTCTATTACTGACTGGTAGATTGTGTTCGTAGATTGTATGTTGCTTGTTGTCAGGGCGTTTTTTCTGGGAAAAGAGGTGGTGGAAGTCAGTGGGTTGCCCTCGGAGAAAATGGTCACATGGCCGTTGGCCCCGCCCCCTGATCTCCAGACAGAGGGGAGTTTAGATTGCCCTCAGTGGCACGGAGGGCAATCTCAACTCCCCTCTGTCTGGAGACCAGGGGGCGGGGCCACCGGCCATGTGACCATTTTCACAAGGTTCCAGAACTCCGTTCCACCACGTTCCAGCTGAAAAAAGCCCTGCTTGTTGTAATATAGTCAAGAAACGGCTTCTACTTACTGTAAAATTCTGTCGGCTTTTCTTTTCCTGATGATTGTTGAATTCTTTCTGTAATTTTTTCCATAATCATTGGGTCCCACACCTTACTAAGCCATTGGTCTATATAATGGCCTCAGCATTCCATTTTATTGTTATTACTGTTTTTGCTGCTACAAGTAGACTACTGATGAGTTCTTTTCTAATCTGTGGAACTTTATCATCTTGCCATAAGTCCAATGGACTTTTCAACTGTCACTTGTCCAACATTCCGCCAAGCTGCCTACATTTCCCATCAAAACTTGAGGGAAGCTGACAAGTGTCCAACCTGTGTCATTCGTCACTTGTAGTTTGGCCCTAAGTTCAGCATTTTCACATAAACCTTGCATGTTACGTTCATGGAAATTACCAGCCTCCCCAAACTCCTTTTTAACTTTTCTATGTTAGTTAGACTAGCCTGATCTTGTCAGCTCTCGGGAAGTAAGCAGGGTCATCCTTGGTTAGTATTTGTACGGGAGACATCAAGAAAGTCCACGGTTGGTACATTGAGGCAGGCAATGGCAAACCACCTCTGAATGTCCCTTTGTCTTGGAGACC
The DNA here is from genome assembly GCF_028583425.1 of Eublepharis macularius. Taxonomy (NCBI): domain Eukaryota; kingdom Metazoa; phylum Chordata; class Lepidosauria; order Squamata; family Eublepharidae; genus Eublepharis; species Eublepharis macularius. The sequence goes on along the minus strand of NC_072791.1, from coordinate 8,412,802 downwards.
ATAAGTTTCCTAGTCGCCGTAAGTTGGCTGCGACTTGACAGCACTTTCCACCACCATGTTAGCCATTGAAAATTTGACTGAAAGTTAAAAAAAATATATCCCCTGACTTCTGAAAAGTTTCCCTTCCTGATACATCCAGGCTTGCAGAAATGAGTGCAACATTATACAGTTTAATTCACGTCGTTTGGCTCCTTAGCACACTTTCTGCCTTTGTGCTCTTACTGCTTTCGGGCAAAATTGGCTTTTGTTTCATCAGTGTGTGCATGCTGGGAACGAATTGCCCCTGGGCTTAGCTCCCCCTCCTCATCCCCTTTGCCTGTCTCATCCCCTAGAATGAAGCTTCCTTCTGTGGCTGAGGGCCTCACCTAGCAATAAGGAACAGGGTTCCTTCTTGCAATAGCAGGTTTTGGGTCCCGTAGCACTTTAGGGCAGGGAGATTTGACTCATGAAAGCTTCTACCCTGAAAACCTTGTTGGTCTCTAAGGTGCCACTGGACTCAAATCTTCCAGTTCTGCTGCAGACCGGCATGGCTACCCGCCTGAAACTCTCTAAAGAAGGGAGCTTTGGTTCTTTAAAGTTCATGTCCTGAAAATCCGGTTGGTCTCTTAAGGTGCCACTGGACTCAGTTCCTGCTGCTCTGCTGCAGACCAGCATGGCTGCCTGCCTGAAACTATCTGCAATAGGTGAGGGAGCCGCGTGTGCCGTCTGCTGTCCCTGGCCCCCCCCTCATTCCCCTTGCACAAAATGTACTGCTCCGCTGGGATTCGCAATGTATTTGCTTCCCTTGCAGAGATCCAAGACGACGAGGTGGTGGAATCCATCATCAGGGACAGGAAGCACGAGCTCCCCCTGCAACACATCCAGACGCTGACGGAAGAATCCTTCGGCCCCGCTCTGGCCAACTCCGGCTCCGTGGTGGTTCTGTTCTATGCCAGCTGTGAGTGAATAAATAGCTGTCTGCCTGTAGGGCTGCTGTTCAGAATTCAGGGCTGCATACAAGCGGTGGTATGTTGCTTCCTGTCGAAGCATGGAATTGTGTGGAAGTTGAGTTCCTGAAAATCTTGGTTTTCTTTTTTTTTAAAAAAACCCTTAAGCTTCTATTCCATAAGAAAGCGAAGTTGCTTGGGCATGCATCTCAGAAGATGGAGAGGGCCAGCTATGTTGACTTTCTAATAGCCATGGGGTTGTAGAGTTAAGATTTTTAATATTCCTTTTATTATAAGGGTTTATAATCTTTCATACTTTCATATACATATTCTTAGAATGAATTAATAGTGCATACAACCGCCTCCTTTTTTTCTCTTTCTCTGTTCCATCTTTGCTGAAAGTTGCTTCAGAACAACATAACAGGCCAAAAATGTTTCTCTTTTCTCAGTTGCCCAGGGAACTTAGATAAGGCCACACATTCTTTAGGCTATTGTCTCATGAGAAGGGAGAAATAGATACAAGAAGAGCACAGTCACTCCCTATATCTATAACTCTGGGTTCTAAAGTTTGGAAATAGATCCAGAGGAGTTAGCCGTGTTAGTCTGTAGTAGCAAAATCGAAGAGTCCAGTAGCACCTTTAAGACTAACCAACCTTACTGTAGCATAAGCTTTCGACAATCACAGTTCTCTTTGTCAGATGCGTGGAGCAATCCACGCATCTGACGAAGAGAACTGTGATTCTCAAAAGCTTATGCTACAGTAAAGTTGGTTAGTCTTAAAGGTGCTACTGGACTCTTTTAAAGTTTGGAAGTCAGCAATAAGTCTGAGAAATTCAGAGTCAGCAGTAGGTAGTGACCAAATAAGGAGAATGAAAAGGTTACATTGATCGCGAGACTAGTTAGAGAACTAAGTAGCCAATTGAAAGAACTGCAGAGATCAGATGTATGTCATGACCAATTGCAAATTAATCTGCACTTTACTGTACTGAAAAAAATGTCTTTAAAACTGCTTTCTGTTCTACTCATGGCTCCTTTGAAATCTGGGCACCCGTATTTTAACATTCGATACAATCACCGAAAGAAGCACTTGTCTGCCTCCTCTTTTTGCTCTGAAGAATCTGGGTAAGGGCAGAAGGGTGCTTTTTGTGCCACAGGGTGGCGCTTTTCCTCTTCTCTGTGGCTAGCAGGATTGGTTATGCAAAACACGCATAGTCGTTCAAATCTAAATAATTTATACAGCTAGCAAATTTGGCTTTGGTTTGCAGAGACTTGTGGGATGGAGGCAGCTCCAGAATAGCAGGATTTTAGTCTGCTACAGCACTGCAGATCAACGCCTAAACTGCTCCATAGTAATGGCTGATCCTCTGGTTTTTCCCCCCCTTGTTTTAGGGGAAGCCGTCTCCTTGGTCGTGATGCAGTCGTATGTAGAAGTGGCTGCTCGTTTGGAAGGTATGGCTGTGAATGAAGGGAACACTGCTGTGGTGTGGTGGTTTCAGAGCAGGCTTGGGCCGGTCGTTCTCTCAGCTTGACCTCCCTCACAAGGTTGTTGTGAAGATATAATGGAGCGGCAAAATGCATACAATCCTTGCAGGAAAGGCGGGACAAAAATGGGATAGATTTCATTGGCGCATAGCCTGTCAAGTGTAAGCCACTGCTTGCGTGCTCATTGGACAACGGAGGGGATAAAGGAGTCAATTCTGGCTGCAGGCCTTCCTTAGTTTCAAGCCCTGAATGAGCAAAGAGTGCCCCCCCTCCGTAATAAATGGCCTTGTTGGACCCCCCCTGTAATCAGTGGCCGCAAGCCATCACGGATAAAATTGCAGACCAAAATAGTAAAGAGCTGAGTAGCACCTTTAAGACTAGCGAACTTTATTGTAGCATAAGCTTTCAAGAACCACAGCTCTCTTCGTCAGATGCATGACGAAGAGAGCTGTGGTTCTCGAAAGCTTATGCTACAGATGCATCACGACGAAGAGAGCTGCGGTTCTCAAAAGCTTATACTACAGATGCATCACGACAAAGAGAGCTGTGGTGGTTCTTGAAAGCTTATGCTGCAGATGCATTTGATGAAGAGAGCTATGGTTCCCGAAAGCTTATGCTACAGATGCATCTGATGAAGAGAGCTGTGGTTCTTGAAAGCTTATGCTACAGATGCATCTGACGAAGAGCACATTTTGCAACTACAGACTGATACGGCGAACTCCTCTGGATCTAATTGCAGACCAAGTACTTGACACCGGCCTTTTTTTGCTTGCCCTTTCAACCTTGTGATGTTTTTGTCGGGAGGCTATCTCACCTTTCCTGCCTTCTGACCCTCTGTGGCTATCTCAGCTGTCCCCTTGGGGCAGCAGCACAAGAGCACAGGGGGTGATCAGGATGAGGCTTAATGGATCCGTCCTTTGGAGCGTAAAAGATCTGTCCTTTCGAAATGACGGGGCCTTTGGGCGCAGACCCTGCCTTGTTCACCTTCTGGCTTCCTTGAGCATGACATAAATAATGAATAGCTGGAGGGGAAAGAGAAAGTTGGGGTTATTAGATGGAGAGGCAAGCAGGCTTTGATAAGCAGGCATCCTTTTAATGGATCAGTGGCAGATGCCTTGCTGGGAATTGCACACCCACCCATCTGCCTCCATCCCTCCTCTTTCTCATACAATGGCCCTGTTTTCACACTGGCCTTCGAGTTGTGTAGTGGAGAAATGGGGACACTTCTCTTCCTACTACCAGACCCGCAGCGCAGGGGAAAAAGCACCAATGTGCACAGAACTGTGTGATCTCTCCCCTTTCCCCATTTTTAAGAGGAAGAGTAATGTGATGAACTGGGTTTCCACAGAGGTGGGTTTGTGCATGGAGTGTCCACCAGACAGGCACTACATTCTGCACGTGGTGCAAGAGAGATGTGCCCCTCCACCATGCAAGGGGAGAATTGACCTAGGAGCAGCCTGGAGGGACCGGCGCATGTTTTGTGCATTTCGCTCTGCCTCAATCTGAGCTGTTTGCTTGTGATGCAAGCCCGCTACAGCATTTATAGCGAGATCTGGTGTAATGCAGTAGCCCAATAGACCAGTATGGTATAGTGGTTAGAGTGCCAGGCTAGGATCTGGGAAATCTAGGTTCAAATCTCCCACTGTCATAGAAATTCGCTTGATGACTTTAGGTCAGTCCCTCTCTTTCAACCTTGCCTACCTCATATGGTTGTGGGGATAGAATGAGGAAGGGGGGACCATTGACTCTGCTCTGAGCTCTGTGGAAGAAGGGCTAGATTAGAAAGTGCACTAAATTAAACTCACAGCTGAGCCGGGAAGCCCTAGGTTCAAGTCTCTCCCCAAACATGAGCTCACTGGATAGCTTGAGGCAGGCTTCTCTATGCCTTCCCGATGGACAATGCAACCACCATTATTACTGGCCCTCCTTGCATAGATGACAGAGTCCTTTGAAAGGCCCCAGGTGAAAGGGCAGCTATTGAACTCCATCAACCAAGTGCTAGGTGCTGTACAGAACATAGAAATGACCCATTGTCTGCCCAGAGGGGCTTGCGTGTTGTCATTAGCGAGGTGCGCCAGGGGGTGAGAAGTGGTGATAGGGAAAGAGGTCTGGAATTTTAATAGGGTACAGTCAGGATGGCAAAGAAGGAAGCTCAGGCAGTGGCGGGGAAACAGGCTAAGGGATGAATGAAGAGAAGATGGTGGGGAAACAAGCCTGCATCGCCTGTTTCATGTTGCAAAAGAGTAAAGAGTCCAGTCGCACCTTTAAGACTAACCAAATTTATTGTAGCATAAGCTTTTGAGAACCACAGCTCTCTTTGTCAGATGCATGTTTCCTGCTGGAGTCCCAATGGGAAGTGCAAATCAATTAGAGATGCTGTATTTAATGATGGGTGGGGTCTCAAAGGGCTGTATTTTCCACTCAGCGTCCCGGTACTCCCTCGCAGGGTTGCAGGCTCTCTGTTCTGTTGGGGGTGGGGGTGGAGGAAAGCCTTTGGCCACCAGATGGCAGCCGCTCAGCGCTTAGCTCTTTCTGCTTCCTCCGTCTGGGTTGTTGAAAATGATCCACGAGCCCTTAAGGCAGAGCTGGACAAGTCGTCCAACCTTCCAGTTGCTTGATAAGGCTCTGGGAGCATTGGCCTGCTAATAGCTGATGCCCCTGATAAATTGTCCAGAAACTCAAGTGCCATTAAGAGCGTCAGCAGTCGGAGAAGGGCCACGTGCCTGGACTGGATGCAGCTCTCAGAAGCAGGCAGAGATTCACTTTTGGCCCTCGGGCTGAAACGTTCACCCACCCCGCCTTAAGGGATCGTTCCCGCTAACTGGAAATACATGACCCCCCTCCAGCTTCTGTCCCCACGTTTCTGCACTTCTCTTGCAAAGGACCGTAGCACTTTCCTCCTAAAACAAACTGCCCAATCCTATTCATTTATTTACGTTATTTGCAGTCTGCCTGTCTAACCGTGAAATCCTAAACAGAGTTAATCCAATCTAAATCCATTGAAATCATTGAGCTTAGACTGGAGTAACTCTACTTAGGATTTCACTAATAATCCTACATTGATCTCGGTGAGCTTAGGAAGGCTTGGCACGGTGTGGTGTCAGGCTGCAAGAGAGCCACTTTGGTGTAGCTTCCAGCATAATATCCTTGAGATTTAAGTGTTCTCGTTCAAATTTGGCCTCCGCTTTTTGGCTTGCTGTACTCAAGCCATTTTTTCATCAGTTTCCTCCGCCCCACACATGTTAATTTCGTCTTCACCTCCCAGAAGACTCTTAGTTTTACCTCTCCTTTGGGGGAGGCAAAGATGAAATTAATAAACCCTCTCAGGAGCGATCTCCGCCAGCTCTATCTTTTTAAACTATGCTTCCTGGCTAACATTGCAACTCCCTACACTTGAGCATCCCGCGTAAGATGTCTCATGTAGAGAGACTCTTAGAAGAGGCTTTCCTACAAGGAGGGGATGAGAGAGAAATGCCTCCTTGAAGGCGCTTCTTACCACTCGAGTCTTTCATAAGCACATTTAATATAAATTATTATATATATATTTCATAAGCACTTTTAATATATATTATTTTTGATACAAATCAGCTGTGACATTCAATAAACAATACAGTAGGGTATAGATTATCCTGACCTGCAGCAGACCCGGTGAGCCTGATCTCATCAGATCTCAGAAGCTAAGCAGGGTCGGCCTTGGTTAGTAATTGGACGGGAGACCTCCAAAGAAGACCAGGGTTGCTATGCCAGAGGCAAACCACTTCTGTTAGTCTCTTGCCATGAAAACTGCAGCAGGGGTCACTACCAATCAACTGTGACTTGATGGCACTTTCCACCACCACCAGGGTACAGATCACAGAACAATTTGAAAAGAAACAGAGATCTGATACAGAGCTGAAACAATGTTGAAACAAAACATAAGCAATTGAACACAACATCATAAGCAACAGTAGCAGACAGTGCCCCAAACGATAGTCTACAGTCCTTATATCTTTATTGATGCATTTCTTTAATTACTTCCCTACAATACAGCCCTATTACCTCTAATTAGTTCATTTATTAAGGCCCTAATAATCATAGGCTCTTCACCTGAATCATACGGTGCCGCACATGCATACACTAGGCTCCGCCTCATCCTACCAGGCTCCACCCCTTTCCTGACAAGTCATGTGAGCTGGAAACTACACTCCAGCCCTGCCCTGAATTCTGATCTTAACTTGCTCTGTCAGGACTCTCCAGTTTCTGTTACTGAATTCTGATCTGGCTGCTTGGCCCAGACCCAATCCACTTCTATTCTTTCCACCAACATCCCGTCCTGTATGCGAGCCCACTGAAATTTTCCACTACACCCTTGATTCCGTCATGTGTTAAGTGTTCAAACGTCATTTCAGTCGCCTTTGTAAGGGCCAAACCAGTTGTGTGATGGGAATTCTGTGTTGTGTTTGGGGGCCTAGTCTGGATTGAGAGGGCGGGGAGTGAGATTGTAAGCCTCCCCTTACACTCCCCAGTGTAGATTAGACCTTTGCATAGTTGAATTTTTTTAAAAAAAAAAAACCTCTTGAAGACTAAACATCTGGTTTGGCCATAAGATACACTGCTGCTGTTGTACCCATTTCACAGATGGGAAGAGACTGAGGCCTAAGCCCAACTAGAATAGGGATTTGATCTGGGGACCACCTTAAGGATTCTGCTGCGCCGGTTTCCAGACATCACTGGTGCCTTGGAGAAATCTCAATGCCAGCCGGCTGCATCTCTGACTCAAATACCGTCGGGTTGGAACGGCACTGAAGGCCTGCTGTTTGAAGCACTACAGAACACTTGGATTACATGAAGGCTGCTCTTTGTTAAATGATAGCCTAAACATATTCCTATTGGTGTTTTCATGCTGGTGGTTCTGGGAACTCCCTCTTCAGCCCCTGCTTTCCTGGCACACTCTGACACCACTGTGTGGAAGTTTACTTTCTCCCCAAGCATTTTGTTAGTTTGACAGAAGGCAGAAACCCTGCAGGCTAGCAGCCCATCACGGGAGGGAGTAGCTTCTTGTATTTTAGAACAGAAAACAGTGAACAGAAGCCATGGTCCTTGGATGCCCAGAGCAGGCTGTATGGAATTCCCTTGTTGTTGTTGTTGTTGTTGTTGTTGTTGTTGTTGTTGTTGTTGTTGTTGTTGTTGTTGTTGTTGTTGTTGTTGTTGTTGTTGTTGTTGTTTATAGTCCGCCTTTCTCAATGAGAGGCTCTTTACAGGATACACCTGACACATGAAGAACACGTATCGGGAGACACCATGTTAGCCAGGAAGGGTAGTTTAAAAAGACAGAGGTGGCGGCAGGGCAAAGGCTTTGCTATACACTGGAGCTGTGTGAAGGGGCTGCGAAATGCCAGAAGGGGAAACTTCAGCACGTTAGAACCTCTCCAGGTCCGAGCCTGGCTCTGGAAGGCAGCACCAGCCCATTTCCATTCCTCGCTGCCCTCTGTTTGCGATCCCACACAGTTTTAGATTGGAGAGGTGAAATTGACAGAGCCTTTGGGGAAGTGAAGATGAAATTAACAAACCCTCAGAGAAACAATCTCTGCCAGCTCTTTTTTAAACTACGCTTCCCAGCTAACATTGCATCTCCCTACACTTGACTAACATGTGAATTACACAATGCAAGTGAAAGTAAAGTATAATCAACAGCTGGGACATTCACTGAGCAAAGTGCAATAATGAACCATAGTTTGGATGTTCAGTGAAAGAGATAAAATAGAGTAGGGTAGCAGAAATTTTGAAAAACAAGTATAAAGCCAAACACAGAGACGAAGCCTTTCTGAAACAAAGCATAAGTAATTTACGTAGCAATGTGTGACAAAAATGCTTCTGGAACTAGCCACTGGGTGGTTTGGAGGGTCTTGATCCCTCCTGGGATAAGCCCTAGACTTTCAGCTTTTCTTTAATAAAGAAACAAAAAAGATGAACTTCGGTGTTAAGTCCATCAGTAAAACGAGTGAACCAGCTCCCACCTTCTGGTGTTCTGTTCAGCGAACGGAAGGGCTTTGGGGTGATTGGTAAGCGCCCCTGACACTTTTTAAATGAGTTTTCTTACAGCATTTAAGAAATCTGTGTTTCTTTAGATTTTTCTCTGCCTTGCAATAATCCTGGCTAGAATCTAGCACTTTACTCAAACAATGGACTTCTGGCTCCAAATGGTGAAGACCAGAACCAAGTCAGCATTTCAGTAGACTCGGCATTTCCAGTAGAGGTTAATGGAATCCTAATACCGGATTTGACCCCAATTCATTTATTTTGATCTTGTATTCAAAGTTCACAGTTAAAACGTGAAACAAAAATACAAATATGTTAAAGCACTAAGAGTAACCAATGATGAAGGGAGTTTTAAGATTATAGTGAAGTCCCTGGTCAAACACTGATGAAGCACAGGGCAAAAACTCAAACTGTGTTCAGATATCACCAGGAAGCACGATTTGATGAAACCTCTCTGAATGGTAAAATCTGAATGCTGATGGTTGAAATAATTGGAGTTTGCAGGGGGTGGGAGGGAAGCTGTTGGTATAAAGTCAAGGAGAGGGAATCATACGTCTCACCGGGCTTGCTAGTTTTTTGGCTCCTGTGCAACAAGAAAGGAAAACCTTACCAGGAGGAATGTAATTGCACTACCCAACAATGTTAACAAAGAGAATCGTTTATCAAAGTTACAGTGCCCAAGTGCTAATTTTCTAGAACCGTTCATATACAGTATATCATAGTACAAGCATACAATATCAGTACATTCAACAAGGAATGAACAACACACAGTTCACCCCAATGTGTGACAATTCCAAGAGTGTCCAAAAGTTATCCAGCAGGTAAGTCCTTTATAAAAGTAGAAAGTCCTGTATCCAATTCTTAAATGCTATCTCTTTAATACTGTTCAAAGATGTTCCAGTGGACGGCGGCAAAATCTTCCAAGCCCAAACGGGGGCCGGCTATTAGATCTCACAGATTTTGTCCAACAACAGACTTCCTCGGTGGCATGGGTCTAGTCCACAGTATCAGTTATTATTTCATTAAGAACTCGTTCTTGCAACCTGGAAAGCAGCGCTTGTACTTTCAGTCACACGCCTGAATCCTGGCTGATTTGTCTGTCTCTCCATCCTGTTTTTATCTTTTCCTTCCTCCAAGGAGCCCAGAGCTGCATATATCTTACCCTGCATTTTATCCTTACAACAAACCCGTGAAGTAGATTAGGCTAAGCAAGCATGACGGGCCCAAGACAAGGACAGACCCTAATCTGATATGCTAACTACTGGGGGACTTTTGGCATAGTGGTGGGTTAAGATTTTTAGAATAAATAACTGCAAAGCTAAAGGCTTTGCCTTTCCCATGTTGGCGCATGCGTCCCTGAACTGTGTGGACATGATGACTTGACTTCTGGAAAGCAGCACGCGTGAACTTGAGCATGCATAATTAAAAATATAAAGACGTTGCTCAAAAATCTCCCGCATATGCAGAGAGGCACGGCTTCCACTTCTGGACTACTTCTTACGGAGGCGTTTTGTTTTTACAGGGACTCCTGGGATTTCGCTGGCAAGGGTCGACTGCTGGGATTGGCCGCACCTCTGCAGCCGACAAAATGTCACCCAATTTCCCACCATCAAGACGTATGAAAAGGGAGGCAGATCGCTGACCTACTCTGGGATGTGGGGGACAGAAGAGGTGGTGAGGTTCATTAAGCTGTAAGTGTCTGAGATGATGTACTGCGGCCATGAATACGGAGCGAGGGATGGAGGGAATGAAGTCCTGGGTGGCCATTCTGTGCGACGCTGTACATGTGAACGCATGAGCCTGTGGGCATACACAGGGTATGTTTCATGTGCGAATTGTTTCATATCAGAATTTGCCTCCCTCAGAATCTTGGCTTTCATTTAAAATTACAAGCTAGCCCAAGTTTCTAGGAGGCAAACTAAATGTGTCAGTAAACTCATAGTAGCCACAAGTTCACCCTCTCAGCATTTAAAAAATAGTTTAAAATGGCAACAGTGGACCCATGGAAACCAGAACGTCACCTGTCACATTTAGTTCTCATGACTCCAGAGAGAAGCCAGATCTGTATTGGGTTCTTGCTAATGCTACATCTGTGTAAATTTGTGTTTGTTTACCCTGTGGCAGGTCCTTGATATTGACTGTGCTAATCTCACCCTGTGTAATCTGCCTTGAGTCTCAGTGAGAAAAGCGGACTATCAATGATATAAATAAATAAATCTGTGCTGGATAAAAATGTTAAAACTCAGCAGTGTGCATCATGGCACCCCGAAGTAAAAATCAAGAATCTTTTGAGTTAAGAAAACTTTGGCTATCGTGCAATCTTGAGCCTTGCTTTTCCTGTTCGGGGGAGGGGGGGTCATGCAGGGCTCTGCCGCCCCATCCCCCGCCTCGCTTCATTTTCACTTCTGACTTTATTAGGTGTTGCCCACACGTTTTTAAGCCTATCACCACAGTCATAAGAACTAGTAGCATGCTTTTGAGAAATGGAAACTGATTCGGTTTTCTTCCAATACCATGTTATGTTCATGCAGAATTGCATGCAGAAGTCAGCTGGATGTTTCATCCCACTGAAATTCATTTCATTACTTAATTAATTAATTAATTGATTATTTAATCAATTACTTAATTCATAATCCACCAGTCCCAATGCAAGTTGCATCATTCCTTCATTTTATCCTCACAACAGCCCTGTGGGGTAGGTTAGGCTGAGTGTGTGTGACTGGCCTACGAGGAAAGGCTGAGGGCCTTGGGAATGTTTAGTTTGGAGAAGAGGAGGTTGAGGGGGGACATGATTGCTCTCTTTAAATATTTGAAAGGCTGTCATTTGGAGGAGGGCAAGGAGCTGTTCCAGTTGGCAGCAGAGGGTAGGACCCGAAGCAATGGGCTAAAACTACAGGCACAAAGGTACCGGCTGGATCTTAGGAAAAACTTTTTCACGGTCAGAGTAGTTCAAAAGTGGAATCAGCTGCCTAGGGAGGTGGTGAGCTCCCCTTCACTGGCAGTTTTCAAGAAGAGGCTGGATGAATACTTGTCAGGGATGCTTTCGGCTGATCGTGCACTGGGCAGGGGGTTGGACTAGATGGTCTGTATGGCCCCTTCCAACTCTATGATTCTATGAAGTTCACTGAAAGGGGATTTTCCCCTTTTCCCTATCTGGGACCCAGCAAGCTTCCCTAGCAGAGTGGGGATTCGAACCCAGGTCTCCCAGATCCTAGTCAAACAGTCTAACCACTACATCAGACTATCTCTGGTTGCCTTGCTCTTTGCCCTTTCCTCCCCTTCATTTGCCACACGGGGCAGCTTCTAACTTAAAGCACAAGACGGAAAAGTTGACTTTAAGAGCATTGCTGTGTTTCATACGGCCAAATGCATTTGCTCTTGTTACACTTGTGGCTAACACACAGGCATGATTCAGAGAGGAACACATCTGGACACATTCTAGAGCGAGCGCACACTCCCTTCCGTTCCATTTTCCCTTTTAAAATGTTCCGTTTTCTGGCAAATCATATTTTACAGTGAAATTCTAAGCAGAGTTACTCCAGTCTAAGCCCATGGGCTTAGACTAGAGTAACTCTGTTCAAGATTTCACTGTTATATATTTACATTATTTATCGTCCCCCTTTCTCCTGGAGACTCAAGGCAGATTACACGGCATGAGTCCGTACAGTTGATTTTAGAGAGATTTCAAACAACAATGTAATAGGGTACATAAATGCAAATTTGCAAAGATTTAAAACCAGTGAAAATCCAATCGTAGCTCCTTGCGATGTTCGAATCCTAAACTATGGTTTGCGCTTTCCCCTCCAAGACCGAATTCCAAACTTAGTTTTAACTTTGCCTTTGGAAGAATGAGAACAAACCACAGTCTGGGATTCGGACAAGTTGTGTTTTGCCAGGGAGGGGGTGTGCCCATGTTCACCCAGCACGCTGCCCAGCATGGCGTAGTGTGTATTTGAACAGTGCCAACTTAAGTAGAGCTACACCTTTCTAAATCCGTTGAAGTCTTCAGGTTTGGAAACGTACAGCTGTGCTGAGTGAAAGGGGATTTAATTTAAAGTACTCGGCGTTTCAATTCATACCCCTCTTTCAGCCAATCATTTAACACAGAATCAAGATACCAAAGCAGTGTTCTTATAAGAAATACGGGTTTATTGATTACCGCCATAAACCCATGACACGTATCACCTCTCTTTAGGCACATACGTGTGAAGACCAGTCGGATCAGAGAATGTTATATACTCTCAATGCTGTTTGTTTACAGGATAATGGCTAACGGTTTACAGAATAAAAGATCAAAGGTTAGGATAAAACCCTGTCAGAATGACGCATTTTCCAGAGAACGTGACATCTGACAAACTTGAGTGACAAAATGAATTATACAAACATTTGAGAAGCTGGAGCCATTTATCTGATACCCTCTTGGGGAAAGGTGTCATGTCTGAGCCCCTCCCATGCCAATTTTAATGATCCTGCTGTTCTGAACAAATGTATCCTGCTGTAACTCGATGTCATTTTACCAATGTCATAACTATTTCTCTCACAGGTGTTTATCTAATGAACTGCAACGGTTTCCAGTGTTTTTGACCTTGTATGCTACTCCCTCTCCAACTTTGCTATGTCTTGCTTCCTAGTGACTCAACTTGATATTACAAATATGTGGAACGTTCTCACACAAGGAGAGCGCCAAAACCTTGTTTATGATTGGGAGGGGGGGCGGGGAGAGCAGACTTGAACGTTAAAAGAGAAGTCTCTCTCACATGATGTCATTCCTGTCAACTTTCACTCTTGCTGCTTAGATGCTTACCTTGCTTCTGAGTAGTCCTAGGGACATGTATATGGAAATGATCTGATTTCTGAATAAAACCCATTTACCCATTAACCCATTACCCAAGACCACGGCAATACAGCCCGGAAAACCCACAACAACCATCGTTCTCCGGCCGTGAAAGCCTTCGACAATACAAAACCCATTTAACCAAGAAGCTGTGTCTTGCCGCAATGGCCCAGAGATCTGTCTGCCATATCCTGTCATCCATAGCCTGACAAAAGGAATGGAATTATCTAATTGGAATAACCAAAACAAGAAAAGGTTTATACTTTGCCCGGTGACCCTTCGTCACCTACCAGAGACCTATCTGCCCTGCAGGATATCTCAGAGGAAGGAATTCGACACTGGAGCAAGGTCTGTCTTACGTGTTTACTTGTTTTGTGTGCGGTCAGATTTTATGAAATGGGGCCTAAAAGTCCTTTAATGCTGAGGACTGGACTGCCTGTTCAAAGGATGCCTGGTTATTAGACCCAAAGCGTCCAGCCTCTGGTTCTGTTTGTGTCTTCAGAAGCAGGACCCCCGGCCCGGTGAGACTGACAACCCCTGGAGAAGTGGAAGAATATTTAACTGGCAAAGCCCCATCTCCGTCTCCTGGTGTCTCCATTCTGGGATTATTCGACTCCAGCAGGCACGATGGTAAGGCCTATGTTTGGTTCGGCTTTGACAGGCTTCACAAAGATGGGTTAACTGCAGGTAGCAGTGTATAAACTCTTTGCTTTCACAACAGCCCTGATCAGTTATTTCCATTTTGGAGAGGGTTTTGAAAGAGAATTAGACAGATTCCTGGAAACCAGCTTATGATAACTAAACGGAACGCCCATGTTCAGTTGCAGTGTACCTCTGAATGGCAGATGTTTCTATTCAATCCAAGTCTGACTGAGTCAAATTTACATATGAATTGCAATTCAGTAGCTTGCTGTTGGATTCTGCTTTTGAAACATTTCTGTTGAACTATGGTGACTTTTAAGGCCTTGATGGAGTGTCCTAGTAGATTGAAGTGTTCTCCTGGTTTCTGGATATTGCCATTTTTGATGTCAGATTTGTGTCCATTTATTCTTTTGCACAGAGGTTGGCTGGTTTGTCCTGTGTGCAGAGCAGAGGGGCATTGTTGGCCCACGAGGGCATATATCACATTGGAGGATGAGCAGCTGGAAGAGCCAGAGATTGTGTAGTTGATGCCATTGGGTCCTGTAATCGTATTTTCTGGGTAGATATAGGGGCAGAGCTGGCATCTGGGTCTGTTGCAGGGTCTGGTCCCTGTGTTGGTGAGCCGGTTCATGGTTGGTGGTGATAAGTGGTTTGAGGTTGGGGGGCAGTCTGTAGGCAAGGAGAGGTCTTCCACCCAGGGCTTGTGAGAGGGAGGCATCGTTTTCCAGGATGGGCTTTAAATCGTTGATGTTACATTGAATAGGTTTGAGCTGGGAACTATAGGTGACAACCAGCAGTGTTCTGTTGTTGGTTCTTTTTGGTTTGTCCTGGAGCAGGCTGTTTCTGGGCACTAGTCTGGCCATGTCTTTCGTGCATTGATTGTAAACTTTCCAGAGGCCAGAAAGACATTGATCTAGCCCAGAAAGGCTAGCTAGGCACAACCAGGGTAAAGAGAACTGCAGTCCAAGCCCTGCACAGTAGAGGTTGATGCCCAGCTTTTTTGCTATTGGCTTTTAACATGCCTGTGAGGAGGGGTGTGGCTATAGTTCCAGGCCTGGTTGTCTTTCTGCTACAGAGAGAAGCAATATCAGATTAGCTTCTGCCAGGAAGAAGCCAATCTCGTCTTGTTCGATAATGAACTGCAGAACTCCATTACAGATCCATTTGGAAGGCTGGGCCTTGGACCCTTTTGCTGGAGGGGGCTGGCTGCTGTCATAGAGGTGGGGAGAAGGGCTGCAAAAGGCTGGGGGGGGAGAGGGAAGGGGAATGCAATTACACTGATCTGAGACTCCGAAATTGATAAATGGATGGCCTTTTATTTTATTTTTTGCTCTGAAAATATGAGATTGGACAAATCACAGATGAAGCAATTTCTGTAGAACTGATTGGGTGTGGCCTAATTTAAATGTGAGGCTGGTGAGGCAAAAGCACTTTCCTGCCCCAAAGCACGTAGGCGCTTTGCCCGGGTAGAAGCCTCCCTTGTCAATGCCCGCCATGCATCAGACACTCTGGCAAACTGTGAATGGATCGTGGAGATCCCTGAGCCTTTTTATCCCAGCCAAAGGTGGGTGGGGTGTGATGAGGAGATCCAGGAATCTCCATTCCTGCTCGTGTCTGAAGAAGGGAGCTCTGCCTCTTGAAAGCTTGCACTCTGAAAATCCTGGTGGTCTCTAAGGTGCCGTTGGACTCAAATCCTGCTGTTCATTGTGAGAAATTGAATAAATTAGGAGGCATTTTTTCCTAATCCTTTGTAAGGCATAAGCCCCTCAGAAAAAAATTGCAGATAATAACGGTGATGACAACGACATTCAGTTTATATACCGCCGTTCTGGACAACTTAATGCCAGACTCAGAGTGGTTTACAAAGTGTGTTGTTATTATCCTCGTGATAATCACCCTGTGAGGTAGGTGGGGCTGAGAGAGCTCTGAGAGAGCTGTGACTGGCCCAAGGTCGCCCAGCTGGCTTCAAGTGGAGGAGTGGGGAATAAAACCTGGCTCTCCGGATTAGAGTCCTGCCGCTCTTGACCACTAGACCAAACTTGGAAGAAGCCTGGGCCGCGCCAGACAGTATGTTTCTGAATGCTCCCCCTTCTGTAAAAAAACCCTGTCTGCCTGCAGGGTATTACATCGTGGAGAACGAAATCTTTCTGAGATGCTTTAAAAACATTGGGAGGTTTTTTTTAAGTGTGGGGGATTAAAAAATACGACGCCTCCCTCCCTGCAGCCAACAATTAAAACTATCGATGCCTAGCTGACTCCTTCCCCATGTTATCCTCACAACCCTGCAAGGTAGGTCAGGCTGAGAGAAAGCAACTGGCACAAAGTCAACATGTGAGCATCATCGTTGAGTGGGGAATTTGAACCCGGGGTTCCCTACTCCTCGTTCAACAATCCAGCCACTACGCCATAGAACAGTTCGAAGCCTTGAAGGGCTTTGACTCCCTTCACCAGGTCTTGTAGCTTGTACACGCTCTCTGCTTCTGGCAGAGCACGTTGCTGTTATTTGGCGTATTTATTGGGTAACTTTCTGAGGTGGATCACGTGTTTTGACAGCCAAAGAAGCTTTCCTTGAAGCCGGAGCGGCCCTGAACGGATATGTGACGACAGCAATCTACAGCGGAGAAGATGCCGCAGTTCTGTAAGTCGGCTGCGTCCTTGTGTTGAGCGTGGTGGTTGGGAATCTTGCTTGGGCTGGTTTGTGGGACGTGGCCGTGGACAGCTGTGCCTGACCAGGAAGCTTGGGATTTGAAGGCAGATTCCCCAACAGGATCCACCTGTCTGAAATTACCCATTGGGATCACGTGCCAACAGTGCCTACATTCAGTTTCACCTTTACTCTCAAGGAGGTGTCTGCTTGACAGCCCTTTTCTGAAGGGCGGCCCCACGTGAGTTCAGTCTCGGGGTCAAACCACACCAGATGAAATACGCTTGAGTTACACTCAGATTACATTCAAATACACTTGAATTATAAAATGCACTTGAATTACCCGTGTAATTCGAGTGTCTTTTGTCTCGTGTGGTGAGACCCTCACAGGAACACAGACCTCCACCCTTCTAAGGAGCTCAGAGCAGTGTGCAGAGATGTCTCATTTTACCCTCAAAACAACCCTTTGAGGTGGGCGCTGGTTGCCTGATAGGCTTCATGGCTAAGCAGAGATTGGAAGTTGAATTGTGCCAGTCCAAGCCTAACACTTCCTGCTCCACTCTTCCCCTATCTCTCTTGGGCCCAAACTACAAGTGACGCCTGACACACGTTGGACACTTGTCAGCTTCCCTCAAGTTTTGATGGGAAATGTAGGCAGCTTGGCGGAATGTTGGACAAGTGACAGTTGAAAAGTCCGTTGGACAGCCGTTGGAGAGCCAAGCTGCAAGACCAGGATGCCTACATTTCCCATCAAAACTTGAGGGAAGCTGACAAGTGTCCAACCTGTGTCATTTGTCACTTGTAGTTTGGCTCTTGCTCTCTTCCCCATGTCTCTCTCTCTTCCCGGTCTCTCTCTCTCTCTCCCCCCATCCTCCCCTCGTCTCACAACAACCTGAGATTTTTCCACAAGATGGTTTTCCTTCTGCATTGACTCTCTGAGCTCACGCATTTATTCTGGAGAATCCAGAGGAACTTTCTCCCAAAACTTGAATTCTCGTCTCACAATCCCTTCCAGCTTAGAGACGCTCCCTTGCTGTACAGCCAGTGGTTTCTTCTAGCCCTATTTTAGCACTAAATTCAAAAACTGTACCTTTCCCCTTCCTTGCCTGGAAGCATGCCCTAAAGAGAGAAGCCACTTCTTTCTAGCCAGGCTATGCGCTTTACACATCTGATCCAGGATTCGAACCTGTGACCCAGGCCCCCACCACCTCACCCGCTGCACCAAACCAGCTTTGCTTGTCTCCAAGTGAGGAGATGTCCTGCCGTGATACCAAGCTCATTTGCACCCCGCACTTTCTGGTCTTCAAATGGTTAGCTTCCAGGGCCCCGCCAGCTTCGGCGTTAATCGTGCGAAAAGATGCGAGCATGTTAGAGCAGAGCATGATTGCGCCTGGAGATGGGGTGGAAGGAGAAAACAGAGCGCTTTGCAGCCATCACAAGGGGGAGGCAGAGCGTCTTGGGCTGCTGCAACACAAGACATTTGGACGGAAATCACACCTGCGTTGTGAAGTGCCGGAAGGTTAAAATGCAATCACATCCCAGTCTTCATAAATCATTGATCCAGTGTGGCCACATCAGTCAGTTCAGAAAACCAGAACCAGCGTTTAGATCCGCTTTTCACACACCTACATCAAGAGCAGAAAAGGGTCTGAAATCGCTTTAACTGGCCTGCGTGAATTCGGCCTTGGGGTAGTTTAAGTTTTGTGACTTCGTGGAACAGCGCTGGTCTGATTAAGTCACCAGACCCCGTCTATCTCTGATTTCAAGGGGTTCTGTGTGCCATTTCTGTATTTTAATGGGTTTTTGAAATGCATCTCCCCTTTTTTTCCCCAGTGCCCGTAAATACAAGGTGCCTCTTCCAGCGCTGCTGCTAGCTGGACCAGAAAACACAAAAAGGAGCTTCATCCAAATCTCAAAACAAAGTGCACAGGATATGGCTGAGCTCATCCAGCATGCATTACTTGACCCGTTTGTGAGTGCAATTTCTGCTTCTGCTCTTTCTGCTCTAAAAGTTTGCCAGTTGCATTTCTTTCAGCTGGGGTGTCACATGTTGTAGGTAAAAAGGTAAAGGCAGTCCCCTGTGCAAGCACCGAGTCATTACTGTCCCATGGTGGGGACGTCGCATCACGATGTTTTCTTGGCAGACTTTTTATGGGGTGGTTTCCCATTGCCTTCCCCAGTCATCTACACTTTACTCCCAAGAAATTGGGTACTCATTTTACTGACCTCAGAAGGATGGAAGGCTGAGAGCCAAACTACAAGTGACTTTTTTCACGTGAAGAACACTTGATTGTTTTCACAAGTTTTCCTGGGAACTGAAGTCCATATGTCCTTCCCCTCTCTGTTAGAATCGCTGCCTGAAGAGCCAGAGAAAGCCGGCGGCAGCAGCAGCTTTTGCAAATCGTTCCTCCGGTCACAGGCCTGCTCTCAACGATCTTTGGGGGCGGGCAGCTGCAACTTTCTCCCTGGGCTTCTTGCTCCCGGGGAGCTGCTCTGGAGAAAGCCGACATGTCAGTGAAGCAGAGCAGGACACCCAGGGAGAAAGTTGCAGCTGCCCGCCCCCATTGATCGTTGAGAGCAGGCCTGTGACTGGAGGAACGATTTGCAAAAGCTGCTGCTGCCGCTGGCTTTCTCTGGCTCTTCAAGCAGCAATTCTAATTCCTGGGACTTCAGTTCCCAGGAAAACTTGCAAAAACGATCAAGTGTTCTTCACGTGAAAAATGTCACTTGTAGCTTGGCTCTGAGTCAACCTTGAGCCGGCTACCTGAACCCAGCTTCCGCCGGGATCGAACTCAGGTCGTGAGCAGAGCTTGCGCTGCAGTACTGCCGCTTACCACTCTGTGCCACATGTTGTATAGCTTTGGAAAGAGCTTGTGACCCTTTCAGTGGTTGATAGAAATTGCATGGGTCTGTCTTCTGTCACTGCAGCCTGAAAAAAGCCACACGGGATCAGACATGAGATACATTAAAAACGTGACACTTCCTCTGGATTAAGAGCTGATGTCCCCACTTCTGTGTTTTTACATTCTCCCGTTGCAGCCGGAAATCACGGTGGGGAATCTCCCGGAGTACTTCCAGTTGCGGAAGCCGCTGCTCATCTTGTTCAGCAGGGGTGCTCTGAGCCAAACGGAGGAAGGAGAAATGAGGCTTTTGGCCAGAGAGGAGAACCACGAAGCCTTCCTTGCCTGTTGGCTGAACCTGTAAGCATGCGGTGGGCCCCGACAGCCTTCGGATTGAGGAACAATGCCAAACTTATCCAGGCAGCGTGGTGGTGGTGGTGGGAAGTGTCCTCAGGTTGTAGCCAGCTTATGGTGTGGCTTTCAAAACAAGGGACTAACAGAGGTGGTTTGCCATTGCCTGCCTCTGCATAGTGACCTTGGACTTCCTTGAAGGTCTCCCATCCAATTTCCAATCAAGGCTGGCCCTGCTGGGCTTCTTAGATCTGATGAGATTGGACTTGCTTGGGCTATGTAGGACAGGACACATGCAGTGTACCTTCATATTAATGCTGTACTGGAGGAGTCTCTGTGTTGTGGGCTAGGACAGCCCAAGCAGAGTTGTCCAAGTCCGGTCTGTGGTCAGAGCACAAGTCCAAAGTCAAGAGTGAGTCCAAAGTCCAGAATACAAAAGCCAAGTCAGGAGGTCCATCCATAGATCAGTTACCAGTCAGAGCCAGGGCGATCCAGAAGCAAGGTCAAGGCGCAGTCCAGGGGTCACACAGCAAGGCAAGATTCAGCAGAGTGGTCAGGGTCAGAGCAGGACTTTGACATGTTGCTTCCATGCCTCCTGGTCTTCTGTGGCTGGGCTTTATAGACAGGCTGGGCTGTCAGCCAGCTGCTTGGGAACTATCCTGTGCTCACGCCTCATTGCTTTCAACAAGCAGCTGGTGTCTGGCCAGGAGGTGTGCACTTTGCCGCCTCTCCTGCAGCTCCACCCGCTGCTTTTGTCTGCGGCGTTCTCTGGGTGAGGCTGGAGGTTTGGGCATCCTTGGCTGTGCTTCACCAGTGTTGTTGGAGCTGGAGGGCAGTGGTGCCCCTGACTCAGCTGCTGACTGAGGACTTTGGGCAACTGGTGGCTGGGCTTCACTGGTGGTGTTGGAGCTGGAGGGTGTCGGTGGTGTTGGAGCGGGCTCAGCTGCTGGCTGCGGACTCTGATTAGCCAGCAGTTGTTCTTCCTGATCACTGGCTGGGCTGGCTACACGGAGCTCCTCTCCTCCTGAGGAGTCCTCACTCTCAGTGAGCCCAGACTGGCCCATGACACCCTGCCTCTCGCTGTCTCTTGCAATCTCTCGTCTCTTGCTGTCATACACTACAGGTAACCCTTTTCATGAATAATAAACATCCCAGATGAAAGCTGTAAAGATGTCGCCACCCTAATTTTAGCTCCCCTTAGAACACAGTATTTTGGGAACCCAGCACAAACACTGTACCTGTTTTTAATTTTTTAAACTGCTGCTGCCTCAAATGAAACAAAATTTTTCCTGCTGAGAATCAGGGTGCATTTGACATGGGGAAGGGGAACTAAATCTGTGTATGTTTAATGCCACTAAGTGCCCCTATGGGTTAGAAATTGCTTCTGGCTCTGCCGATCTTCTTTACGCAGCAAGAACACCCCTGTGGGCAGAGGGATCCTGAAGGCCTATTTCGGAACGCCTCTCCCTCCCTTGCCTCTCCTCGTCTGGGTCGACCCCCATTCGGGGGGCCAGGTGTTTGCGTTTCCTTCGGGCCAGTCCATCACCGAAACAAACGTCCTTGCTTGGATTGAGAAGCTGGAATCCGGCCTGGAAGTTCCGAGCAGTGAGTATGCCTGTGCGGACTGCAAGCCAAGGCGTTCTCTTGTTCTGCGTGTCCTCCAATTCAGGATAGTTCAAAGAGCCAAACTACAAGTGAGGAATGACACTTGAATGGCAAGTGAACAGACCCGCGTGTATTCCTCCCTGTTCACTTGCGCTCCACTTGATCACGTAGTCTGTTCACTTGCCGTTCACACGTGTCTGTTCACTTGCTGTTCAAGTGTCATTCGTCACTTGTAGCTTGGCTCAAAGTCGACCTGGCCAGGCACAGAGAGCCTCCTCAAGAGCAACCGTACCATGGAGTCTCAGAACTTTGGCTTTTGCAGGCTACGTTCTTACTTTTAGCAGGATGCTTGGTTTGTATTGGAGTACAAAGTTTTTCTAAATTGCATCTGGTCCTTCACCCAGACTTCTTATGTGGGCAGTTTACTGAGAACGTGGTTCCTTTTACAAGAAATCACATTCAAGTTGAGCGTTTTCACTCCATGGCCAGAATCCAGGCAGCTCATTTGTTTGTTTGTTTGCCTTTCCTCTTGGCTCTTGTGCGTTTGCCCTGTAGAGTTTTTGACTCCCTCCCTCTAAATAGCAGGTGCATACCATGGCACAAAGTGCTTTTGAGTCCTCTTGCAATTTCCGAAGCAGCTGCTTTTAGGCCACAGAAGAGGGAGGGTTTGCTATTCCTAGGAAAACATCTCTCCCCGCCACCCCACAAGCTGCTCATGTAATTCATATCACAGTTCTTTGGATCTAGGCACAGATATGCAGCTGAAAGATCCTATAATAAAAAAATTGCTCAGGAGAAAAAATCAAGGTATTACAAAGGTATTATTGCTTACAGAAACGGGGCAATGCCCCTAAATGAAGAAAAGCAGTCCAAGGTACTGTATGAAGTTGGTCTTGAAGCTTGTGTACTGTATGAAGTAGAAAGCTTGTGTACAGTAGCCTCTTTCTCATTAAAAAAGCAAATTTCTAGTCCTCAAGACCCTAAAGAGTGACTTTAAAGAGGGTGGGGTAATGGATGGGGAAAACTTAGTGATGAAATATCATTTCATCATTACAAATGATGATTATTTAATAGTCACAGCTTCATTTTACTTATTGCAAA
The DNA here is from genome assembly GCF_028583425.1 of Eublepharis macularius. Lineage (NCBI taxonomy): Eukaryota > Metazoa > Chordata > Lepidosauria > Squamata > Eublepharidae > Eublepharis > Eublepharis macularius. The sequence continues at coordinate 8,390,359 of NC_072791.1, read as the reverse complement.
GCAGATAAGGGGATTCTTCCAAGACAAAAGGAATAGTAGTCCTTCTCTGTGGCTGATTATAGATGCTTTGCAATGCCTGGGCGGGTGGGGGCTGAACATTTGTTGGCTGCAGGATATGTAGCTGGTCTCCGGTTCATGCCTCCGTCACTGTTTCCCCAATAGTTAACCACTTGGCTGTTTGAGATTGGCAGCTGAGAGTACCCCTAAGTCATAGCTGACTTATGGCGACCCCTGGTGGGGTTTTCATGGCAAGAGACTAACAGAGCACATTAAGTGTCCACAAAACCTTCAGCCACAACAAATCTGTAAGTCTTTGTGTTACCAGGAGACTTTGGGGGAGGAGTTGCTGAAACAGACTGTTGCAGCTGAAATTTGTCCCAAAAAATGGCCAGCTAAGAATTTTACATGTTTTGACATCAAGTACTTTGGGCAAAAAGGCCCTTTTGATGTCTTTTTAAAATGATTGATCACCAATTAACAGAACGCTGCCCAGTGGAAGGAATAATCAGGGGTCATTTTGTAGAAAAAGTGCTGGAGGAACTCATTAGCATATACCATGCCCCTTGACATCATCAGGAGTGTGTCATTAGCATAACTGATTTGCATATGCCACACCCCCTGACATCCCCTATCCTGGCTGTTTTGAACCCAATCCTGGCCATTCAGGGCCGAAATTTGGCCCAAAATGACAAAAAGGGTCTGAAAATGGCCAAAAAGGGGCCCAAAATGGTCAGGATCGGGCCGCTGCTGAGTGGGAGAGTGAGCCACCGCCCCGTCAGAGGCCTGATCTGGGCCGTTTCGGCCCCAATCCAGGCTGAAACGGGCCCAAAATGGCTGAGAGTCAGGTAGGCGGGGCCACCTGACATGTGACCTCTTTGAGGAACTGCCGGAACTGCGTTCCTGCGCGTTCCCCCTCAAAATGAGCCCTGGGAATAATGTTAGTCTCTTCAAGTTAGTACGGAAGAGAGGTCGGCAAATGAGTGCCCTGGGAGTCCCGTCGGGCTGCCAGAGCTTTCTCTCTGGTCCTCAAGGTGCTTAACAACTTGTGAGGAGCATTACGGCCCACCCAAATGGTGGGTTGATGCCCCCCCAACTTAAAACTGCTGAAGTGCCATTAAGAAACATTGTGACCCACCCAATGAGATCTGGGAACTCCTCTCCCTCTCCACCTGCTTTGAGGGCTTCTGGTTGGACATGCAGCCCTTCCTGTTTCCTGACAATATAAAGGGAAACCCACGGGGGTTGTTAAGACTACTAGCACAGAATGCAAAAGCTTACTTTATACAGTAATTGTTTACTTGTAACTCAACATGCAAAATTCATAACATGAAAATTAATTTGTACATATTCAATAAGAGTATACATAGAATGAACCTGCAAAGTAAATATAAGTTAACCAGTGTCCAACTCGTGTCTTCTTAAATATCACAAACTGCACCAACATAAATGATGTCTTCTCTGAACGCGAAGCAGCAAGGGGTTAAAGTGTCCATGTATATTCCACTTCACTGCAAGTCGCTCACTCGGAAGCAAGAGACACGCCCAATCTGGGGCCGGCTGAAGCTCAGATTTCGATAACGCCTCATCAGGGGCGTCAGTCTCAATATTATTTTACTCCCAGCTGTGTGCGTCTGAAAATAAAGATACCCATAAACCACCAAACTGTCTTCTAAAAATCATCAAACTCACTATAAAGCAGTTTGTCACTTACTTGGGCATACAGTTCTTATTGTCTCGATCCCAACAACGGGGGTGGCCCCTCCTTTTTTGTTGGTTATTCTATTTTGGCATGGCTTCCTGTTTCCTGGGCTGGTCGAACCCAGAACCCGTGAAAGTGGGTAGAGACCCACATGTGTCCCTCCATCTGGAATTTGCCCACTACGCCTAGGCATAGCACAGTGTTTGCTTCGGAGCAAAAGCTAAAGGGAAAGGTGCAGAAACGATCTCTGCGTGATGCGGCCGACAGAGGGAGCCAGACCATCATCCACTTTCTCTTCCTAAATGCGAACATTTTCCTTAAAGCTTTCTTTGACCCACTAATGCCATAAGATGCCTGTGTTCTCAGGGTTCACAAATGGAGTACCAAATAGCATTTTGTTGTGAAACTGGAGCCAGCAGGAGACCTTCAGAGAAATAATGTTCTAACCGCAGAGCCCTCTCAGGGCTTTCTGTCCACTCCTCCATCCTGCCGCAAATTGAGTCCAGTTGACCCTTCCCGGCAGTGTGATAACACGGGTACCGTTGCATTCTGGGATATGTTCCCATCATGCTGATGACAATAAATATGAGAGCTAGCGTGGCATAGAGGCTAGAGTGGGAGCCAGTTTGGTGTAGTGGTTAAGAGCGGCTGACTTATGAACCCCACCCCACCTCACGCGCACACTGCTCACCTCAGGAGGCTTTTTGCTTTTTTAAAAAAAGTCAAGAGCTGTCAGACTGTGGAATCCCAGTTATCTAGAGTTCGTCTCCCCCCTTCTGCAAGAAGCACAAAGTGTCTTGATTCCAAAAGGTTTATTGAAAGACAATGCTCAGGATACAAGAGTCCATATTCCAGGGATTAGAAAGGCCTTGGCTGAACGAAAGCTTTGTTGAGAATGACACACAACATGAAAGAAACACTTCAAACACCCCTTCCCAGCCTCCCCCCTTAGTCCTGTCTAGAAGGCCTGGGAAGGCGAGGACATCAAGGTCGGCCGGAACGGGGTTATAAGAATTCTTTGCTCCCATGGGCAGCACCTGGGCCTGGAGGGAGAGAACTAAACAACTACAGATTGGTTGTTGTGGGTTTTCCGGGCTGTATTGCCGTGGTCTTGGCATTGTAGTTCCTGACATTTAGCCAGCAGCTGTGGAAGCATCTTCAGAGGTGTAGCACCAAAAGACAGAGATCTCTCAGTGTCACAGTGTGGAAAAGATGTAGGTGTAGGTCAGCAGCCTCAGCTGCTGGCGAAACGTCAGGAACTACAATGCCAAGACCACGGCAATACAGCCTGGAAAACCCACAACAACCATCGTTCTCCGGCCGTGAAAGCCTTCGACAATACATCGAACTACAGATTATAACACAAGAACATGGCGTAGCTCTGTCTTGAGAACTGACTAGCAAACTGACACTCTGACAAGAGCTTCATTGCATGCTTTTGGGTGGGATATATAGATTGCCCCTGGTGGAGATTGCCATCAAGTCATAGCTGACTTATGGCAACTCCTGGTGTGGTTTTCAAGGCCAGAGACTAACAGAGGTGGTTTTGCCATTGCCTGCCTCTGCAGCCCTGGTCTTGGTTGGAGGCCTCCCATCCAATTCCTAACCAAGGCCGACCCTGCTTAGCTTCTGAGATCTGACAAGATCAGGCTCACCTAGGCTCTCCAGGTTATGATTATGTATTAGATTGATAGGCAGTAAATACAGAAGTAATATAATCAGTGGCAGGGCTTTTTTTCTGGGAAAAGAGGTGGTGGAAACTCAGGACTGCACAATAACTTCACTTTGGGTCAGTTGGAACAAGGGGGGAGTTTTTTAAAGTTTAAATTGCCCTCAGTGAAAATGGTCACATGGCCAGTGGCCCCGCCCCCTGATCTCCGGACAGAGGGGAGTTTAGATTGCACTCCACGCTGCTCGGCAGCGCAGAGGGCAATCTCAACTTCCCTCTGTCTGGAGATCAGGGGGCGGGGCCACCAGCCATGTGACCATTTTTAAGAGGTGCCGGAACTCTGTTCCACTGCGTTCCCCCTGGAAAAAAGCCCTGATCAGTTGGATTGCGTAGGTCTGTATAATGAAAGGCAGTGCTTTCTTCCTGTAAAGGAGCCTTCCACTGTCTTTACCCTTCTGCATTTACCCTCCTTATCTGTAGCTGCAGATGGCCAATTTGACTCAAAAGGCCTTGTAGAGCTTTTGGAATATGCTCTGTCTTTGCCGAGTTTCCAGGGGAAGAGAATTCCAAAGCTGAACGGGGAACAAACTGCTAAGAAAGTCTCTCCCTTTGCCACCTGAGTCTTTGCAAAGTAGAGACGCTATACTGAAGAGAGCATTCTTGGTCGATCCTAAAGATTTGTGGTTACGTGTAAAGGGGAAGGGGTTTTTCGAGGGGTGGTGCAAATGCAATACATAAATATATTGCAGATTTAGCTTAATAGCATAGGCTTGGATCCACCCAAGTGTTTCCACCGACGGAAGGATTGCCTCCTGTGGAGCCTGACACTCTCGCCTGCCCTCTCATGCAGTGGGAGAGGAGGAAGCATGAAGGTCACACTGCGCAGAGAAAAACCAGGGCTGATTCCGCACACGTTGGATAATGCACTTCCAGTCCTCTTTACAGATCATTTGGAATGGATTTTTGTGTGTGCGGAACAAAAAATCCAGCTCAAACGATTGATAAAGTGCAGTGAAAGTGCATTATCCAACGTCTGTGGAATCAGCCCCTGTCTATGGAAATGCTTCTGAACCATTGACTTCTGCTTTGGAACTGCGGACCAAAAAGCTGGCTAGAGAAACTTCTGGGGAATCTTACCGTTTGTTTATCCCAGAGATTTATCGCCTGCTTATCCAGCCGTTCAGAGCAGTTGATCCTAACGAGATGGTATAGCCCCAGCTGCGAACCGACCCCTAACATGCCAACATATCCTTTTTTTTTCCCCCAGCGACCTTGTCCAATGAAGACTGGAAGCCTCGCCTTCCTGCCTACGACTTTCTGAGCCGGATGGCGCCCCCGCTGCCAGAATTTACCATTTACAGCTGGCAGAGCAGCAATCGGGAAGAGGAGGTGGCCCTCTCTGGAGAAAAGGCGGCATCAGAGGTGAGAGAGGACCCAGTGGAGGACTCCAAAGTGGCCGACCTGGAAAAGGAGCTGCCGACAGGAGGGGACCTGCGAGGGACGGCTCCACGCCTGGCAGCGAGGGAGAAGCAGGCGAAGCGCCACACAGAGTTGTGATTGGGCTGATAACCCCAGGGCAGTGGGTGGGTCTGGAGGCAGGAGGTGGCTGTCACTCCCTAGGAGGGAGTTGTAAGCGCTTCCCTTCCTGGCTGCCTCTTCTGGACCCAAGGGTGTGCTTGCACTGATGCCGGTCAACAAGTGGGAACTCCGCTTCATGCAGGTCAGCCACCAGGGATGGGAGGGCTGATTTGAGGGAAATGATCCTGGAGATGTTTCGGAAGACATTTTCTGGGAACAACCCTGTGCAGGAGAATCTCGGAGTATGTTCCACGGAGACCGCTTCGATCAGCGGATAAATGTTTACTGGTGGCCCCCGGCCCTAAGGAAGCCTGCCTCGCTTCAACCAGGGCCAGGGCCTTTTCAGTCCTGGCCCCAGCCTGGTGGAACGCTCTGTCAATGGAGACCCGGGTCCAGCAGGACATATTATTGTTCCGCCGGGCCTGTAAGACAGAGCTGTTCCGCCAGGCGTTCAGTGGTTGAATGGGGCGGTGCCATGTCGGCCTCCCACCTTTGGGGTGGGATGGGGGTTCTCCCCACCATTGCAACTTAATGTATTTAGTTAATTTATTTTATTATTGTTTATTGGGTGTTGATTTTAGAATTACTGTTTTCTTGTTTTTATTGATTATAGCAGTCGTTCACAGCCCAGAGCCCCTGAGGATGGGCAGTTTATAAACTGAAATAATAATAATAATGTACTGTTTGAATTGGGCCTTGTTTCAGTTTTAGCTTCTGTGGACAATTAATGAAAGCAAATGAAGCTTTTTATAATTTTACAGAACCATAGAGACTTTGCATGATGTTTGCGCTTTTCCTACAGGGAATGCACTTACACCTAGTAAAAAGAACAGATCCTACAGGGAGATTGTCACGCATAGAGATTTGGCGCGTGCAAAGCAGATTATGTCCACTTCCAGTTGGCAAAGATGACGGTCTGTGCAGGGGTCTCACACTGCACTTGAGTAGGCCAACTGAAAACAAGTGCAGTAAACCTCTGAAACCTAGTGCCAGGAAGCAACATGAAAGGAAAGGCTTGGCCCTGGTCCCTGTTTGTTGATCTTCCAGGACCACTGGTTGACTTCAGTGTCAGACAGGATTCAGGACTATAGGGTCCACCAGTCTGATCCTCCAGGGCTCTTCTTAAGTTCTTATGTTCTTAACTTGTAAGTAGCTCCAGTTATGTATTGAGTAATGATTCGGCAGTGGTGCACAACCTGGCACCTTCACTTCATCGTCGTGTTTTCTTTGCAGTCCCACATGGGAACTGCGCATGCACAGGCCGGCCGGCGCATGCACAGTTCCCATGTGTGCCTCCACAGAAGCACACTTGATGAACAACAGTTACAGGTAGGTGCAACTCTGTTATTCCAGGTGTAATTTCTTTTTTGTCTCGAAGCACTTCATTAAAAAAAGACTGAAAAAGGAAACGGGTACGTTTCTCGATGTGTTCCGGAACTCATGGCATAATTGGTCCACATTTTGAGGCATCGCTGCTTTGCAGTCTTGAGAAGAGAGGTCAGGGTAGTGAGCTCACTGGGACACTGCAGAGCTGACCAGCGTGTTACTGTCTTGCTGTTGACAGAATTTGATGACAACAGAAATCCTGACCTGTAGTCCTTGTATGTACATATGAACGAAGCATGCGGTGGGAACCTGCCCCTTCCCGAGAGGTGTGTGGAGGTGACTGATGCTGGGCTAGGGGGTAGATGGCCTCCCTAGCCACAGCAGCTGCGACGTGGTCCACAGCAGGGACGGTCCATTTTCCCTTTAGTCAGTTGACTGTCCGCCCTCTCACCTGCGGCTGTCCCTCAGTGCTGAAGAGTAGAAAAGGTCAACCCAAATTGTTGCGGGATGGAGCACCTGCTCTAAGAGGTAAGGCTAAAGTATCTCCGGCTTTTTAGCTTAGGGGGAAAAGCCTGGACGTCACTGAGATTTATAAAATTATGCGTGGTACAGAGGAAGCGGATAGAAATTTTCCGCTTTCCCGTAATACTTGAACTTAAAGCTAAGCCTCAGGTGACTCCAGATACATGTTTTTTTAATGTGTTGAAGATGCATTGTTACCTGGGAACTGTAGTTGAAAACAACGTTATATCCCTAGCGCGGGGAGAGAGGGGAGGGGAAGAGCTTTTCAAAGACAGAGCTGTGGGAGAGAAACTTTAAAACTGTTTTCTTGCAGTCTCAGTGGAGAGAGAAATACAGGGCCCTGTTCCTAGGGCGAAGAGGCAGGAGAGGGGAATTGCTGGCAGTTCATCTCTCTGTTGAGACTGCAAGAAAACAATCACAAAGTTCCTCTTCCCCTGCCATGTCACACGGCTCTGTCTTTGAATACTGTCTTTGAAAAGCTCTTCCCTTCCTTTACCTCCCTGCGGTAGGGACATAACACTGTTTTCAATTACAGTTCCCAGGTAAAATTGCATCCCTGACACATTAAAAAACATGCATCTGGCGTCACTTGCACCTTAGCTCTTCAGGTCTGGTATTCTATGAAATGGAATGACAGCAGATTCAAGACAAATGCAAAGAAGCACTACTTGACACAATGAGCAGCTTTGTGGAACGCACTGCCGTAAGATGTGATGACCAGATGATTTTAAAAGGAATTGGGCAGGTTTATGGAGGAGAGGTCTGTTGTTGGTGATTAGCCATGAAAGCCGAATAGGACATCTGACTGTCCAATGCTGGCAAGCAGCAGGAGAAATGTCATTGGCAAGCCCTGTTGGTGGGCTTCCCTGGGGCATGTGATGCACTATTGGTGGAAACGATGCTAGAATAGACGGACCGTTGGTTGGTTCCAGCCCAGCTGCTCTTGTCTTCTTACAACCTGAGCGAAGCGAGTGCTTCTCCTATAAGCTGTGGCCCTTCCATTCACTGTCTCAGGAACGACAAGGGAGTTATTCTCTAAAACAAAAGATGCTCTACAAGGAACAGTTGGCTTCGCCTCAAAAGGAACTCTGTGCATCCTCACAGATGTTGAACCCATGATACTGGAATGTTTGGAAATGGATGACCCCTCCCCCCGGGCCACCCTTCCTGTACTCTTGGCAGCTGTGAAGACCACACTCCTTGATGGAAGTCATGGCAGTCCATGATGGAAGTCATGACACTCCTTGATGGAAGTCATGGCAATCCATGATGGAAGTCATGACACTCCTTGATGGAAGTCATGGCAGTCCATGATGGAAGTCATGACACTCCATGATGGAAGTCATGGCAATCCATGATGGAAGTCATGACACTCCTTGATGGAAGTCATGACACTCCTTGATGGAAGTCATGACACTCCTTGATGGAAGTCATGGCAATCCATGATGGAAGTCAGGACACTCCTTGATGGAAGTCATGACACTCCTTGATGGAAGTCATGGCAATCCATGATGGAAGTCATGACACTCCTTGATGGAAGTCATGACACTCCTTGATGGAAGTCATGGCAATCCATGATGGAAGTCATGACACTCCATGATGGAAGTCATGGCAATCCTTGATGGAATGTGTGCTTTGCCCCCAGGAAGCAGCTGGGGGGGGGGCGGTCATGGTACGGGTTGGAACCATGGCACTGGAGGAGGAGGGATTTTACTCTTCCCTTCCATGCCATTTCCCTCATTGCAAATGCCTCCCTGGCTAAATTTAGCCTTAGTAGCATATTGGGATGACTCTGGTCCCATCTTGAGATGTCAAAATTATCTGGAAAGGTCAATAATGCTAGGAAAAGTGGAAGGCAGTAGGAAAAGAGGAAGACCTAAAACGAGATGGCTGGACTCAATAAAGGAAGCCACGTCCTCCAGTTTGCAGGATCTCAGCACGTCTGTTAATCATAGGACATTTTGGAGGTCATTCAAAGGCGCGCCATAGGTCAGAGGAGACTTGACGGCACACAACACACACACTTAACCCTACTAAAAACAGCTGGGGGGGATTTCAGTGAGAAAAATGATGCAGGGTGGAAGACTTGCCCTCCTACACACACTGCAACCCCAATCCATGTCTGACAGGCAGTTTGGTGTAGTAGTTAAGAGCAGCAGGACTCTAATCTGGAGAGCCAGGTTTGATTCCCCACTCCTCTGCTTGAAGCCAGCTGGGTGACCTTGGGTCAGTCTCAGCTCTCTCAGAGCTCTCTCAGCCCCACCCACCTCACAGGGTGTTTGTTGTGGGGATAATAATGGCATACTTTGTAAAGCACTCTAACTGGGTGTTAAGTTGTCCTGAAGGGCGGTATATAAATCGAATGTTGTCGTTATGAGCCTCTCACACACAAAAAAGCAAATTTCTGTGACTAGATTCTGGACAGAAGTGTGATCTCATATCCTCAGTTTGTGCCTCAGTCAGTGGGACGCTGAAGGAATCTTGCTCACCTTTGCCCTCCTCTGGTGCCAGCCGTGACAAGAGTCCATGTGTCTCTCATGCGTATACCTGCATTCATTCTTCCCAGCACTGTGGTATCATCCTGCCAACCAGGGGAAGGAGCCTTCGGTGTGAAAGGAAACAGCTGTGCGCTTTCCACTGCAGAGGTCCCAAGTTGCTCCTAAAGCACTGCAAAAACAGAAAGGCCAAAAACATTAACGTGTGGGGGCGACCATGACTTGTGAGGAAAAGGAAACCGGGAGGAGAGGTGGTTGAGGGCACGGGCGGTTTGCGTTGCTGAGGGGAATGAGTTGCAGCGGATGATAGGAAAAGCCGTAACGTGAGGCTAGGCGGCTCCCTGTTTCAACACTCTCGCCACAAGAGATTCATAACCGGCTGCCGAAGGAAAATGGTCTATTTTTATCCCTACTCCCTTGGCACACTTGGGAGCTCTCGTTTCCGTAGGGAGCTTGCCGTTCTGTAGGTGTGAGAGGACTAGAGATAATCGGTCTCCAGCAAGAGATAACACCCAAATTCCCTCTCCTGAAATGGCAGAGAGGAGATAAACGTGAGCATCTGGAAGTCTTTAAGGTGCTACGAGACTCCTCGACTTAATATCTTTGGAAGCCGATGATCTGGCTCTCCTGGCCTGGAGGGACACACCATGCCAGATTATAAGCGTACACGTCCTGGCATGTGGCAAGAGTTCATTTGAGAAAACAAATCCTCCCGTCAATTGGCTTATGCATTCCCTAAGCAGTTTAAATTGATTACTGCCGGAAGACTAGAGATGATTGTCCCTCTGTGATCTGCATGACAATTTTGAGTCTTGTGTGAAACAGGATTTTCAGGTTGCATTGAGCGGACAGCGGGACTTTCTTCAGTGCAGGGAGCCTTTCTTCAGCGCAAGAATAATTTTGGATGTCTTCAGTACATCGTAGAATCAGAGTTAGAAGGGACCTCCAAAGTCATCTAGTCCTGCACAAAGGAGGAAATTCATAACTACCTCCCCCTCCCCCCACACACACCCAGTGACTCCTGCTTCATGCCCAGAAGATGGCAAAACACCTCCAGATCGCTAGCCAAACTGGCCTGTGGAAAATTGCTACCTGACCCCAAAGTGGTGATTGGCATTACCCTGGGCATGTAAGAAGGGGCCACAAGAACTAAGCACTGATGTAACCCTTCCTGCCCTCCCGCTCATGCTCTGCCCAGGTTCACAGAATCAGCATTGCTGTCAGATGGCCATCTAGCCTCTGCTTAAAAACCTCCAAAGGAGGAGAGCCCACCACCTCTTGAGGAAGCCTGTTCCACTGAGGGACCTGCTCTCACTGTCAGGAAGTTCTTCCTAATATTTAGCCAAAAACTCTTCAGATTTTAATTTCAACTCATTTGTTCCGGTCCGATCTTCTGGGGCAGCGGAAAACCAACTCCACACCATCCTCTATATGACAGCCCTTCAAGTACTTGGAAGATAGTTAATCATATCACCTCTCAGTCATCTCCTCTCCAGGCTAAACATACTGAGCTCCTTTAACCTATCCTCATCAGACTTGTCCAGACCCCTCACCATCTTCGTTGCCCTCCTCTGGACACGTTCCAGCTTGTCTATACCCTTCTTAAATTGTGGTGCCCAAAATGGAACCCCATTAGGGGAGGTCTGACCAGAGCAGAGTAGAGCGATACCATCACTTCTCATGATCAGGACACTATGCTTCTGTTGATAAGAGCCCAAAATCACATTCGCCTCTAGCTACCACATCACACTGCTGACTCATGTTCAGTGTATGGTCTACTAAGACCCCCTAGATCCTTTCTGCATATACTACTGCCAAGACAAGTCTCCCCCATCCTATAATTATACATTTGATTTTTCCTACCTAAATGCAAGTAATCCACCATGAGACTCAGTGAGAAAGTGGGAAATAAATAAAAGAAAATCTCTTGCATCCAAGAAAGGTTCTCTAGTGATGGCCGGGATCATTGATCGTTTTAAAAGGGGGTTAGGAAAATTCATGAAGACATCCGTCAGTGGCTATTAGGGAAGCTTTGAAGGTCCCAAAGGGATCCTTCGTATCTGGAAGCAGCAAACGTCTGAATACCAGTGCTGGTGGGTAACACAACCCATCACAAACTTCAAGAATGTCGTACTTGTACAGACAGACACAAGAGGCTTCTAGTTAGAGACATGTTGTCAACAGGTCTTTTCTTATGTGACCCTCCTATATCAAAATGGCCACGATGCCACAATTCCTGTAGATTTACTCAAACATAGGAGAGCAGTCTATACATTAAATTAAATAAATAAGTTGATCAGCCGGGTTCAATATGGGCTCCCGGGCTTAATCTACCTCTCGGCCCTTCTGCTCCTATGAGCCTACAGGCTACTTCACCCATTTAATTTAATTTAATTTTATTAGATTTATATTCTGCCCTCCCCACACCAGCAGGCTCAGGGTGGATTACAATTTACATACATTTAAAATACATCTAACAATTACGCGGTTTAAAACTATAAATATATAAACATCCTAACATTTAAAATACATATATATACATACACGTATACTCGGCGGCATAATAAAATGCACTATACGCATACACAAGGCACCTCCCTTTCACCTTCACCGGAGCATTTACAGTGGAGCTCAACAGATGGAGGATGTCGCTAGTGGGGAGGGCACAGACCGTGCTCGACTGGAGGGGGGGGCTCCGCCTGGCATCAACCATACGCCTGGCAGAACAGCGCTGTCTTACAGGCCCCGCGAAAAGACGATAAATCCTGCCGGATTCTACAGAATTCGTGGATTCTGCAGTTGGTATCCACACATCATATATCATTTCCCATTTGAGGGGGTAGGCTATGCAGGGCTGTTACGGGACCCTCCTCTAGCACCTCCCCTAGCACTGCCAGTAAAAAATGTGATGTATTTAAGTCCACAAAATACCAACGTAATAAATGTTTCTTGGGCAGTATTCGGAAAGACAATCCTGCTAGGAAAAGTGGAAGGCGGTAGAAAAAGAGGAAGACCCGAAACGAGATGGCAGGACTCGATACAGGCCTCAGCAAGATCTGAGCAAGTCTGTTAAGGAATAGGACGTTTTGGAGGTCTTTCATTCATTGGGTCACCATATGTCAGAAGCGACTTGACGGCACATAAGACACACACACACAATTTTAATGATGATGAATTCAAGAATAACTATGAATGTCAGTTCACTAGATAGGTTCCTATTTGACCCTGTAAATCGATGGCCAGGAGGTCAAAGGGGAAAGGTCATCGGCCCATTCCATATCTGCTAACCTTAGGCGATGTGAACCAACATGCTGGGAGCTCTCAGCCATAGTTTGCTGCCTTTGCCTTCCCCCTTCTTCCAGGTACACTTGGGACCGCATCAGTCCTCCATTTCTCCAAATAATCCCCTGCTCTCCTGCTTTTCTCTCTTGCGGTCTTCTCTACCAGCCAACTGCCATCGACTTGTTGGGGTTCTTCATGCAGCTCACCCTCCTTGCCGTCCACTCCAGTGGGGCTTTGTTGAGGATCACTCTTGCCTTCATTGCAGGCCTCTGGGCCAATCTGGGCAATGGCTGCTGTCGGAAACAGGATGTCGAACTAGATGGACTTCCGGTGCAGTCCAGCCGAGCTCTCCTGATGTTCTCCTCCCAGCTGTCCCTGATCAGACTGACTCCAAACCAGCATGATAGTTTCAGAAATGTATACATACTCAGCACTCGCCTCTTTCATTGTTTGTGCTACAAATGGGCCGTCTGCCATTGTGGTTACTGTTTTCCAGAAGCACAATAATGAATGTCTGATTTATGTTCGAGCTCCTAAACAGGGACTGGTGGATTGTGTTATTGCTCAACTGGCTGCATGGAGGCCTTGTCTCTATGGCCTCTTTCCGCAAGGACCGAGTTTTATCCGCGTGATAAGCTCATCTGCATTACAAATATCTCTCCTTTTTCTGCCCTTTGAAGAATTACCAGATTTTATTTTATTTTTATTTTGCTACCAGATTATGGGCGTTCATGCAACGCTTCTTAATTTTTAGAAGGGGGGGGGAGTCTGTTATGAGTATTGAGACTACGGTGTAAATCAGCATTACCTAGGATTCAATTAGTGTAAAATCCTCATCTGTGCCCAAGTGATTTCCTTTTGGAGAGGTTGCTCAAGGTCATTTTAATTCATTCAGTGATTGATTGATTAATTTCAAAGACTTTTAACTGGAGTAAGACATCTGGTGAAGGTACCGTTTCCAGTGCAGGTGAGAACCGGAAGATCTCGTGGTGGAAGTTTTCAGAGAGGGCTGGCCAGACATAACAGTGCTGGCTGCTTATCTAACCTCTGTCTGAAGGGCTCCTGTTTCCTCTGCTTTTTTCTGTAATATTGCGCAACACCAGGTCGGTGAGTAACGAAGCTGCGCTTCTGTCTCAGTTGCAGGAGGAGGAGAAAATTGATCTGGCGTGGAGACCGAGATCTTGTTGGAAGAAAATGACGGTGTGTATCTATCTTAGTAGGGCCGCCATGCTACCACCCCCGAGCTCTGGGCTCCTGCCGCTGCCAGATAGAACACTGGAAGGAAAAATCCGTGGAGAGGAACTGGTGTCATGTGATGCCCTGATGTCACTTCTGGTTGCATACCCGGAAGTGATGTCAGGGTGTCACGCAATGCTGGTTTTCCATAGTCTCCACCCCTACAACACTCCCGGGGACATGGTACTTGCTTACTGGCCATCAATTTCCCCAATGGGCACTGTAATCAGGGCCGGCACCTCCATTGAGGCAGGTCGGGCTGCTGCCGTGGGTGCTGAGGCACCGGAGGGGGCGCCCCGAGCTGACTTCCCCCATGTGAGTTGAGCTGCACGCTCCTGCACCCACAGCTGCCCCGTTTTTTCACACCCCTCGCCCCTTCTTGCAAGAACAAAGCTGCCTTGCAGACAAGGGAAGGAGTGACGTGCAGGGGGGAAGTGGAAGGAGGAGGCGGCGGCCAGTAGCAGTGGATACTGCTGCCACGGGGGGGTGGGGGGAGCGCAGCTGCTGCTGGAGCCACTCTTGTGGGTGCCTTTTGCTCCTGGACGGAGAGGCTTCATGCAGGGTTGTGTCCAACAGGTGGCGGCGAGGCGCCCTTTCAGCTGATGGGCCGGGGAAGGCGGGCGGCTCCAGCTGGGATGCACAACGGGGGGTGCCTGGGCACAGCACTGGAGGGGGGGGCTACGTCGTCATGCAAGCCAGGAGCGCGCGTGTGAAAAAAAACACCCTGAGTGGCAAGGTGAGGGCCAGGCTCCCAGTCTCCTGCCAGGGGCGTAAACAGACCTGGAAAAACCCTGGTTTGGCCTCCAGGGGACCTGGCAACCCTAGCCAGGCGCAACAGGTGTCCGGGGCGGCACATGGAGCAATGAACTAGGAGGGCTGGGAGGACACGCATGCACCTTCCCAGCCACCCGCGGCAGTGCGGGGCAGTCTGAGCAGGCAGCCTCCCAGCTCTCCCGCCCGCTGCCCCACAGTCTGGGTGCACATGCACATGTGTGAGGGGGCAGGAGCAGGACTGAAGCTGCCCCCGGCCTCAGGCGCCAGAACCCCTGGCGTCAGCCCTGGCTGTAATACTCAACAGTCCATTTCAAGTTTTATATTAGTTCCAGGGCAGGTTTCACTCATGTCTTTAGCCAGCAGTGCCAGCAGCTCAAGGCACTGCCTAGCAAGGCAGCATGGGTGCCAGGTCCCCTGGAGACTGGAAAGTTACCAAGACACTGAGTCATAGAAGAATGACGGACTGGAGGCTCCCACGCCTCCGAGAGCCACAGAGATAACGTGTCTTCCTGAGACACTTCCCTGTCTCATCCCATCAACACCTTTCCTCGCCCACTTACCTAATCAGGCCCATTCAACGCATCTGACAGCCTACCTATCTAGTATCTACTGAATCATCAAGCAATATTTTTATCTATAGTTCAGCCCAAGATAATCATATCGCACCTTTTCCCAATTTACTGTACTATCTCCGGACAAGCTATTAAGCCATTGTTTTGACGCAAAATGCCAGACTTGCTCCAGTTTTACACTATAATTGGGCTGTCTAACCCCAGGCACTCTCTGTGTGCGCACATGCATGCGCCTTGGTACCCGTCCACACATCCTCAAGTTCGCTTGAGCCTCCTCCTCTCCGTGAAGCGCTGGTCGTTTTGCTGCTCCTCCGTGGATCTTCTCCTCCTCCCCAAGACTGGTAAATAACACCCATTCCCAATCACTCTGTCCCAGGGTGGGGTTTTTTCCCTGGGAAAAGAGGTGGCGGAACTCTCGAGAGGGAAATGAGGAAGAAACACACGGGATTCTTTGAAATAATATTATTTCCACGCACTATTGCTGAGTATTTTCAAGAGGTGCTGGAACTCCGTTCCATTGCGTTCCCGCTGAAAAAAAGCCCTGCTCTGTCCCATTTTCCTCCCTGTTTTCTCAGTTTGCTCTGTGTGTATGCTGTGTGTATCTTCTGTGTGCTTGCCTTTTTATTTCCTTGTTAATAAAGAAACCTTTCCTGTTGTACACCCGCCTGTTTACTTGAGTGGTCTCTAAGGGAATATCTTGATGTACGTTGGTGGAGATCCCTTGTTACCCTTTCTCGCTGCGTCTCCTTTAATGCTAATTCTCCCAATTCCCAAGGAGACCTTTCATTTGGGTAACAGCTTCAGTTTGCTCCCAGGCTGTTTTTATGGCCCAGTCCATCCCCAAAGGACAATGTGTGCGTCAGAATAAGGAGGGGAGGGAGTTCGCCGGGACAGGATTCTTGAGGGAGGGGGAAAGCTAACAAGTCGATGACTCATTCGAAGGTGAACAAACAGTGATGATAAACCAGCTGGAGCGGATCACCTTGAGCGCATGGGCCCAAAGTTGACTCCCAGACAGTTATGGCACAGAAAGCCATAAAACAGATGAGAGAAAAATCACACTTCCTTCTGGCAAAAACATAAGAAGAGCCCCGCCGGATCAGACCTCTGGTCCATCTACTTAAATCCACATCTTTTCTCACACAGCAGGCAACCAGAAACTCTGGAGAGCCAACAACAGTTCAGAGAGGTGAGGTAGGGTTGCCAGCCTCCAGGTGGTGACTGGAGATCTCCTGGAATTACAACCGATCTCCAGCCAACAGACATCAGTTCCCCTGGAGAAAATGGCTGCTATGAAGGGTGCATTCTATGGCATTATACCCCACAGAGGCACCTCCCCTCCTCAAACCCCGCTTTCTCCAGACTTCACCCCCAAAATCTCTAGGAATTTCCCTACCTGGACCTGGCAACCCTAGGCCAAGGCCTTCCCCTAAAGTTGTCTCCTGGTACTGGAATTCAGAGGTTTACTGTGTTTGAATATGGAGGTTCTCTTCAGGCTAGGGTTGTCAGCTCCAAGTTGGGAAATTCCTGGAGATCTGGGGAGTGAAACCTGGAGAAAGGGGTTTGGGGAGGGAAAGGATCTTGGCATGGTATAATTCCATAGAGTCCACCCCCTAAAGTAGCCATTTTCTCCAGGTGAACTGATCTCTGTGGCCTGGAGACCAGTTGTAATTCCGGGAGATCTCCAGCCACTACCTGGAGGCTTTTGAAATTCTCCAATAACTTTAAAACTTACCTGGTTGATTTTCATCTGCCTGTACACTCCCGGGTCCTCAGGCGGGGACTCTGTTATAAGCATATGTATTATTCTTGTGATATCAACAAGCAATTCACATATAGTGATGTATGAACTGCGTATGTATTAATTGAATGTGTTATTAGACCTACCAGTCTTAATAAGAGATTCATGAATTCTTGAACAAGAGTGTTGTTGAATACTTCTTTTGCCCTCTGGCTACCTATTATTCTTGACTTCAGTCCTTACTGAGGGCAGCCAAGTTTTTTACTACCTGGAGGCTGGCAACCCTACTTCAGGCACCATTGCAAGTAGCCACAGATAAACATCTCCTCCACGAATCTCTGTAATCCCCTTTTAAAACTGTCACTACATCAATGTATTGTCGAAGGCTTTCACGGCCGGAGAACGATGGTTGTTGTGGGTTTTCCGGGCTGTATTGCCGTGGTCTTGGCATTGTAGTTCCTGATTTCTTGTTCCGAAGTGTTTCCAATCTCCGGGTCTGTTGGAATGTTTCCTCCCCGTAGAGGTGTTCAATGTATTGTCGAAGGCTTTCACAGCCAGAGAACGATGGTTGTTGTGGGTTTTCCGGGCTGTATTGCCGTGGTCTTGGCATTGTAGTTCCTGAACTACAGGAACTACAATGCCAAGACCACAGCAATACAGCCCGGAAAACCCACAACAACCACCTGTCACTACATCCTCTGGTAGTGAATTCCACCACGTCTTAATCTCTTGCTGTGTAAAGAACTGTTTACCTTTGTCTGTCATGAACCTATTTCCCACAATTTCTTTGGGTGCCCCCGAGTTCTCGTATAGGACTGTCAGTCTGGACTGGTAGAGACAATTTAGCATGTTCTTTTATATTGCCAGTATTATCAGGCAATCAGAATAAAATGCATCACACCAGTTATTGCCGCCTACCCAGGCAAATCTAATCAATCTTTTTCCACTTTCCTTTTAGCTGATTGCTGTAATGAAAATTACTGCCAAGGTAGCAAGAGTCTACGCCCTGGCTAGTGTAATTAGGCAGAATATTTTATAAAATTTTAACAATTTTACGTATTTAAGTATATTGTTGTATTCAATCCCTAGATATGCTAGATATGTAATTAATGTATATCTCATATATTATTATATACTACTGACTTAGATTCTGACCCTGGATCGTAATAATAATAAACTGAAACTAGGAGAAGAAGAAAAAGCTCCCAGTTTCCTCTTTTTTCAGCCCATGCATAATTTTATAAACCTCTGTCATTGCTGTCTTTTTTTCTGGACTGAAAAGTCTCAGAATCTTCAGTCTTTCCTTGTAGGAAAATTACTCCATTCCCCTAATTGATCTTGGCTGTCTTGCTTTGTACTTTCCCCAGCTCTTCAATATCCTTTTTGAGATATGGCGACCAGTACTGCAAACAGTATTCCAAATAAGGCTGCATCATAACTTATACAAAGGCAGGGCTTTTTTTCAGCAGGAACGCGGTGGAACGGAGTTCCGGCACCTCTTGAAAATGGTCACATGGCTGGTGGCCCCGCCCCCTGCTCTCCAGACAAAGGGGAGTTTAGATTACCCTCCGCACCACTCCGGCGCAGAGGGCAATCTAAACTCGCTTCTGTTTGGAAATCGGGGCGGGACCACCAGCCATGTGACCATTTCCGCAGAGGGCGATTTAAACTTTCAAAAACTTCCCCCTTGTTCCAGCTGACCCATAGTGATGTCATTGTGCGGGCCTGGGAGCATGCGCACACTTTGCGCACATGCATGTTGTACCAGGGGCACCACCTCCCGCCAAGAGTTGCCCCCTATGCTGGCAACCCACTGAGTTCCACCACCTCTTTTCCCAGAAAAAAAAACCCTGTAGAAGGGCATTACAATATTGGCCATTTTATTTTCCTAATAATTCCTAGCACGGAGTTTGCCTTTTTCACTGCTGCCATTCACTAGGTTGACATGTTCGTTGAATTTTCCACAACAACCCCTAAGGTCTCTTTTGTTCTCAGTCTAAGCCTGTTCAGACCCAATCATCATATATTTAAAATGAGGATTTCAGTTCAAATTTGTTAGCTTCAGATAAGTAACCGTGTTAGTCTGTAGCAGAGCAAGATCCGGGTCCAACAGCATCATTGGAGTAACTCTGCTTAGGATTTCACAGCAAGTCGGTTGTTAGGCCCCTCTCTTCTAGTATTCCATAAATCTTTCCTCTATAAAAAGTTCCTCTGAACTTCTCACTGCTCATGGAAAGAAGGAGCACTACCCTGTCTTCTTCAGGGAGAGGGAAAATGTCAAAATTAAGGGGATATCAGGGAATTAAACCTTTAAATAAACCCTGAGGGAATGCGAACATTAGGCCTCAAGATACGTTAAGCTTTCTGTGGGAACTCTGCGAGTTTCTAGGTTTCTATTTGTCAACATCAGCAAGGGATCTCGTCCTCTTTTCCTTATTCCCCTCCTTTGCTGAGGGATATATTGCAGCAGCATCTTAGATGATAGTATCTACCCACGGGCAAAAAGTTCAGCCAAAACAAACTAGCGTCTGGGCCAGAAGCCAACAGAAACAGAGCAATGTAGATGAGAGATTCTCAAACATCAGTGAGCCTGCCTCAGCCCAAATGAAATAATGTGCGTGTGTAGGGTCCAAGCTTGCACACACACACACCCTGCCTGTGAAATTACAGAGCAGAAAGACAGCAGTAATGAAGAACGGATCTTACACCTTTTACTTTTGCCCCAAGCAGATGATGCAATTTTAGACAAGTCCCAAAGGTCCGCATCAGTGTATGAAACGGTGTGCACGCCAAGTGTGGACGGTAACCTTTGACTATCACTATTTTGAGAGGGGTGGCTGTGTTAGATCTTCTCGGAATCCTACTCAAGTCTCAATGGGGCTGACTTCCAGGGAAGCGTTCTTAAGATTACACCGTTAGTCAGCTGCAGTTAAAAAAACACCAGTCATCTCAAGGTGCCTTGAAGACGAACAAGTTTTTATTTTTGCATAAACTTTCATGCATAAGAGCCTCATGGCGCAGAGTGGTAAGCTGCAGTACTGCAGTCCAAGCTCTGCTCACTACCTGAGTTCGATCCCGGCAGAAGGTGGGTTCAGATAGCCGGCTCAAGGTTGACTCAGCCTTCCATCCTTCCGAGGTTGGTAAAATGAGTACCCAGTTTCCTGGGGGTAAAGTGTAGATGACTGGGGAAGGCAATGGCAAACCATCCCGTAACAAAAAGTCTGCTGAGATGTCCCCCCATGGGTCAATAATGACTCGGTGCTTGGACCTTTACCTTAAACTTTCATGCACTAGAACACCTTCGTCAGGTCATATAGATACACTAGATACATATATGTCTCAGTGTGTGTGTGTGTGTGTGTGTGTGTGTGTGTGTGTGTGTGTGAGAGAGAGAGAGAGAGAGAGAGAGAAGGAAAAAATAGTAAGCAGCCGTATCAAAGATAATGAAATGCGAAAAGTAAAACTCAAATGTGATCATGAAAAATACAGAGTGCATTTACCAGAACAGTCACTGGCTATTTCTCTTGGGACCTGTAATGTCTGAGAAGGCTTTGGAGGGGGTGGGGGTGCTGCTGTATTTTCCTACTGGGCTTGCCAACAAGCTTGGGGGGGGGGGAGTCCTGTCCCTTTAATAGAAGCGTAATGTGTGGAAATGAGCATGTGACCGTTTTCATGGCACATGACATCAGCTGGTAAATAAGCCCATTGGTGGTGGAGAGTGCCCTCAAGTCATAGCTGGCTTATGGTGCCCCCCCCCGTGGGGTTTTCATGGCAAGAGACTAACAGAGGTGGTTTGCCATCGCCTACCTCTGCAACCCTGGTCTTTGTTGGAGGTAGGGTTGCAAGGTCCAAGTGGGGAAATTTCTGGAGATTTTGGGGGTGGAGCCTGGAAACTGGAGTTGGGGAGAGGAGTAGCCTCAATGGGGTATAATGCCATAGAGTTCACCCTTCATAGCAGCCATTTTCTCCAGGGGAACTGATGTCTGTTGGCTGGAGATCAGTTGTAATTCCGGGAGATCTCCAGCCACCACCTGGAGCCTGGTAACCCTAGTTGGAGGTCTCCCATCCAATTACTAACCAAAGCCGACCCTGCTTAGCTTCTGAGATCTGATGAGATCAGGCTCACCTGGGCTATCCAGGTCAGTGCAAATAAGCCCATTAAGCCTCTATTAAAGAGACGGCATTTTTTTCTCCTACAAGCTGCTGGCAATCCTATTTATTGCCTGCATTAATTTGCATGCATCTGCTAGGAAATCATGGCCAAGTGCAGCTTCTGGGAAGGTATTCGTCTGCTAAAAAGCTATCACCTACATGGTTGCTTGCGGTTTCTATACGTTTCCTATCTCTGCATTTAATCCTGCCCTCCACTTCTGCTCAGCCTGAGCTGTCCATTCCGAGCAATTCAGGATGACATCTTGGCTTCTGGAATCTCTGCTGACCTCTCCTCCAACACATGTTGCTTGTCCTTTGACAGCTGTTAGCACGACTTGCATTCTCACCTAACGAAAGTGCGTTCTTTAACAGCCAAAGAGGAGAGCAAAGTGCTCGTTCTTCATCGTGCCCAACTTTTATATTGTGCCTGCTTTTGTAAATTTATAAAAATAAAAGCCAAATGTTTAATCTTCACTTGACACTGTTTAGTCTTCGGTTGAAAACAGAACATGTACCTGTTAAAAGGCGCGGGAATCATCTCGCTGGCTGGTGGATTTCGAGAACTGTTTTCCCTTTCTCTCCAGGGTGAAGCAGAATTTCAAGGTTCTTTTACCCACATAAAGCTCCTTAGAGGGGCGGGATAACTGTGTGAAAGAGAGAAACCACTCAATTAATAGTGCTATCCTAAATATAGTTACACTCTTCTGTTGACTTCCATGGATTTAGAAGGGTATAACTGCTTAGGGATCTCACTTGGAGCTTTGATCACCTACCAGGTCCTGTTGACCTCTGATATGACACTGCCGGGTTGAAAAATTGGCGGCCGTTGTCAACAAATTGGAAGTTCTCTTCTCTGCATAGCTGTTCAATCTCCAGGAACCCAGATCGTCTTTGCACATGGCTCCTTTTTTCCATTTCGAAGCATCCAAGTTGTGTCCAACAGCTTCACTTGTATGAAATATTTTCAGTTTTATTTTGCATGTTTGGAAGCCCTGAGGTTATCTCCCCCTCCCCAAGTCAAAATAACTAGGCTGTGCTAACCAAAGTCCTTTGATCTTGCTTCCCATTACTGGTGTTACATTCAAGGTGTTGACGTTGACCTTTAAAGCCCTAAACGGACTGGGACCAGCATACTTGAGGGACCGTCTCTCCCGGTATGTACCCCAGAAAGTGCTTCGTTCAGCAGATAAGAACTTGCTGGTGATGCCTGTCCCCGGGGAGGCTCGTTTGGCCTCGACCAGGGCCAGGGCCTTTTCGGTTCTGGCCCCAACCTGGTGGAACTCTCTGTCTGAAGACACTCGGGCTCACCAAGATCTGGTATCATTTCAGCGGGCCTGCAAGACGGAGATGTTCCACCGGGCATATGGTTGAGGCCAGTATTAGGACCATCATTGAGCCTCCCGTCGCCTTCTCCTATCCAATGACATCCCGTCCGTCCGGGCATCTCCCTCTTTGTATTTGAGGGCAGGAATGTGCAACAGGCCATCTGAGATGATTTTATGATATGATTTTAGTTGTATTTATATAATTATGTATTTTATTTACCCTGTCCTGAGCCCGTTTGCAGGGAGGGTGGGCTAAATACCAAATAAAGTAAAGTACGGCTATACATAGACCTTTTGGAAACATGCTTTGTAACCAGATAAAGTTGCAGTGCAACTCACCACAGCTTTTGCCGTTCTCCTTGGATTCCTCCCATTGACAGCTAGCATCAGCTTTGTTGGGAAGGAATAACAATACTAGCTTAACAAGTTTCTGGTAGAATGCTACAGATACAGCCTACTTTGAAGTCGAGGTGGTTTGCAATTCGGGTTGCTTATCCCCATGGAGGGCTTAGAGATGTCGCAGAATTGCAACTAATCGGGATAGATCCAGAGGAGTTAGCCGAGTTAGTCTGTAGTCGCAAAATAGTAAAGAGTCCAGTAGCACCTTTAAGACTAACCAACTTCAGTATTTTCTACTACGTCTTGGATCCTTGCTGATGCTATATCTTTAAACTTGTATCTGTTTACCTTATGGTACTGTATTGAAATGTACTTACTTGATGCTGATTGTATTAACCTCATACTGTGTAATCCGCCTTGAGTCTCGGTGAGAAAGATCCAGAGGAGTTAGCTGTGTTAGTCTGTAGGAGCAAAATAGAAAAGAGTCCAGTATCACCTTTAAGACTAACCAACTTTACTGTAGCATGAGCTTTCGAGAATCACAGCTCTCTTCGTCAGATGCAACAGTGAGAAAGGCAGACTATAAATGACATAAATAAAAATAAAAATAAATAAAAATTTTATAGTAGCATAAGCTTTCGAGAACCACAGTTCTCTTTGTTAGATGCATCTGAGGAAGAGAGCTGTGGTTCTCGAAAGCTTATGCTACCATAAAGTTGGTTAGTCTTAAAGGTGCTACTGGACTCTTTACTATTTTGCAATTCCACCCACCCCAGGCTCTACCCCAAATCTCCAGGAATTTCCCAGTCCGGAACTGGCCATCCTATTGTGGTTAGTCAATAGCTTAAAGCATTTTCAGAAATGAAGCTTAAATCTCAATGGTGGTGTGCAGGTGTCCTTGGGCATGCTAGCCAACCGAAGTTTACTGCCTTACAAAGCAATTTAAACACAAAAACGTCATTAAGCTTTCAGTGTCAAAACACACTTTGTATTTATAGAGCTCCCGGGCTTTCCAGCAGGGCACTTGCTCTGATTTGGCGCAAGTCAAAGGGATTTGGTTTGGGACTTGAACTTGATGGGGTTTGTCTTCCGTTTGGATCAGAACAATTGAAGACAGGCAATAATTATTTGCAAAGTTGGAAGGAGTCTGGAGGAAGCTTGGCTTGCGGTGGTATGCCTGGACATAATTTTTAGCACCCTGTAATTTAGGAGCGAGTTGGTTTTAAAAGGTTTTTGAAACAAGGCAAAACTTGTTTACCAGCAGTGAAAATGGAGTGAACAGGGGTCATTTTGTAGAAAAAGAGCCGGAGGAACCCATTAGCATAGCTCATTAGCATAACTCATTAGCATATGCCATGCCCCTTGCCGTCACTGGAAGTGTATCATTAGCATAACTGATTTGCATATGCTACACCCCCTGACATTACCTATCCTGGCTGTTTTGGACCCAATCCTGGCCATTCAGGGCCGAAATTGGGCCCAAAATGGCAAAAAGGGGCTGAAAATGGCCAAAAAGTGGGGTAAAATTTTCAGGATCAGGCCACTGCTGAGTGGGAGAGTGATCCACCACCTGTCAGAGGCCCGATCTGAGCCGTTTTGGCCCCAATCCAAGCCGAAATGGGCCCAAAATGGCTGAGTCAGGTGGGCGGGGCCACCTGTCATGTGACCTCTTTGGGGTTCCTGCACATTCTCCCTCAAAATGAGCCCTGGGAGTGAATATAAATAATTTAATTTAAATAAATATATTTATTTAAATGCCCCACTTTTCTCATTCTCCTCCCTTCTGTTCTCTCAACAATCCTGTAAAGTAGGTTACGATTGAGAGGATGTGACTGACCCAAGGTCACCCAGCCAGCTTCCATGGCAGAGTTCAATCTGGCGTCTCCAAGATCCTATTTATTTATTGTATTAGACTTCTATTCTGCCCTCCCCCTAGTCAGACACCCTAACTACTATACCCCACTGGCTCTCATGCACACCTCAGGAGCAGCAGCTACAATTCTAACCACCTTCAACATGTCTGAAAAAGCAATTTAGAGGAAGTGTGTAGTGGTTAGAGTAATGAACTATGACTTTGTAGGCCTGAGTTCAAACATTCCGTCAACCATTCAGCTCACTGGGCGATTGTGGAGCAACGACACTCTCCAGCTGTTCTACTGCAGACCAACATGATTATCTACTTGAAACAATCTCCTAGAGATTGGCAGGGAGGGGGCCAGAGGCACCTCTCTGAGGATGCTGTTCCAAAATCACGGGGCTGCCACTGAAAAGGCCCTCTCTTGTGTACCCACCATGTGAGCTTTTTTAGCTGATGGGACAATCAAGACGGCCTCTCCCTGTGATCTTAACTCCTAGGTCAGAACATATGGTAGTAGAACATGGTCCTTCCAATACCCCAGTTGAAAGGCCAAAACCAACACCTTGCATTGAGCAGATGGGTAGCCAGTGTAATTGCTATAATATGGAGGTCACATGCATGGATTTTTTGGTAGGGGGAGGCAGTTCAGCCCCTGAGTCCAATCTAGGGTTGGTGTTTTCCCCAAATGCTCAGGTCAACCAAATCAGCAATGGAACTGGTTTGGGCAATATGTATTTTGAGGGAGGGGGGAGTACCAGTCCTCATATATAAAGCTGCATCAATTCCCAGCGCCCGTCCCCCTGCCCTCATAGATCCCCACTGGGTTTTTCCTGAGGGTCCACTCTCTCTTCCTCTGGCTTAGTGGCTCAGGCCAGCCTAGGGTTGCCAGCCTCCAGGTAGTGGCTGGAGATCTCCCGGAATTACAACTGGTCTCCAGGCCACAGAGATCAGTTCACCTGGAGAGAATGGCTACTTTGGGGGGTGAACTCTATGGAATTATGCCATGCCAAGGGCATTTCCCTTTCCAAACCTCACTTTCTCCAGGTTTCTCCAGGTTTCACCCCCCAGATCTTCAGGAATTTCCCAACTTGGAGCTGGCAACCCTAGACAGGGGTCCTAGGCCTGCTTGCCACATCACGGGGAAAACAGCAAGACGGGAGTCCTGATCCCCTCAAAGCTACCTGGGGACTTCCTAGCTCCCAGGGAATGCAAAACCTTCCTCCAGTCTGCTTAACCTCTGATTTCTTAATGCCCAGTTCTTGGCTCCCAGTTTGGGTCTGTGCTGCTGCTTGTCTTGGGCGGAAACAGCAAACACAACTGGCTTCTACTGCCAGCATCTCTGCCCAGCTGCGGCTGGGCTTGGCCAAAAACTTTCTGTCCATCTGGTTCGGAGCAGGCCGTTCCCTTCCCCGTGATTGCATTATCTCTCCGGACGGCTTCCCACCCATTTCCACAGAAACCTTTTAATGGCATTAGGGTGTCCTCAGGCTAATGAACGTCCTCGTTAATTCATGCCTCCGCTTCTTGTTCGCTTCCAAGGATAAAGGATGCAGACGAGTAATTAGATCAGAAGCGACTCGAGGGCGATGGACCGGACACATGGGAGGGGGAACGTGAAGGATGTGGCTGCAGAAAGCAATTGTGGGAGACCTCTGGCCCACAAATGGCAACCATGCCTGAGTGCTTGGGGGCAAGGGGGGGCAGAGAATCAGATGAGAGATGAATGCACTCCTACTGAGATGTGTGTGTACGTGTGCTCGGTGTGGAAAAACACATAACGGGGAGCTCTGTGATAATTTTTTTTAATAGCTTTTTATTTCTGAATTTTCAAGATAACGAAAACATATCAATAACAATAGCATCACAAAGAGAACTGTGGTTCTTGAAAGCTTATGCTACAGTAAAGTTGGTTAGTCTTAAAGGTGCTACTGGACTTTTTATTATTTTGCTACTGTAGACTAGGGTTGCCAGCCTCCAGGTAGTGGCTGGAGATCTCCCGGAATTACAACTGGTCTCCAGGCCACAGAGATCAGTTCACTCGGAGAAAATGGCTACATTGGGGGGTGGACTCTATAGAATTATGCCATGCCAAGGTCCTTTCCCTCCCCAAACCCCACTTTCTCCAGGTTTCACCCTCCAGATCTCCAGGAATTTCCCAACTTGGAGCTGGCAACCCTACTATAGACTAACACAGCTAACTCCTCAGGATCTAATAACATAACGGTAACCAGATTCCAAATTTTCTTAACTAGACATATAAATCTAACAAAGAGCATATTTATAGGTCATTATTGATCAATAAAGACAAATACCTATATATTTCTTGGTGCCCTGTAATATAATTTAAAAAGGGAAGCTATCTATCCATAAAGAACAATTGATAGTTGGGGTTCTCAGAAGAAGCTATTTTGTCGGTTATTTTGTCAGAGATTAAAAGGTCCCAGACCTTTGATATCCATTGTTTGATAGTTGGTGTATGGTCAATTTTCCACTTTTGAGCTATAATTTGTGACATATTGCATGGCCAGTAAATTTTTCTATAGTGTTACTAACCTTTTCCCAAAACATTTGAATCTCGGGGCACGCCCACTCTGTGATAATGTTAAGGGATTCTTTTCTTTTGCAGACGGCAATTTTGAAAGGGAGGTATGGGGAGGGTCTTTCTGTCTCTCTTCGGTATCCCCTGCTTCCATCATCAACTCTAAGCTGTTTTTACTGCCGCTGGGAAAAATTACTGGTACCTTTAAAAACTGTCCGGACTCACACTTATCTGCTCTGACAGCTCTCTCCTCCAGGAGAGAAAGATTTCTCTCCTGCCTCCACTGTTAACTTGCAGTCATTCCACACGTTACTTCTTTTACAGGTTCTGCATGGAGCCATCCCGTGCTCTGCACAGGCACACGTCACCTCGGGAACTGGCTTCGATTAAAAAAAAATGGACTCAGAAAGATGCTGGGGGTGGGGGTGGAGCTCTTGCCTTTCTCCCAAGCTTCCCCCCCCATGCAAAAACAGTATGGAGGGGAGACATTTCCCCATTTCTGCTGCTCCAAGTGGAGGTATTGTGTGCATGTGTGACAGCAGAAAGGGGAAACTCTTCTTCCCCGTATTGTGTGTGTCTGTGCAGAGCACGGGTGGTCTCTGTGCAGAACTTGCAAACGAAGTAACATGTAGAATGACCGCCAGTTTGAAGGACAAACTGTAGGGAACTATTATCATGGGACGGGTCCTCAAAATGTTTTGATGTTAAAAAGAAGTCCTTGTATTCAGGGCTCATTTCGAGGGGGAACTCGCCGGAACACAGTTCCGGCAGTTCCCTAAAGAGGTCACATGTCAGGTGGCCCCGCCCACCTGACTCTTGGCCATTTTGGGCCCGTTTCAGCCTGGATTGGGGCCGAAACGGCTTGGATTGGGCCTCTGACGGGTGGTGGATCACTCTCCTGTTCAGCAGCAGCCTGATCCTGACCATTTTGGGCCTCTTTTTGGCCATTTTCAGCCCCTTTTTGCCATTTTGGGCCACATTTCGGCCCTGAATGGCCAGGATTGGGTCCAAAACCGCCAGGATAGGTGATGCCAGAGGGTGTGGAATATGCAAATCAATTATGCTAATGACATTTCTGGTGATGTCAAGGGGCGTGGCATATGCTAATGAGTTATGCTAATGAGTTCCTCCAGCTCTTTTTCTATGAAATGACCCCTGCTCGTATTCAAAGAGGTTGGGAGCCACTGATCTATATCCAGCTGCGGTCTCTTCCCTCCCCAAACACCACTGTCCCCAAACTCCACCCCTAAATCTCCAGTAATTTCCCAACGTGGACCTGGCAATCCTATCCATGTCATCGGGAGAGAAGCACAAAAAGGGTTGTCCTCTAGAGCCTAACCAGGAGTGTGGCCAGAAAGACGTGCCCTCTTCTCTCTTTATTCCACTGTTCCTCCAAGGAACCCAGGGTGGCATACACGCCCGCCCCCGTTTGGTCATCACGACAACCTTGCAAGGTAACTTAGGCTGAAATTGGCCCAAGGCCAGAGACCTTCAGGGCTGAAAGTCCCCCAGGTTCTAGTCGGATACTACAACCACTACACCACAGTGTCTCTCTGGAGCTCTCTGGGTCCTTCTACAATATCTTTCTGTTGGTTTGCCATATGAATGGCAATGTTTGGGGTGCCAGAAGGGCCCTCAGCCGATCTGTGCTTTTATACCGTTCTTGATCTCTTTGGGGGTCTCTCTTTCACTTGATGCTTTGCAGAGCAGCAAGAAGACCACCCATTGTCCTTGTGTCAGTTCCTGGCAGGGAGATCCCTCAGCCCCTCTCTAGTGAACACACGTTGGTTCCAGTAGAAAAGCTTTTATTAGGATTCTTACAGTTCAGGTCTGAACTCCATCACGGAGCTTGGTAGAAGTGACAAGGCAAAGCAAAAAGTCTATGTAATACTTGATTTTCCAGCGCTCCAACAACTGTTAAGTTTTTGGCGTGCATGTCCTGTGAGAACCCTTTATAGTTATGGCTAAATAGTGAGTAATAGGTACCCAGCGTCTAGGCAAAGTAGCAAAAGCTGGCATCTGGAGACTCCAAGGTCGTTTCTAGCTAGGAGATGCATAGTTCTGTGAGATAACATGAGAGACCCATCCTGGGTCTTGAAAAGTAACAATTATAATATTCAGGGCACATTTTGAGGGGGAACGCGCAGGAACGCAGTTCCGGCAGTTCCCCAAAGAGGTCACATGTCAGGTGGCCCCACCCACCTGACTCTTGGCCATTTTGGGCCCGTTTCAGCCTGGATTGGGGCTGAAATGGCCCGGATGGGCCTCTGACGGGTGATGGATCACTCTCCCATTCAGCAGCGGCCTGATCCTGACCATTTGGGGCCCCTTTTCAGCCCCTTTTTGCCATTTTGGGCCCAATTTCGGCCCTGAATGTCCAGGATTGGGTCCAAAACAGCCAGGATAGGCGATGTCAGGGGGTGTGGCATATGCAAATCAGTTATGCTAATGACACACTTCCGGTGATGGCAAGAGGTGTGGCATAAGCTAATGAGTTATGCTAATGAGTTCCTCTAGCTCTTTTTCTATGAAATGACCCCTGATAATATGGAAAGACCATGGCTAAGGAGAGAATACATCAGGTTAGCATTAAAGCATTGTAACTTCAATATACTGTGGCATCAGTAACATAACAACCAAACAATCATGACATGGCTGTACACAGACATGACACATTGCGAGGAGCCTGGAATCCCCAATTCCACACGAGGAGGTGACGATGCAGAGGAGAGATGTACATTGGGAAGGGGAGAGGAGAGATGTACATTGTGGCTGCCTTTCAGGTGGGAGGATAACAAAAGGCTTGCTGCCAAAGATCTTCCTTCCAGTAGGAGAGAATCCAGTCCTGAGAGCTCAGGGCTTTTTCTTCCATGGCGAGCTTTAATTCACATGTGAACGTATCCATGCTCCGCTGAATGGGAAGACTTAGCTTTTAAAAGGCTAAATATATAATGATAGATGGAGTTTCTTGGGAACCAGACTCCAGTTCTTGGAAGAAACAGCAAACTTTGTGCTTCGAGGAATTTTTCTCGGGAGAAAAAACATCATCCGTCATTAATGATGTCCAGATCATTTTATTAAGGAGGGGAAGGGATGGATGTGTTTAAACAAATGGCAAATATCCTGTGATTTCGTGCCTTTGAAAATCTCTTTTCTGCACCCTTTTTTGCAAGCCAATTCATTTGACTGTGTGAGAGTGGGAACATGTGTCATTTTCTGCCCCGTGCTCAGCTAAGAGAAGGGGCCGTTTCTTTCTGGCTGGCTTATTCATTAGCAGCTGCCGTTAAGCCTCCAAACCATGAAAATGCAAAAAAAATAAAAAATTATACTAATTAAAATTAAGTTAAGATCATTACGTTGTGAATCTGTGAAAAACGTGATAGTGTTTTCTGGGCATTTAAAGAAAACAGAATCCTATCAAATCTCAAAAGCTAAGTAGGCTCAGCCCTGGTTAGTACTTGGATGGGTGAACCACCAGGGAAATCCAGGGTTGTATTGTCGAAGGCTTTCACGGCCGGAGAACCAGGGTTACTAGGCAGAGACAGGCAATGCCAGACCAACTCTATCAGTCTCTTGCCTTGAAAACCTCTTGAGGGGTTACCATGAGTCAGCCTATTTTGTTCTGGCTGCACTCTTTGTTTGGAACTCTGGCTTTCAATTTGAGTTATACCTCCTCTCTTTCTCTCTGTGCTCAAAAAGGCTTTTAAAAGCTTGCACCTTCTGCCCTCCATTCTCTTCTGTAAACTCTTTAGACCCAAATGCATCCCTTTTGTTTGGAGATTCATCTTGCAAATATTCTCATGTTGATTTAAGCGGCTGCAGGAGAAGGGGGAAATATTCACATTTGACTGGAAGAGCAGTCCTGGGGGAGGGTTTTTTTTGGTTAAATCTTTGGTTTGATCTAATTGCCCCATCAAACACCCCTCCTGCCTGCCTATATTTCCCCCCAGCATTTCCCAGCAGGACAAATGGGGAAAGGGGGGAGAGGTTAGGTTACTCAAATGGCACAGGCCAGGAGGAAAAGTTGAACTCTCCCTCTGCTAGGGTTGCCAACTCCATCTTGTGAAATTCCTGGAGATTTGGGAGCCTAGAGAGGGTGGAGTTTGTGAAGGAGAAGAGCTCTGGAGGGATATGATAGCAATAGAGTCCAACCTCCAAAGCAGCCATGTCTTCCAGGGGAAGTGATCTCTGTAGTCTGGAGATCCGTTATAATTCTGTGAGACCTCCAGGCCTCACCTGGAGGTTGGCAAACCTATTAATGGCCAGTGCTGGAAGTAGGGAGAGCAGGATTCCAAATAGAATCATAGGGTTGGAAGGGGCCTCCAGGGTCATCTAGTCCAACCCCCCTGCACAGTACAGGAAATTCACAACTCCCTTCTCCACCCCACACATCCAGTGACTCAATGTTCAGAAGATGACAAAACACCTCCAGGATCCCTGGCCAAACTGGCCTGGGGAAAATTGCTTCCTGACCCCAAGTGGCGATCGGCATTACCCTGGGCAAGTAAGAAGGGGCCACGAGAACTAAGCACTGATGTAACCCTTCCTGACCTCCCTCTCACACTCTGCCCAGGTTCACAGAATCAGCATTGCTGTCGGATGGCCATCTAGCCTCTGCTTAAAAACCTCCGAAGAAGGAGAGCCCACCACCTCCCGAGGAAACCTGTTCCACTGAGGGACCGCTCTGTCAGGAAGTACTTCCTAATGTTTAGCTGAAAACTCTCTTCATTTAATTTCAACCTGTTGGTTCTGGTCCGACCTTCTGGGTCAGCCTAGTGAATCATCTGTGACCCTCAGGGCTTTTTTCCAGTGGGAACGCGGTGGAACGGAGTTCCGGGACCTCTTAAAAATGGTCACATGGCCAGTGGCCATTTTCGCCGAGGGCAATTTAAACTTTTAAAAACTCCCCCTTTGTTCCAGCTGACCCAAAGTGATGTCATTGTGCGGTCTTGAGTTTCACCACTGAGTTTCACCACTTCTTTTCCCAGAAAAAAAGCCCTGGTGACCCTCATCTGAAAAATATGCCCACCCCCATTCTAAATGGAGGATCCTGCCATTTCAAACCCTGCAGTGCCTAATGAGGTATAAGGGATGGGGGGTCAGATTGGATAGCTTTTTTGGTCCCTTTTAATCCTGGGATCTCCTTGCTGTGCTTTGGCTCGGAAACGGACTCGTAAATCAATAAAGCTCCTTTGACATTAATGGACCGGAAGGTTTTGATGTCCCATTAAATTTTCTCTGTTAAGTTTATGAGCTTGGGATATAATTGAATCTGTGTTGAGGACTGGGGGGGGGGGGGGTTAACCTGATCTCTTCCGAGTGTGCAGTCCAGAACGAAGGCAACTGATGCAAAAGCATCCAACGGAGCAGTCACTGTTGGTGGTGAATTTTTAACCATCTGCTGCCACATAAGGAACCAGCACCAGGCAAAGAAAAGGTTGGACAGAAGGGGAAGATTATCTGAAAGTGAGCTTTGAAATCTGATCTTTTTTGAACATACCACCACCTTCCACCATTCTCTAAGGTGTCAAGCTAGCCAATAGATTTGTAACGTTTAAATTGTGCTTGTTTGCATAGTTACTACACCAGGATGGTGTTAAAAGTGCAGGATCTCTCCATTTCTTCCCCCGCCCCCTTTCCCTGTGGCCTAGTGTCAGCCTATGACCACGGTTCAAATCTGAGAAGTTTGTGGGTTAACAACAACAGCAACGTGCTTCTATACCATCCTTCTGGACAGATTAGTGCCACACTCAGAGCTGTGAACAAAGTCAGCATTGTTATTATCCCCACGATACAGCTAGGGAGCTGGGGCTGAGAGGAATGGCTTACCCAAGGCTGCTTTGCTGAGATCACGGCAGGAGTGAGATTTGAACCAGCAGAGTGCTGATTCACAGCCCAACCACTTAACCACTACACTATAGCAGCATATGCCTGGAAAGCCAGTGTTATCATTATCCCCACAATACAGCTGGGGAGCTGGAGATGAGAGGAGTGGCTTACCCAAGGCCACCTGCTGAGCTCATGGCAGTAGTAAGAGTAGAACCAGCAGAATGCTGGCTTGCAACCCAACCACTTAAACCTATTCTATAGCTTTGGGCCAGTTGCTCTCTCTGTTTAACCCAGCATGCAGGGTTGTTGTGAGAAGAAATGATGGCTGGGAGAACCGTGTATGCCACACAGAGATCACCAGAGGAAGGGTGGCATATAAATGTGACAGTTATTTATCCCACTCTTCCCCCAAGAAATGCATAGTTTTCTACTTATCATTTTATTCACACAACAACCCTGTAAGTAGGCTGGGCCAAGTGAGAGTATCAGGGTGACAGTTGCCCAGTGAGCAACTAGGGCAGAACATTAGGTAGGTTTGAGCTCCCATCTCTACAGTCCCAGACAGAAATTATAGCAAGGTTGCCAACTCCAGGTTGGGAAATTCCTGGAGACTTGGGGGTGGAACCTAGGGAGGGGGGCAGGTTAGGGAACAGAAGGAACTCAGCAACGATGTGATGCCATAAGAGCCCCTCCTCCAAAGATGCCATTTTCTCTATATCTGGCCAGTTTCTCTTTTTGCCCTCCATGCATCTGACGAAGAGAACTGTGATTCTCGAAAGCTTATGCTACAATAAAGTTGGTTAGTCTTAAAGGTGCTACTGGACTCTTTTTGATTTTGCTACTACAGACTAACACGGCTAACTCCTCTGGATCTATTTTCTCCAAAGGAACTGATCTCTGTCATCCAGAGATCAGTTCTAATTCCAGCAGACCTCCAGCCCCTGTCTGGAAGTTTAGATAAACACATAAGAGGCTCCTCCAAAATACAGAAGCAGCAGGCAAACAGGACCCTCCCTGGACTGGAGGAGAGTGCAATGAATTACAGTGTATTAATTCATATTAATGTATTTAAAGTGACTAGTGCTGTATGTGAATAAATAAATAAGTTATGTGCAATCTCATACAATCCTCCTACATTTCTATATAAATAACAAATGTCCATCCAGGAGTCATTTCGTAGAAAAAGAGCTGGAGGAACTCATTAGCATACGCCACGCCCCTTGACATCACCAGAAGTGTGTCATTAGCATAACTGATTTGCCTATGCCACACCCCTGACATTACCTATCCTGGCTGTTTTAGACCCAATCCTGGCCATTCAGGGCCAAAATTGGGCTCAAAATGGCAAAAAGGGGCCCCAAATGGTCAGGATCGGGCCGCTGCTGAGTGGGAGAGTGATCCACCACTCGTCAGAGGCCTGATCCGGGCCATTTCAGCCCCAGTTCAGGCCGAAATAGGCCCCAAATGGCCGAGAGTCAGGTGGGTGGGGCCACCTGACATGTGACCTCTTTGGGGAACTGCCGGAACTGCGTTCCTGTGCTTTCCCCCTCGAAATGAGCCCTGTGTCCATCTATACATTGCAAAAGATCGACCAATAATTCCAGTAATGAATTAATACACTGTCATTCATTGCCTTCTCTTCCAGTCCAGGGAGGGTCCTTTTCGCTTGCTGCTCCTGTCTGGAAGTTGGCAACCCTACCTTTGCTCAGGCATACCCTCCCCTCCCCTCATGCATACCTTTGCTCATGCATATGCTGTCCTCTTTGCCGCGGGATGACCTTGCTGTTCATTCTTAGTTTGGCAGGTGGCAAACTCCCTGACTGTAAACAACACAAATAGTTCAAACAGGATGAAAATTCAGGCGGGTGGAAACGGCTGTGGAGATACAAAAGGGTGTGCAAAGGCAGTGGCGGCTTTCCAGAAGAAAGAATAAAAATAGGAGGGGACCGGAAGCTGGGAGAGGTGCTGCCGCCCCTGCTGGGGATAGCCAAGTAGGAAAAAAGTTACTGGGAGGTGTCAAGTGGTCCAGAGAAGACGAAAGCCCAGTCTGTATAAAGGGGAGAACACGTCACAGCCTTCCTTCTCGCAGTAGAAAAGAGCAAGAGTCCAGTAGTACCTATAAAACGAACAAAGTTTGTGGTAGGGTAGGAGCTTTCGTGAGTCACTCTTGCTCTTTTCTGCTGTTACAGACTGACAAACATAGCTACTGGGGTCATTTCATAGAAAAAGAGCTGCCGGAACTCATTAGCATAACTGATATGCATATGCCACACCCCCTGACATCACCTATCCTGGCTGTTTTGAACCCAATCCTGGCCATTCAGGGCTGAAATTGGGCCCAAAATGGCAAAAAGGGGCTGAAAATGGCCGAAAAGGGGCCCAAAATGGTCAGAATTGGGCCAATGCTGAGCGGGAAAGTGATCCACCACGTGTCAGAGGCCCGATCCTGGCTGTTTTGGGACCAATTCTGGTTGCTTTGGGCCTGGCCATTTTGGGCCCAATCCAGGCTGAAACGGGCCCAAAATGGCCGAAAATCAGGTGGGCGGGGGCACCTGACATGTGACCTCTTCGGAGAACTACCGGAACTGGGTTACTGCGCGTTCCCCCTCAAAATGAGCCCCAATAGCTGCCCATCTTGATCTTCCTTCTGACAATATTTGTTTAAGAGGTTTGCACTCTGCTTTTCCAATAAAAACATTCAATCCTAAAATAAAAATACAGCAAAACAACACGTCAGGTAGCTAATCCCATAATACATCAAATAAAAACAGCAGCAGCATAATAAAAAAATCTTACGAAAAGCTGCATAACAGCAATAAAAACAATAAAAGGGACCTCGTCATAGCAGAAATAACAATCTAGGGTCGAATCCACATTACTCATTCTAAGTCGCATGTTCCCCGCATTCCCCACGCAATCCCGAGTGCCGGTCACATTACCTCATTAAACAGACGCATTTCATTCGCATTTCTCCCGAATATGTGGTCACAGGTTTTCAACGGGAGTTTCACGGTGGCTGTGAACGGGCCAATGCGCAATTTATGCGGTTTTTTTAAAAACCACCCCCCTTCCTGTCTCTCCGGCCGTTCCGAGAGTTCCTATTGGCTGATTCAACTTGCAAGTGCTCCGTAGTCTGCAAAAGACTGTTTTTGACTTCATAGCATTGGATTTATTGATTATGCTGTTTCTGAATCAAATCTGGTAGTTTGAAAAAATCATTTTGGGGTGAAGCCATCCTCAGAACGGACTTGCAAAACTTCCTTTTTAACTGTTTTTTATTTTTTTTATTTTATAGTACTGTAATATCGAAATTATGAAATATTGAAATAATGACACTCCAAGGAAGTGAAACATCAGTAAAATTCAGGCACTGAACTGTCCTGCATAGGAAATGCCCACGAAAGCTTCCCACATGCTTCCAAATTTCCAAAAAAGAAACGGGAGAGAGCCATCAGTGCTGTCAGTGGGGGAAAGAGAGGCATCATTATCTTCAATGGTGTTTCTTTATAAGGCAAGATCGAAATAACGGAAAAGTGCGCTCAAAAAAATAAAAAAAAATGGGCGGGAAAAAAAGGTCCTGCCCCAAAAAAGCGGTTTTCGAGCGGCCGTGTGACTGGAGGGACGTGCGAGAAAGACGGATTGGAAGCAGGAATGTGAACGAAGAGGAAAAAATCACGGATTGGAGGCAAACGGAAGATATCCGATAAACATGCGGGTAATGGGTGAATGTGGATTCGACCTAGGAGAAAAAAGATCTTTACATCTTATTCCAGGGTAAAGAAGGAAACCGATGATCAAAATCTGAATAAGAAAACCCCACCGACGCTGAGCACCCAATGTCACCTTTGCTGAGTACCAAAAGCAAAATACTCTGAAAAGATCGAGATGGGTAGCCCTGTCAGTCTGTCTGTAGCAGCAGAAAAGAGCAAGAGTCCAGTAGCTCCTATAAGACTAACAAAATTTGTGGCAGGGTATGAGCTTTCGTGAGTCACAGATATCTGAAGAAGTAAGCTGTGGCTCATGAAAACTCATACCCTACCACCAATTTTGTTAGTCTTATAGGTGCTCCTGGACTCTTGCTCTTTTCTACTTGTATCTGAAGAAGTGAGCTGTGACTCACGAAAGCTCATACCCTACCACCAATTTTGTTAGTCTTATAGGTGCTCCTGGACTCTTGCTCTTTTCTACTTGTATCTGAAGAAGTGAGCTGTGACTCACGAAAGCTCATACCCTACCACCAATTTTGTTAGTCTTATAGGTGCTCCTGGACTCTTGCTCTTTTCTACTTGTATCTGAAGAAGTGAGCTGTGACTCACGAAAGCTCATACCCTACCACCAATTTTGTTAGTCTTATAGGTGCTCCTGGACTCTTGCTCTTTTCTACTTGTATCTGAAGAAGTGAGCTGTGACTCACGAAAGCTCATATCCTACCACCAATTTTGTTAGTCTTATAGGTGCTGCTGGACTCTTGCTCTTTTCTACTTGTATCTGAAGAAGTGAGCTGTGGCTCACGAAAGCTCATACCCTACCACCAATTTTGTTAGTCTTATAGGTGCTCCTGGACTCTTGCTCTTTTCTACTACCCAGAAAAGACTGTGCCATAACGATGGGGCCACCAGCGGGAAGTCCCCGTCTTGAGTGACCACCCCTCTCCATACAGCAAGTAGGGACTCTCAGAGGACGGTCTCAGATGAAGAGCTTAAGGTACAGATGTGAGATGGAAGTCCTAAAGATGGCACATTTCCAAACCATTAGTGCTGTAAAGGTTAAGAAGGGCCCCTTGAACTTCGCCCAGAAACAAACCGGAAGCCAGGAAAGGTCTTTTAAGGTGTGAATAATGCGGCCCCTGTGAGGGGTACCACAGTCTCAGCAGTTTGGACCAGCTGACAAAGAGTTCTTCAATAGCCATATGATCCTCATGTGTTGTGGGGGTGATGGCAAAATCTTTGCTGGCACAGATTCAAAGGCCTGGGGGAGTTTCAACCCAAGTGGCATGTCGCCATTCCCTAAGGTGCGAAGCTAGCCAACAGATCTGGAAAATTTAAAATGTGCTTGTTTGTATAATTGCTACATATCAGGATGTCATTAAAGGAACAGGCTCTCTCCATCTTGTCCCCTCTCATCCTTACTGGATTGCTATCCTGTTTCTCAATTGACGTTCACCAAACCGCTGGCATTTATTCCTGGGAAAGATACCAAAACGAATATCAAGGCATTCCTGGGAAAGATACTAAGGCAAATATCAAGGCATTCCTGGGAAAGACACTAAGGCAAATATCAAGGCATTCCTGGGAAAGACACTAAGGCAAATATCAAGGCATTCCTGGGAAAGATACTAAGAAAAATATCAAGGCATTCCTGGGAAAGATACTAAGAAAAATATCAAGGCCTTCTTTGGAAAGATACCAAGGCAAATATCAAGGCATTCCTGGGAAAGACACCAAGGCAAATATCAAGGCATTCCTGGGAAAGACACTAAGGCAAATATCAAGGCATTCCTGGGAAAGATACTAAGAAAAATATCAAGGCATTCTTTGGAAAGATACCAAGGCAAATATCAAGGCATTCTTTGGAAAGATACCAAGGCAAATATCAAGGCATTCCTGGGAAAGATACTAAGAAAAATATCAAGGCATTCTTTGGAAAGATACCAAGGCAAATATCAAGGCATTCTTTGGAAAGATACCAAGGCAAATTCCACCAACTGCTGAGCAGCCGGGGAAATCATGGGTCTCTAGGTGGAGTTCCCAGAGCCGGGTCAGGGAGATCTTTACATCAATGGTGCCCTTGTGCCCCAGAGGTTGTTGGGCATACAGCAGTCCAACCAGGAGGCCTGAGACTTAGGCTTTGGGTATCTGCATTGCCAGGGCTGCACATCGGAAAATGAACCAGCAGGAATGGCCTGGGATTTATTTTATTTATTTATTTCATTATATTTCTATTCTGTTCTCCCCATACGGGCTCAGGGGGTGGATTACATCAATTAAAACACATAATCGGCACTATGAACAAAAATTTACAAATTCATAATCAAGGAAGGTTATGCAGAGGGAGGCAATGGCAAACCACCCCTGCTTCTTATCCTTGCTGGGGTCACCGTAAGTCAGCTGTGACTTTACGGCACATACATACATTCATAAGTATAGCCCTTTCTCCCGTTCTGTGACTTATCCTTGGAGCTACTTAACGGTTTGGGGGATGCAGCGGCCTAGAGGGCAGATGCTCCCAACGAATTGCTAAGCAACTTGAACGTAAGAAGAGCCCTGTGGGATCAGACAAGTAGTCAATCTCGTCCAGTGTCACACAGCGGCTAGCCAGTTATTCTGGAGGGCCAACAAACAGAGGCTGAGGCCTTCCCCTGATGCTAGTATTCTTCTCCTGGTGCTAGTATTTAGAAGTTCACAGTCTCTGAATATAGAGGTTCCTTTTATTCAAGTCACTGTGGTTAGTAGACACTGATAGGCCCGCTCAGCTATCCTCCATGATTTTGAAAGAAATTTGCCCATCTTTGCTATGTAAGGGAAGGGAGTGGATGAATGATTTAATCCCTCCCCATTAGATATTTTACCACCACCTGTTTTAAGATTTCAGTTGCACCTGGAAATTACATTAGTATTGCCTATGGGTTTTATCCAAGCGAAGTTAAGCAGATAGCTACACCGTGGTTGCTGCTATCTCGATTAAATTAACTAAGTTCTCTATAATGTTTTATGAATTATTATGAATTTTATGGATCATTGTGTATTTATTGTTAAGACTGTGGTTTAAATGATGTAATCCACCCTGAGCCCGTTTGTGGGGAGGGTGGAATAGAAATTCAATGAAATAAATAAATAATAATAAATAACATCATTGCCAGCTCTACGTTGGGAAATTCCTGGAGATTTGGCCTGGAGAAGGCAGAGTTTGGAGAGGTAAAGGACCTCAGTATGGTATAATTCCATGGATTCCACCCTCATAAGCATCCATTTTCTCCAGCTGAACTGATCTCTGTGGCCTGGAGATCAGTTGTAATTCTGGGAGAGCTCCAGCCACCACCTGGAGGCTGGCAACTCTGTCTTAATAAAGTCTTGGAGGCCACACCCCCAATATCCTCAGCCAGTCACAACAGCCAGGAGCATGGACTCTTATCCTATCTCTGAGTACTACGAGAGACCACTTTTGGGAGTCAGGAACTCGACCACATCTGGACATCACAGCCAAGCAGAGGCGACCTCCCTCTCGCCATCTCTCTAGCTCCCCACATCAGCTCTCCACCTGTGTAAAAATAGGTAATTGGCAACGCAAATAATGAGAACGGATGCTGCTATTTATAGCAAAACCTGCTTCAAATGACATCACCCGGCAGCAACGGGGTCATGGCAGTTCCCCCTTGCTAATCTGATGCAGCCCTTCGGGTTTAAACCAGCCACGAGACTGTGCGTTGGATTGCTCAATATGCTTCCCTGTCGGCCCACCCACACTCGTAAAGGCCAGCGTACATCCTGCGGATTTTGGCTGGCTGCCAGACCACCCTACAATTGAGTCCGATGGCAACCGTCTATTCACAAGCTGACACTTGGCACAGCGGTTAATAGTAGCCAAAGTACACAATTGTAAAGAAAAAAACAAATTATAGCACACAAAAATATACAATCATCCCAGTATTAAAAAATGTTGTCTCTCACACTGCCTGCGTTTATGCGTATTTGCTCAGAAGTAAATCCCACAGAGTTCAACAGAATTTACTTCCAAGTAAGAATTCTAAGCATTGCTGGTTTAAAACTTAAGGGAGTACAAGCCTCTGAACTGAGTGGTTTCAAAACCGTTTTGGATCGTTTCCTTTTGGAATGGGGATTTTTCTAAACTTGGCATTGTAAATAGCTCAGTGCTATTTGTACTCATGTAACCCAGGACTGGAGCCATTAGTGGGGGGCAGGGGGGGTAGGATTTAACTTTGTTTTGGAATCTAGGCAATTTTGCTTTCACTGTTTAAAAATACAAGAAACTCGTGTATGTAAAGTTTTTTTGCAGACAGCAAAAACATCCAGCTATGTCTCACTGAGAAAAATCTTTTCTTACCAGCAACTGGTTTTCCTATTGTCTAAATGTTAGCATTGCTTTGCAACAAGATCAGATTCTACTAGGGTTCCCTGAAGGAGAAGGGGCAAGAAATGATGTGTGGATGTTTGTGTGTGTGTGTGTGTGTGTGTGTGTGTGTGTGTTATGTGCCATCAAGTCGTCTCTGACCTATGGCAACCCTATGAATGAAAGACCTCCAAAATGTCCTATCATTAACAGACATGCTCAGATCCTACAAACTGGAGGAGGTGGCTTCTTTTATTGAGTCCAGCCATCTCATTTTAGGTCTTCCTCTTTTCCTGTTGCCTTCCACTTTTCCTAGCATTATTGACTTTTCCAGAGAATCTTGTCTTCTCATGATGTGATCAAAGTATGATAGCCTTAGTCTTGTCATTTTAGCTTCTGAGAAGAATTCAGACTTGATCTGATCTAGAACCCAATTATTTGTCTTTTTGGCTGTCCATGATATCTGCAAAATTCTCCTCCAGCACATTTCAAATGAATCAATTTTCTTCCCGTCAGCTTTCTTCACTGTCCAACTTTCACATCTATACATAGTAACGGGGAATTCCATAGTTTGGATTATCTCAGAGAGACATCTTAATCTTTAAGGATCTTCTCTAGGTCCCTCACAGCTGCTCTTCCAAGTCTCAATCTTCTTCTGATTTCTTCATTGCAATGTCCCTTTTGGTTGATGATGGAGCCAAGGAATAGAAAATCTTGGACAATTTCAATTTCCTCATTGTCAACTTTAAAATTGTGTCATTCCTCAGCAGTCATTACTTTTGTCTTCTTGATGTTCAGCTGTAATCTTGCTTTCTCCTTTAACCTTCATCAGTAGTCGTTTCAAATCTTCACTATTTTCTGTCGGTAACGTGGTGTCATCTGCATATCTCAAACTGTTAAGTGTTCCTTCCACCAATTTGCACTCCACCTTCTTCTAGATCTAATCCAGCTTTCCTTATGAGATACTCTGCATAGAGGTTGAACAGGTAGGGAGATAATATGCATCCTTGTCTGACACCTTTGCCAATTGGAAACCGTTCTGTTTCCCCATATTTTGTCCCGACAGTGGCCTCTTGTCGAGTGTACAGGTTGTGCAGCAAAACAATCAGGTGTTGTGTCACAAAAGCTTTGCAGGATTCTACTATGGTTCCCTGAAGAAGGATAGGGGGCAAGAAAAGATGAGGGAAGAGAAAAGAAGCAACAATTTCCTGACATTTACTGCTTGGGGGAAGCTAAGGGCTCTTGTGAAATCATGGTTGGTGTTGGACGGGGATATGGGAGACCAGGGTTCGAATCCATACCTAGCCATGAAGATTACTGGTTGACCGAGGACTATTCACTCTCCCTCCCTCTTTCAGTCAAGCATACTCAAGACAGTTATTGTGATGGTGAGATAGGCGAACGGTATATACTGCCCCAAGCTCCTTGGAGGTGGGATAAAAATATCCTAGACAAAGAGAAGGGTAGGTAGCAGAGATTTTTGTTTGCAAACTGGTAGTCCTTTTTATGGAACGAGCAATGAGAACAGAAGTTAAAATTCAAGCCGAGTCAAAATTCAAAACGCAGCTCTTTAATTTCATCTTTAATATATACTTTCTCAATTACAGAATTAAAAAAGCAGCAAGTATTTGTATGCCGATTCCTTCCATACAGACAATTGTCAGTTTCCCTGCAGTACATCCCAAAAGTCAAAAGGTCCTGCACGATGCACCAATTTCATCCGTATCACTGCACGGATGTTTTTGCCTTTCACCACATGGCCACAGAGCTTTGGCATGCTTTTTGCAAATACACACACCCAGACAAACAGCATCAGATTTGTGCCCAAAGATAACCGAGCTGTCAGTTTTTACCAAGAAAAGCTGAATGTTGCAACGCATACAAGTTGCAAATGATAAATTATTCAAATATAAAACACTTGCAAAACGGTTTCCTCTTCCATTAGTTATAAAGAACAGCAGAGAAATATGAAGGGAACACAAGAAAAAAATTAATGGAATGTTAAAAGGAAAAAATGTCATATTCCACTCAAATACGTCTTAAATAGAATCTAAAACAAATTAACAAATCATGTCCTCCCCCCCATTTAAAACAATATGCAAGTTCACATAAAAATAATAGCTTATATTTTTCAAAAACGATAACCAAAGTGCTCACTTTTATTTCCCTTTTGTCAAGCTTTGTAATATTTTAAAGGAAGTTATACAGAAAAGTTATAAACTGCTTTGCCGGATCGGTCCAGCAATGTATTTACAGCAGCCTCTAAGAGCCCACAGACAGGGTAACTCACACCTGTTTGTCCCCATTCCCTGATATTGAAAGATATACTGCCTCTGAACATGAAGGTTCCATTTAGCCTGCTGTCACATCTAATAGCCATAGACAGAAGTGGAAAGGCCCTGAGTTCAATCTCATCGTAGTTTTTCCATTCACAACACGGGAAAAAATGGATTTATCCTGGGGATGTCACAGGGTTATCTTGCGCACCCACACCAGCTACTTTCAGCAGAGTCCTTAAGAGGGCATTTATGGAGACCAGATCCTAGACACTGGAGCGCATGAACGGGTATGAATCCGCTGGCCATTTTGTGCCTACTTGGCACTGGTAAACAATTCTTGAGCTGTCTGCCTCTAATAGCATCTCCTGTCCCAATTTGGCATGCATATTAGCAGGGCTTTTTTTCCTGGGAAAAGAGGTGGTGGAACTCACTGGTACCATACGTGCACGCAAAGCACACGCGTGCTCCT
This sequence comes from Eublepharis macularius, assembly GCF_028583425.1. Taxonomy (NCBI): domain Eukaryota; kingdom Metazoa; phylum Chordata; class Lepidosauria; order Squamata; family Eublepharidae; genus Eublepharis; species Eublepharis macularius. The sequence goes on along the minus strand of NC_072791.1, from coordinate 8,346,608 downwards.
GGGACCATGCGATGACATCACTTCTGGGAAGCAATATCATCACATAGGCTGTGACTACCCTGGGAGCACTCCTGCTCCACAAGGGGTCCAATTCGGGCCCATATTGGCCTGGAATGTGCCACTGCCACGTGCGAGAGCACTCCCTGCCTGGCAGCGGCCCGATCCTGGCCATTATGGGCCTAAATTGGGCTGAATCGGACCCAAAACAGCCCAGATTGGGCCAAAATCAGCCTGAAGCAGGCTGCTGCCATGCAGGGGAACCCTCTCCTACCTGGCAGCAGCCCAATCCTGGCCATTTGAGGCCCGAATTGGGCTGAAATGGGCCCCAAATGGCTGAAACAGGCCCAAATCGGGCCGCTGCTGAGTGGGGGGGTGCTCCCAGCACTGTTCCGCCACCCTCCCGCTGAATATGCTTTCCCCCCACCCCAAGAGCAGGCTTACTTTAATGGCCATTTACTCCAGGGGAACTGATCTCCGTCTGGAGATCAGAGAGCAGGGCCACCACACACAGAGAGGTGCCGGAACACTGTTCCGGCACATTCCGGCAGGAAGAAAGCCCTGCATATTAGTAACTAAGGATGTCAAGTCGGACTAGATTTGAATTGAGCCCAAAGTTGGTCCACAGCATTTCGCTACTTGGCAGCAACTGCTGCACATCATCCACGGTGCTTCGAAGGCTCCTGGGATATATCTCTTGAGCTCAAGCTGAGATGCGTATACGGTGCTCCCTCTCATTCCAGGGCTTCACCATAGACAGACCCACTGCAAACAGAAAGGGGTTTCACTTCAGTGCTGAACAACAGAGTTAGTTCATTTTACATGCCAGAAGCAACTGTGGATTTGGCCATTTGGGCAATCCACCAAATCAAGTTCTACAGGCACAGGTTAATCATCTGCAACCACCTCCACAAGGAAGGCACCGTGAGTCTCTTTACACGAGACATCTGACACGTGAAGAACACGTGTCAGGAGATGCAATGATCGCCGGAAAGGGTAGTTTAAAATGAAAGAGCCGGTGGCAGGGAAAAGGCTTTGGAGCCGTGTGATGGGGCTGTGAAATGCGAGAACAGAAACCTCAGCCCATTATAACCTCTCCAGGTCCAAACCCGGCTTTGGAAGGCAGCTCCAGCCCATTTCCATTCCTCGCTCCCCTCTGGTTGTGATCCCACACAGTTTTAGATTGGAGAGGTGAAATTGACAGAGCCTTCGGGGAAGCGAAGATGAAATTGACAAACCCTCTGAGGAGCAATCTCTGCCAGCTCTGTCTTTTAAAACTATGCTTCCTGGCTAACATTTCGACTTCCCACACTTGACAAACATGGACTGAGGCGTCTCGTGTACAGAGACTCCATTATGCCTCTGGAACCAACCTGATAAAACTACATAGCTGAGTTTATCAAACCACCACAAATACAGTGTGCATCTTTGGCTTTGCCCTGGTCCCAAAGGCTCACAACACAAAAGGTATCTTTGGGGATGCCTTTGACTGCTGAATATTTGGCAGACTTTCTGAGTGTCACAGAGTTCTTCTTCAAGAAGATGCATTCTCTTTCTCTTCCCACAAAGGAGATTTCATAGTGGGTCCCTTAACAGCATCTCACATCTGTCAGTTAGCAAAATGCCATTCAGGAGGGGAGACATTGTAGCCCCACTTCTCTCCCCCATCCTGCCACCGGTAAGAAATACAGTGCAACATATAAGGAAACAGGAGCAGCCTCTTTTAATACATGGCAGGCTTGTCCATTAGAGAGCACCAAATTCCAGTCAGGTTTCCATGTCTAAAATTTCTCAGTATCCCTGAGGAGATGTTCAAATCTGGGCTTCCAAACACCTTCTCCAAAACTTGGCAACCTACTCTCTACAAACGGTAATCTGTGTGCTGGGTTCTGTCTTGGCAATGGAAGCTATGTCCCTGCTGCTCCTTCGTGGCTTCCGAGGCATCCGACAATGGAGCACGGATCGTATGAGCCGCAAGACGGGAGGCCGGAGGATGGCGAAAACCCAGGGATCGATGATGGAGTTGATGGACAGGAAGCGCAACGCCCGAAGGTCTTCCTTATAATCCCCGTCTCCAGTGAATCTGTTCAGGAAGGCACGGATCTGGAAAAGATCAAAAGGTGATATTTAGAATTTATACAACAGCCCTGCAAGCGGGACAGTCCAATGATATTTATTTAGTTAACGAAATTCATATCCTGTCTTTCCACTGGTACGAGCAGTCAAAATGGATCAAAATCAGCAAGCTGAGTCGGAAGGGACTATTCTTAAAGGAGCATACCCTCATTATCTAGCATTCTCTAAGGCTAATACACAAGCTTTCTTATCCTGCAATAACAATACACCAAGGATGTCGACATCCCGGTTTAATCCTGCTCTTGTTCCAAGGCGCCGCCTTCACCGGCTACACAACAAAGCAACAAAACATTTGTTGAGGATCTGAGTTCTGCAACCCCAAGCCGAGGCCTGGTTTCACAAAATCACCACTGCAGATGGCTGCTGTAGAAGTACTTTCTGAGGAATAGGAGAAAGGAAAAGAGAGAAGAAGGCCTGGAGGCAGGCAGGGGAGCTTGACGCAGGCAGGCGAAACCACAGATACAAATTTACCTCTGAGCGCGAGCCAGACCCTAAACAATTTCCTGTCTTTTACTCAACCCCTAGAAAGGACCTTTCGTTCTTTAACCGCCGTCCAATTAAGTCAACGGCAGCTTCAAGAATCCTGCAGAAGTCTTCCCGGGTCAGCTCTTCTGTACATAATACTTTGCAGCGCCTTAACCGAGGCCCAGCGGATGCTCGAGATTCACAAGGGCCTGAGTCCTCCGAGGAAGGAAGGCTCTCTCGGAAGTCATACTTAGCCGCCTACACACGCTACTTCTTTCAAGTCTCCGCTTACATCCCGGCCAGGGCAAGTTCTAACAAAGTGATTCAGAAAATATGCCTGGGCGTGCCCTCTCCTTGTTTTCCATTTGCCATGTGGAGAAGGAGAAGCCGTCTGCATTTCGAAATCCACACACATGGCCGGACTAAAGGCAGCAACAAGGAGGATAATAATCCACTTCCCCCCATGACGCACACAGGCAGCTTCCAGATAACCGTAACCTTGCCAGATAGCCCTCTCCCTATTTAAGGTTCCTTTCCAGATAACCTCTGCTCTGTTTTAACATTAGCACAACAGGGTTAGTACTCTGATAGCCTGTCCCTCTGTATCCGTGCTGCATAATACTCTGGGCACAACTCCATTCCCTCTCTCACATACTCCACCAGAAATCTGCATGTGCAGTCTCACATCCCCTCCCGTCTCTTGCCTGCTACACAGGGCGCACCCAGCCATACATGAACGGAAGGTTTACCCACTCCTCACATGGAAGAATCCAGTATCCCCTTCTCTCCCTTGGACCCCAGCCTACTAGCATCTTTTACTCAGATAGGGGGTCTGTATTGTAGGGAGGGGGTCTCAAAGAGATGCTTCACTAATGAGTTAGGGACCGTAGACCACCCCTATGTTGTCTTACGTACTGTCTGTTGCTTTGAGTATGTACTCCTATGTACTACCTGTTGCTACTCCAGTTTGGTGCAGTGGCTGAGAGCGGCGGGACTCTAATCTGGAGAAACGGGTTTGATTCCCCACTCCTCTGCTTGAAGCCAGCTGGGTGATTTTGGGTCAGTCACAGCTCTTTCGGAGCTCTCTCAGCCCCACCCACCTCACAGGGTGTTTTGTTGTGGGGATAATAATGACATACTTTGTAAACCGCTCTGAGTGGGCGTTAAGTTATCCTGAAGGGAGATATATACATTGAATGTTGTTGTTATTATTATTAAGTATGACAATACTGGGTAGTTCTGTGTTGTCAAATGTCAGTCCAGGAATTGCTTATGCTCTGTTTAGGGAACATGGACTTCCCCACTATGTTGCCTTATGTCCTATCTGTTGCTTTAAGTATGTGCTCCTATACACTATTTGTTGCTTTAAGTATGACCCTACAGTGTAGTTCTGTGTTGTCTATTGTCAGTCCTATATTTCATTATGCTCTGTTTCAGCATTTCTTCAACTCTGTATTGGACTTTTACTAATGTGATGTCTTTGTAAACTTGCATTTATTTACCCTATGGCGTTGTTTATTGAAATGTCCTTGATATTGATTTACTAATCTCATACTATGTAATCCGCCTTGAGTCTCAGTGTGAAAGGCAGACTATAAATGAGGCTGCAAAGGGGCTCCAGGAAAGAACAAGAGTTGGTGGATCCCTCTAACTGTGCGTATGTTTGGATTGGGCATGTTGCAAAACGTGTCCTATGCAATGTGCAATTGACTGCAGGCTGGTGGGGGAAGGAAGGGCTGGTACCAGCATGTGGCGAGGTGCAGCAGCTGTCAGGGCCCACATTTTTGGGGGGGGGGAGGGAATTGCTGATGCTTCTCAGCTCACGCCTCTCTTCTCAGCTGCCTGCACTCATAACTTTCCACTCCCTGCTTGTGATGTTTTGTCACCTCTGGTCTCAGGTGCATAAGCTGCCTAACGCTCAGCAGCGGCGCCAGGGTTTTCGGCATTTGCAGCCAGCCAGCGGGCCGGGCGGCCCCGTGCGCACACATGCATGCACGCACCAGCCTGTGTGATGACATCACGTGTGACATTATCACGGGAGCGCGCGCACCGCTGGCCCAATTGCTGCAGCAGGCGGCTGGAACGGCGCGTGGGTGGCCTCTGAGCTCTCCCGCTCGGTTGCCCTGCGCCGCCACAGATGCCTGCTGGCAGCTGCTGCACTTGGCCGGGGGGGTGTGTGCTGGCGGCGGCAGCGGGGCAGGAGGAAGGGATAGGAGACTGCAGCTCCGTGGCGTGCGCTCCCGCCCCCGTGCCTCCTCCAGCACCCCCTCCAGCACCCCGAGCCCTGAGGCCACAGCCTACCTGGCCTCAATGGGCGCGCCGGCCCTGCTAACACTGCTGGAGAAAGACATGCTAGTGGTGCAAAAAGCATCGGCGTTCCTGGTGGCCACGGCAGCGGCATTCCTAGCTGCACCAAACACCCAGCACCCAGCATTGGGGAAAGGGCGTGCGGGCAGCGTGGATTCAGGCACATGGAGGCATGTGGGTACAAAGAGGCCCCTCTTCATGCAAGGCTCTTGCCTCTCTCCGTTCGGGATGTGAACGGGCCCAGACTGCTCAGCGGCATTACACATACCTCCCCCGCACTGACACCAATTGGATGTCCACACAAAAGAACACAAGGGGATCTAAAAAGCGATCTCAAAGCCTCTTTGGAGTCCCAGTATTCCGAGCCCTGCATTGCCCAGGGTTGGGCGGAGTGAAGGGCTACGAGGCAGCCGCTTGCGTAAGGCTATTCGGTGGAGCAAGAAGGGGCGCCTCGGGTCGGGGACTTCCCAGATCACGGGTCATGCCCTGATCCACTGACTAAATTGGCTCTCAGTCCATGGGAACAGCCGTGCCACAGGGGGATTGCCTTGGGCCGGGGTGGGAGTGGTTTTCACGCTGTCAGAATGGAGGAGGAATTTTAACATAAATAAAGACATCTAACATCAGGTTCTGAGCAAGGAGAACTGGGCCACTGTGGTCATTCTGAAAGCCAGAAGCAGCTGAGACGGGAATCAGATAGGGACTGTAATACTGTAATCACCTGACCCGCAATAAATACGGTCTTTGGGAAAGTCTGGTTGAATTGGAGAAAACGTCATGAGGGGCAATCCCCCTCCTAGTACAGTGACCTAGATCTGATTTGCATCCCCCCCACAGCTGCATTTAACCTTTAAATAAAAGGCTTGTCATGGATCTCAGTTCTCATAATAACAACAACAACAACATTTGATTTGTCTATCAGGACAACTTAATGGCCACTCAGAGTGGTTTTCAAAGCATGTTATTATTATCCCCACAACAAAACACCCTGTGAGGTGGGTGGGGCTGAGAGAGCTCTGAGAGAGCTGTGACTGACCTAAGGTCACCCAGCTGGCTTCAAGTGGAGGAGTGGGGAATCAAACCCGGCTCTCCAGATTAGAGTCCCGTGCTACCTAACTACTACACCAAACTGGCTCTCAGCCAGTTTGGTCTAGTGGTTAGGAGTGGAATATGGAAATATGGAGTGGAATATGGAAACTGCACCAAAAAATTCACCTGATGAAAACCAGCATGCCAAATTCCATTGCAGCTCTCAGGAACGGATGGTGCCTTTTGGAACACACTGCAGTCAGATAGCTAAACCCTAAAATAAAACACCTGAACTGGTTACCAGGTAAGGAAGTCCTGCCTTCCCCATGTTTTTCCACCTTGTGGCTGATTCCAGTTGCACACCGCACACTCAGGGCGGTTTACAAAGTCATTGTCATTATTATCCCCACAAACAGACACCCTGCAAGGTCGGTGGGGCTGAGAGAGCTCTGAGAGAGCCGTGACTGACCCAAGGCCACCCAGCTGGCTTCAAGCGGAGGAGTGGGGAATCAAACCTGGTTCTCCAGATTACAGTCCTGCCGCTCTTATAACCACTACACCAAACTGGCTCCACGTATGGAGTTTCCATATGCAGCCATTTTCTGCACACCTTCTTTGCTCCTTTTTCTGACTCCACCCTTCCACGCCTGCTCCGCAGCAATTCCATGTTGGACCACAGGAGCTACTGTGGCAACTCGCGCTCCCTTTTCTTCATTCATACACTATAGTGCTATAACACTTGCATTAAAAAATGACATAGGAGAGTGAAAATAGAGCATTACAATACTATAGTGTTATACCACCACAACAATTACCGATTAAACTTTCCCCCACAAAGTCCTCTAGGAAAAAAAAAAACAGTGGAGAAGGGTTCCCATGACAGGCTGATGGCAAGAAAACCACGCTGATGTGGACAAGGCCTTTGCAGGGCAGGCATTATGAAACCATTCCTTCCAGATGGTGTCATAACCTTCTTGGACAGCATTCTTTCCCAAAAAGATCAAAGCAGGCTTGGGAAAGAGAGTATTGAGGCTGGTGAAAACCTGGAAAGAGGACAATGACAACACCGGATGAAAAGCTCTGGAGCGCTTGAAAGCTTGCACACTGTTTTGTAGCATTTTGGTCAGCCGGAATAAAAGACATTGCGTGGCCTTTGTCTTCGTTTTTTGATCTGGACCAATGCACCTAAACACAACTTTATATGTTTGCAGACTTTGAGCAACAGTTTAATTTCTGCCAGTTAGTTTTCTTCTGCTGTGGCTCAGTGGCTTATACGATTGCTGTCAGCTGGAACTGCTGCAACGATTTTAATTATAATACTGTTTTTACTGGCTTGTATTTTGTCATAGGGGATAGAATATATTTTAAAACAAACATCACAGAGGGCAGAACATATTTTAAAGCAAAGAAATAAAATAAATTGTGGGGACTTCTTCCTCTAAGGGCCAAACTATCCCCCAGAGGGAGAGATTGGAGTTCATGTGAGTTTTTTAAAAAAATAAATAAAACAGAACTGATTTGAACCTCCCATGAGGCTACTTTTAAGACTGGGGAAAGATTGCTTTGGAGGTAGGGAATTTAATCCTTTCTTTTCTTAAATTTTTTTATTGGTGAGTACATAAAATATTACACAAATTCCCCATCTTACCTAAATTATATCAAACCCCCCTTTCCCCCCCTTATAGACTTCCAACAGTTTTCCAACCCTTAGCCCATCTTATTATTTAAATTACTCTTAACTATAATTTTTCTAAATCTTACATATATTGTATCACTTATTCTACACAGATTCAAATTCTTCTATATCTCCAATTTACTAATATATCCAATCTACGTCTCCCTGTTTAACCTATCTATTTTTAATACATTCTTCTTAATACTAATATTAGCTTAGATTGATTAATAACTAAATTTCCCCATTAATGGTAAAGTTACTTCTCTCTCCCCTTTATAAAATCACGCATTAATAATCCTCAAACTTCCACAGTCCTCCTTTCGCATCCCATTTTTTTCCTAGGGAATTTAATCCTTTCTTGTGGCTCTTGAATGACTCCACCCCACCAAAGTGCCTTTTGAAGATGGAAGACCGTGCCAGGTTAAAAACACAGCAAAGAAGTCATCTTGGTAACCTGTGCCATTCTCGCTGAGCTCCTTCTTTGGCTTCTGAACGTTCAGCCCACAAGAGCTAGAAGCTGGCTTTTGTTTTTTAATGAAAGAGGACTTCCTTTCTAAGCTCAGGTCTGCACCCAGCACCACATCCTGTCCTGTGAAAACAGAGCACACGCAGGTGCACCTCGGGAGGTAATGCACCACCAGAAAGGCCTCGTGCATTTTCACACCTCCCTTTCCACACTTTTTAAACTGCCTCCCAGACCAACACGTGGACCAAGACAAGGATTGGCCCGATCGATAGCTGTTAATCGTGACAACTGAACAGAGCCTCCAGTTCTAAAGGCAGTATACCACGCAGTGGAGAGCGAACAAGGGTAGAGGGCATTTAACTGGCCAGCGCTGGAAGCTGGATGCTGGATGAGATGGAGGGACCCAGCGCTGCTCTTTTTAGTGCAGCAGCTTTGAAAATAAGCTGTGATCCAGGAGGCGCTCAGAAAGCTTGCCTCTGCCAGAAAGAGACAGGCGGACAGATTTTATTTCTTACACCATTTTCGATTTTATCCTCACGGCAAACCTGTGAGAAAAGTTAGGCTGAGAGCATGTGCCTGGCCCACAGCTGCCCAGAATACTTCCGTGGCAGAATGGAGATTCGAACTGTGTTCTCCCAGGTTCTAGTCTAATACTCTAACCACTACACCACTCTCTTTCACACTATCAGGATAATAAGGCTGAATGGCTGAAATGAATGCAACAACTTGGTGTGTGAAGTGCTTTGAAAACAGGTAAAGCTATATAAGTATAAGTATATACAGGGGTCATTTCGTAGAAAAAGAGCTGGAGGAACCTATTAGCATAGCTCATTAGCATAACTCATTAGCATATGCCACACCCCTTGCCATCACCTATCCTGACTGTTTTGGACCCAATCCTGGCCATTCAGAGCCGAAATTGGGCCCAAAATGGCAAAAAGGGGCTGAAAATGGCCAAAAAGGGGGCCCAAATGGTCAGGATCAGGCCGCTGCTAAGTAGGAGAGTGATCCACCACCCGTCAGAGGCCCGATCTGAGCCATTTTGGCCTCAATCCAGGCCGAAACGGGCCCAAAATGGCTGAGTCAGGTGGGCGGGGCCACCTGTCATGTGACCTCTTTGGGGAACTGCCGGAACTGCCTTCCAGCACGTTCCCCCTCAAAATGAGCCCTGAGTACATAAGTATATACAAGTATAAGCTATATAAGTATGGAGCATGTGGCTTCAAGTGCGTGTTCGAATCGTGACCACAGTTCTGTTACTAAAAGGTCCCCGACGCTCCGAAGCTCAAAAGAGCTGCTTGGCGACACTTTCCCAGCAATCTGTCACCGACCCTCCAGCTGTTCCTTCTCAGACTCTCCGCCTGTGACGAAGCCGGATGGGAAAAAGTCAATGAGGTGCGGGATCGCAGATGTCGAAATGCACTTGAGACGCATCCGTTGGCAGCAAGTGCTGATTCAGAGTTTCTCGACACAAGACATCTTGCACGGGGATACTCAAGTGACTTAATTTTTGTGGGGGCTTATATTCAAGCGGGCTCTGTCTCCCTAGCGGTGCACGGGTATCCACAATGGGAGAACAAGTGTAAGATCTTTCACTCGAGCGTCCCCGTGTAAGATGTCTTGTGTAGAGAGACTCTCAGAGGACGAGGGGCTTGTGCATGTCCACCGAAGCTGGAAGTCCCAGCTGCAAAGAGCCTGCCCCCCCCAACTTTTCTCATCATCATGCCCTAGGGCCCACCTGCTGCAGATTGTCTAGCTAACAGCGGACCAAAGAATACCACTGGCCTGACAAAAAGCACCCATGTCCAGAACCACGGACCGAACAACCTCATTTCATAGCGGTCAGGAGCAGAGGAGAAGCCAGGCTGGGGGGCTGCTTAACAATCCCCCCCCCAGGCTGTTTTTCTCAGCTGAAACTTTCCCCCCGTTGCTTTTCACCCTGCTGGGGAAAAGATCCAGGTTAAAACATGCAAGAGAAAAACTTCTAGAAGGGGCATGATTTGGGCAGGAAAAACACTCAAGAGGGGAAAGCGTTCTAATTGAACTGCAGGCTTCAATGGCTGGTTTTCTTTCTTTAACAAAACAAGAGAGAGTTAGGGCTATGTTTGATATGTGACTACCACGAGGACTGGTCTCTGAAGAAGTGAGCTGTGGCTCACAAAAGCTCACACCCTACCACAAATTTTGTTAGTCTTATAGGTGCCTCTGGACATTTGGTCTCTGAAGAAGTGAGCTGTGGCTCACAAAAGCTCACACCCTACCACAAATTTTGTTAGTCTTATAGGTGCCTCTGGACATATGGTCTCTGAAGAAGTGAGCTGTGGCTCACAAAAGCTCACACCCTACCACAAATTTTGTTAAGTCTTATAGGTGCCTCTGGACATTTGGTCTCTGAAGAAGTGAGCTGTGGCTCACGAAAGCTCACACCCTACCACAAATTTTGTTAAGTCTTATAGGTGCCTCTGGACATTCGGTCTCTGAAGAAGTGAGCTGTGGCTCACAAAAGCTCACACCCTACCACAAATTTTGTTAGTCTTATAGGTGCCTCTGGACATTCGGTCTCTGAAGAAGTGAGCTGTGGCTCACAAAAGCTCACACCCTACCACAAATTTTGTTAGTCTTATAGGTGCCTCTGGACATTTGGTCTCTGAAGAAGTGAGCTGTGGCTCACAAAAGCTCACACCCTACCACAAATTTGTTAATCTTATAGGTGCCTCTGGACATTTGGTCTCTGAAGAAGTGAGCTGTGGCTCACGAAAGCTCACACCCTACCACTAATTTTGTTAGTCCTATAGGCACTACTGGACTCTTGCTCTTTTCCACTGCTACTGACAGACTAACACGGCTACCCATCTAGATTTCCAGGGTATGAGCTTTTGAGAGACTTTGACTTTGGGTCAGAAAGCAATTTTCTTCAGGCCAGTTTGGCAGGGACCCTGAATGTTTTTGCCATCTTCTGGGCATGGAGCAGGGGTCACTGGGCATGCGTAGAGTGGGGAGGTAGTTGTGAATTTCCTGCATTGTGCAGGGGGTTGGACTACATGACCTTGGAGGTCCCTTCCATCTCTATGATTCTATGACTCATACACAAACCCTTGAAATCTAGTTGATCTTTAAGGTGCTACTGGACCCAACTCTTGCTCTTCATGAACAAATCTGCTTTTATCCCCTCTGGGGGAAAAAAGAGATATTGCTGGGTCCCCCCCCCCCGCCCCCTGCTATTGTTGTTTTCTTCTGCAACAAAAATCACACACAGCTTTGGACTTGCTTTTTCCAGTGAGAAAACCCCATGGAAGGAAAGAGTTAAAGAGTCGCCTCTCTCTCCATGTCATTTCCCTATTGCTTAATTGTTAAGATTTTTGCAAGTGTCCTGCGTTCAGTCACGAAAGAGTTAAATTGTTATTCTGTTTGTTTAGTCAGACAGCCAGTCTATCGCAGCAGTTCCTGCGATAGAAAGGAGAGTCTTTAGACTTAATGAAGGAATCTAGGATGGTCTATTGGATGAGCTAGTTTATTGGGGGGGGGGGATTAACTAGAAACATACTAAGATTTTACTGCTCTTTGTTTAACTCAATGTGTCTCTAAGTTTCTCTCTCTAAGCTCCTAGTCTAGCCATCAAGATGTAGTTAGATATTTGCTGATTCCGCACACATTGGATAATGCACTTTCGCTATCGTTTGGAAGTTGATTTTTTTGTTTCATGCTCAAAAAATTCAGTTCCAAATGATCTCTAAAGAGGATTGGAAGTGCATTATCCAACGTGTGCGGAATCAGCCATTCTTTGTTTTCGTACCAAATGTACCCCTTTTCCCTGTTATGTAGTAAAAGTATTTTTATAGAGCTAAAACCACAGAAGTCTATTTATTTTTAATGCGCTAGTATCAAACTCTACAAACTTTTTCCTTTTTTAATTTCTCAGCCACAAACACTAAGTAGTTTCATGCATCCAGAGCTTTTATTGGACTATCAAAAAGAGTCCAGTAGCACCTTTAAGACTAACCAACTTTATTGGAGCAGAAGCTTTCAAGACCGCTTGATTCCGTTGCTGTTTCTATGGCCAGTTTTGTTGCTTTGAGGTTTTAAAGGACTTTCTTGTTATGTGTTTTATGCTGTGAGCTGCTGTGAAGATCTAAACTGAGCCAGGAAGGGGGGGATGTATGAGGCAAAAGGAATGAGCTGTGATCATGAGTTTGCCGGTACAGATTTCACCCCAGCCTAAACTGCCCTTGGAAAGCTATCCTCTATTCATTATAATGTGCAGACACAGCCAAAAAGAAACAAAAAATTAAAAAAAAAACAGTCCCCCACCCGGGTTTTTTTTGCAGCTCTTCCAATGGAAAGAAAAATGGAAATTTTGGAGAGCATTGGGAGACAAGACTCTTATGAAACGTTATTTTCTCTTTTGGAATGAGTGAAATGCTTTTAAAGACAAAGTTTTATTCATCTATAAAGCATAGTATGAAAATGTCAGAGGGTTTAAAAATTCGTTCGCCAGAAAAATAGAGAAATTTGAGGGATTACTGGGGGGGGGAAACCCTCACATGTAATATATATATATTTCTTTTGAAATGAAGCAAATAAGTTACGTTGAAGTTTCCAGCGTTCTCCTACTTTACCATTGGGTGTACTTGGAATATTCCTTGCGGAAAACTAAAGCCATTTGGCATTCATACATTCCATAAAAATGCTAGTCAATACCATTTTATAAGCTCACCAAGTCTTAAATGATGCATGTTACAGTGTTAAACCAATAAAACGGACTTAGATTCGATAGGGAAATCAAATATATTGCATATATTTCAACACACACACCCAAATTTTTGTTTTTCTTTGGCAGGTAAAAAATCCCAGAAAAAAACGGATTTTTTTCACGGCTTTAAAATTTCCAGAAATTTTACATCTCTATCCAATGTCACTCCCTCGTCTGCATCAGAATTCATAATATTTGCCTACCTTAAAGGGCTGTCAGATAATGTATGTGAAGTATTTTGAACACTAAAAATGCAATGAATGCCAACCGCATATGTAGAACGGGAGTCCAGTGATGTAGTAGGGATGTGCGTGTGAGTGCATGCAGGAAAAACTTCCTTAAGCCAAGCATTAATAAGCCCCCTTTTCAAAAAAGCTCAAGGTGGTTCATAATAAAAGATCAACAGTCTCACACACACAATTCTCCCCCCTCCCCTCTCCACCTATATATCTGACCAGTTTCTTCTTACCCTCCATGCATCTGACAAAGAGAGCTGTGGCTCTGAAAAGCTTATGCTACAGTAAAGTTGGTTAGTCTTAAAGGTACCACTGGACTCTTTTCTATTTTGCCACTACAGACTAACACAGCTAACTCTTCTGGATCTAGGACACACAATTCATTGATGATTATTTTAACTTTCCCCTGCCCACCATTCTGCGCTCCAAATTCTCCAACTAGGCAACTTCTGTCTCCTCACAGGGCTGCAAATGGGTGTGAGAAAAGAAGCTCTGCTGGACTTTGTCACTAGCATCTGAGAGACTCGGGTTCGAATCCTTGCTCTGGCCATGTAAACTTGCAAGGTGATCTTGGGCCAAGGGTGAGAATGATGTAAGCTGCTTTGGGTCACCATTGGGGGAAAAGGTAACGTATAAAAGAATAAAAATATTAAGGCACTAATTCTCTTTGCTAGACTCTGGCCTTTCTCCTGTTCCAGGTATAAGAGGGCTAGCTAAGAAAACCCTCTCCGTTTGCACAAGAGGTTTCGAAGACACTACCCCAGCCGCTATGCCCACCTGCACGACAAATGCCTCTCTCCCAACTAAGCCCATTGGGCTTAGACTAGAGGAACTCCGTTTAGGATTCACTGTAAAGCCAGCCCACAATCGATTTGTGAAAATAAATTAAAATGTGCTTTGTAGCCTCCTCTTTTGCTAATCCTTGGCTCCAATGTCCTATTCTAGGCCAAACAGAGAGTTTTTCTACACCTTGGTGTGTGTTTGTCAAGTGTAGGGAGAGGCAATGTTAGCCAGGAAGCATAGTTTAAAAAGACAGAGCCTGTGGAGATCACTCCTCAGAGGGTTTGTTAATTTCATTTTTGCTTCCCGGAAGGTTCTGTCAATTTCACCTCTCCAGTCTAAAACTGTGTGGGATCGCAACCGAAGGGCAGTGAGGAATGGAAATGGGCTGGAGCTGCCTTCCAGAGCCGGGCTTGGACCTGGAGAAGTTAGAATGGGCTGAAGTTTCCGTTCTAGCATTTCACAGCCCCTTCACGCCGCTCCAGTGTATAGCAAGGTCTTTTCCCTGGCTCCGGCTCTGTCTTTTTAAACTACCCTTCCTGGCTAACATTGCATCACCTGACACGTCTTCTTCACCTATCAGATGTCTCGTGTAGAGAGAGCCTAGAGGGAGACTTGTTCAGGGATCCGTGGGGGACAATACCAAGTGGTGCCCCGAGCATAGGCAGAGTGCTTTTCTGTCGCTGCTCCGAAGCACAGACTGCCAGAGACGGGTCAAGTTATTTTCAGTACAATCCTAAGCAGAGTTACTCCAGTCTAAGACTATTGATTTCCATGGGCTTGGACTGGAGTAAGTCTTCTTCGGAGTGCATTGTTCGCCTCGCAAAGCAAGGTGCCCCTATCCCCTCCTGGGCCTGCACTGCCACCAGCCAGGTCTAAGCCAAATTCTTGACGGCATGGTGGCCCCAGTTCAGGAGGGAATGCCGGCCAGCTTCTACGGGGCTGATGCTGTGAGTGGGCCAAGCTCTTCACCCTTGGCTCACCCCAAGGGGTCACCTGGCTGGTGAGAAGAAAGCATTTTAACCTCCTTCCCTCCAAGGACTTGAACTCATGAAGCTGCTGAATTGGATCGCTGGTCCCTCCAGGTCGGTATTATCTACTCAGACTGGCAGCAGCTGAGGTCTTTCACATCACTGATTGAATGGTCCTCATAACTGGAGATGACGGGGATTGAACTGGGGACCTTCTGCATGCTGAGCAGGTACTCGGAAGGGGGCTGTGCCCATGGAGGAGGTCTGTGGCTCAGTGGCACAACAGATGCGCAGCATGCAGAAGTTCACAGGTTTGATCCTCCTTGTTCCCAGTTAAAGAAAATCATGTAGGAGGTGGCAGAGACCCAGGAGCGCTGCTGCCGGTCAGACCAGACAATACCTATCTTGAGAGACCAAGGGTCTAACACAGTGAAGTAGCTCAAAGTTGCTCCCTTCAAGTGTTTGAGAAGCCCCTTCCCCATTATAAAAAGGGGGAAGCAA
This sequence comes from Eublepharis macularius, assembly GCF_028583425.1. Classification (NCBI taxonomy): domain Eukaryota; kingdom Metazoa; phylum Chordata; class Lepidosauria; order Squamata; family Eublepharidae; genus Eublepharis; species Eublepharis macularius. Next base: position 8,331,295 of record NC_072791.1, on the reverse strand, counting down.
TTACCAGGATGTTACGTGTGTTATGTGCCGTCAAGTCACCTTGGAACAATGACAACCCTATGAAAGAAAGATCTCCAAAACTTTCTGTCATTAACAGACTTGCTCAGATCTTGGAAACTGGAGGACGTGGCTTCTTTTATTGAGTCAAGCCATCTCGTTTTAGGTCTTCCTCTTTTCCTACTGCCTTCCACTTTTCCTGGCATTGTTGACTTTTCCAGAGAATCTTGTCTTCTCATGATGTGACCAAAATATGATAGTCTCAGTTTTGTCATTTTAACTTCCAGGGAGAATTCGGGCTTGATTTGATCTCGTACCCCCTTATTCGTCTTTTCAGTTACTCATGGTACCAGCAAAACTCTCCTCCAGCACCACATTTCAAATGAATCAAATCGATTACCAGGGCCGTTTCCAGACGGCTTACCTGGCTCCGGAACGATGTCGGGTTACCTGGCAACGTCGCGGAACACTCGTGTGAGAAAACGCGATATTTCACGTTTTCCCCGCAAGATGGCGCAACGTTCCGGAGCCAGGTAAACCTGATCTGGTCAGATCTTGGAAGCTAAATAGGGTCAAGCCTTGGATAGTAACTGGATGGAAGACCATCAAGGGAGGCCAAAGGCAGGCAATGGCCGGTCACCTCTGGTCTTGAAAACCCCAGCAGGGGTCGCCATAAGTCTGCTATGGCTTGACAGCACTTTCTACTACCACTGGCCTGAGAGGGAGAGAGAAGGGCTCTCCCAAGTAAGCTCACCCACCGGTCCATGGCAGCTAGCAAGGGTTGCCAACCTCCAGGTGGGGGCTGGAGATCTCAGAATGACAACTGATTTCCGGGCAATAGATATCAGTTCCCCTGGAGAACATGGCTTCTTTGGAGGGGGCACCCTCTCCCTGTTAAGCTCCCTCTGCAAACCCCAGGCAACCCTACGCTGGCAGAGTCTGGGCCCCTTATATACACGAAGCTGCCTTCTCCTGAACGGGCCCATCAAGGTCGGCGTTGCCTGCTCGGACCGGCAGCGGCTCTCCAGGGTCTCGGGTGGCCCTCCGCATCACCCGCCCCCCCCCCAGCCCAGGCTCCCCCACTCACCGTGAAGGGCAGCGAGCAGACGGCGAAGATGATGGTCATGATCGCCAGCAGGATGAGGTGGTCCAGCTCCTCGGCCATGGACAGGGGCTTCCTGCCGCCCTCGAGGCTCTGGCCGGGCGGCGGGGCCAGGGAGGCGGCGGCCGGGCGGCGGGCGTGCTGGCCGCGCCGGTGCATGCGGAGCAGGCTGCGGATGGCGCTGAGGTTGCACAGCAGCACGGCCAGGATGAGCAGCAGCAGCAGCGAGGCGTAGAGCAGCGAGAAGGCGGCGGCGCCCCCGTCCGCCGAGGGCGCGCCCGCGAAGCGCGTCTGGATGAAGCACCACGTGCCGGGGCAGTACTGCACGTAGCGGCCGAAGCCGAGCAGCGGCAGGGCGCAGACGGCGGCGGCCAGCGCGTAGAGGGCGGGCAGGGCGGCCAGCGGCAGCGCGGCGCGGCGGCCGCTCAGCAGGCGCCGGTAGAGGTAGGGCGCGCCCAGGGCCAGGCTGCGCTCCAGCGCCATGGCGCCCAGGCTGCCCACCGTGGCCAGGCCGAAGAAGCTCATGGCGAAGGCGAAGTAGCGGCACAGGCGGCCGCCGGGCGCCAGCGCCACCAGCGCCCGCCCGCGCCCGTAGGCCGCCAGCACCACCGGGCTGGTCAGGCAGGTGCCCAGCAGGTCGGTCAGCACCAGCGCCAGCACCAGCACGTGGAAGGGCGCCAGCCGCTCCCGCCGCGCCCGCCGCCGACGCCGCGCCCGCAGCAGCAGCGCCAGCGCCGTCAGGTTGCCCAGCACGCCCGCCGCGAACATCACCGCCGAGATGGCCGGGCTCTCGCCCGGCGGCAGCCGCTCCCGCGCCTCGCAGCCGCCGCCCGCCTCGCCCATCCTCCTGCGGCGCACTGGCCGGACGCGCCGTCGGGCGGGAGGCAGGCAGGACGCGCCGTCGGGCCGGGCCAGGCTGGACCGCCCCCTCCGCGTGGGGCGCCCCCGCGGCCGCGGAGGGAGGCGGAGCCGCGGCCGGACGTGCGCCGGGAGTCCCGTGCGCTTTTACGCACGGAGGGCCGGGGCGGGTTGCGCGCCCTCTGGGCAGCCGCTGGAACGGGGTGGCGCTCTTGTAGTGAAATCCGAATCAGATCCAGAGGAGTTAGCCGTGTTAGTCTGTTGCTGCAAGAGTCCGGTAGACCTTTAAGACGAACCAACTTTATTGTAGCGTAAGCTTTCGAGAACCACAGCTCTCTTCGTCAGATGCAGAGGAGTTAGCCATGTTAGTCTGTAGTAGCAAAATCAAAAAGATTCCAGTAGCACCTTTAAGACTAACTAATTATATTGTAGCATAAGCTTTCGAGAATCAAGTTCTCTTCGTCAGATGCCTGATCAAAACTGGGCAGATACAGAAGAGGAGGGGGGAAGAGAGAGAGAGAGGAAAGAAGGGGACATAAATCACAAGGGGACAGAATGCAATTAGCATGGAGGCAGTGAAAACATTCTTTTGCTTGGAAATGTAAACATCTCCTTTTGGTGTGCAGTCAGCTTGCTGTATTAGTTTGTAGCAGTGAAAGTATCCAATTACTATGTAGTATAAGCCTTTGATAACCACCGCTCTCCCTGCCAGCTGCATCTAACAAAGAGAACTGTGGTCCCCGAAAGCCCACACCAGGCGTCACTGGGCTCCCCCAGATCACACCTCTGTAAAGAGAATCTGTTACCTGTGATAATGTGATAACCATTCATAGTCTCTATGAATAGTCCTCTATGAATAGTCTCTGACGAAGAGAACTTGATTCTCGAAAGCTTATGCTACAATAAAATTAGTTAGTCTTAAAGGTGCTACTGGACTCTTTTTGATTTTGCTTCGTCAGATGCAAAATTGTAAGAGTCCAGTAGCATCTTTAAGACTAACCAACTTTATTGTAGCATAAGCTTTCAAGAACCACAGCTCTCTTCATCAGATGCAAAGTACTAAGAGTCCAGTAGCACCTTTAAGACGAACCAACTTTATTGTAGCGTAAGCTTTCGAGAACCACAGCTCTCTTCGTCAGATGCAAAATTGTAAGAGTCCAGTAGCATCTTTAAGACTAACAAACTTTATTGTAGCATAAACGTTCAAGAACCACAGCTCTCTTCACCAGATGCAAAGTACTAAGAGTCCAGTAGCACCTTTAAGACTAACCAACTTTATTGTAGCATAAGCTTTTGAGAACCACAGCTCTCTTCGTCAGGTGCATGGAGGTGCCCATGCATTTGACAGACAGAGCTGTGGCTCTCGAAAGCTTATGTTACAATAAAGTTTGTTCGTCTTAAAGGTGCTATTGGACTCTTTGCTATCCTAAGTAGAGTTACTCCAGTGTAAGACCATTGATTTCTATGGGCTTAGACTACAATAACTCTGTTTAGGATTTCACTTAAAATTTTTTTTAAAGAAATGAAAGGAAGACAAAAACAGTAAAGTAAGTGCATCATATAAAAGTTATGCAAAATTTAGACAGTAAATTGAAAATTATACAATCTTATACCACCAATAAGTATATAAACAATGCAGATACAAAAATCTTAGGACTAAAACAAGCAGAACATATAAGTTTCTTTAAACTAAAAAGGTAATTATTAAGTATTTAGCTTCCTTGAACCTAGCTGCATGGCATTTGTCATCTCTTCTTCCCTCTCCCCCTCTAAGCTACTATATCAATTAGTTTTACCTAAATAATCAAAGAAGTCCTTCCATTTTCCCCAGAAGTCAGTTATCAACCTATTTTGTAAGTAGGTAGTCACTTTGGCCGTTGAAGCATATTCGTGCAGTGAAATCTCAAGCAGATCCGGAGGAGGTTGCCGTGTTAGTCTGTTGCTGCAAGAGTCCAGTAGCATCTTCAAGACTAACAAACTTTGTTGTAGCACAAGCTTTCGAGAACCACAGCTCTCTTCGTCAGATGCATGGAGGTGCTCGTGCATTTGACGAAGAGAGCTGCGGTTCTCAAAAGCCTACGCTACAATAAAGTTTCAGAGGAGTTAGCCGTGTTAGTCTGTGGTCGCAAAATCAAAAAGAGTCCAGTAGCACCTTTAAGACTAACCAATTTTATTGTAGCATAAGCTTTCGAGAATCAAGTTCTCTTTGTCAGATGCATGGTACAGAAACTGGTCAAATATAGAAGAGGAGGGGGGGAGGAGAGAGAAGATGCAATTAGGGGGGGAGAGGGAGGGTGCAACCAAAACATTCCTTTGCTAGTAAATGTAAACATCTCCTTTTGGTGTGGGGGTCAGTTGGAGTTTGCCGTGTTAGTTTGTAGCAGTAAAACAGCTAGACCATCCAATTCCAATGCAGTATAAGCCTTCGATAACCACAGCTCTCCCCGTCAGATGCATCTAACAAAGAGAACTGTGGTCCCCGAAAGCCCACGCCAGGTGTCACTGGCCTCCCCCAGACCCCGCCTCTGTAAAGGAAATCTGTTACCTGTGATATTAGTCTTAAAGGTGCTACTGGACTCTTTACTATCCTAAGCAGAGTTACTCCAGTCTAAGACCATTGATTTCAATGGGCTTAGACTGCATTAACTCTGTTGAGGATTTCATTTTGGACACCTCAGGAAGGAAGGGAACCCCCGCGCCGCTTCTTTTGCTGTCTCTGCAAGGCCATTTGACACAGGGAGGAATTCTAGCAATGCTTTCCTGGGAGTAAGTTCCTTTGATTAGATCTGGGTAGGATTTTGTGTAGCCCTGGCTCGAATACCCCAGGCATGTGCAATCTTATCAGTTCTCGGAAGCTAAGCAGGGTTGGCTTTGGTTAGTAATTGGATGGGAGACCTCCAACGAAGACCAGGATTGCAGAGGCAGGCAATGGCAAACCACCCCTGTTAGTCTCTTCCCTTGGAAACCCTGCCAGGGGTCCCATAAGTCAGCTATGACTTCACCGCACTCTCCATCGCCAGGATTTTGTGTAGACCTGTTTAGGATTGCTCTGACATTATGGCAAACCCACGTTCGCCGTTGAGCGGATCCTTGGCTGAACGTTAACTTGTAAACTGCTTTGACTGTCTTGAAAGAACGGTGGTAGAGAAAGACATTAAGCAAGTTTGAAAGATGTGGGGAGAACCTTACCAAATACAATTGCTGTTCAGTATAGAGAATATACACATGAGCATTGCCTTATTTCGAATCAGATCTGCACTTTGTCCCCACTGCTGCTGGAGTTTATGGGTACCAATGCTGTTTGAATCAAGGCTGGGCAACTTGGGGGAGGGGGCTGAGCGTCACAGCTGGGCCTCGGCTTGCTTCTGAGAGCTCCCGATTGGGTGCTGAAGCTGGAACCTGGAACAGCTGGTGTCCAACTTGAAGCCCTCAAAAGCAAGCAGAGACTCATCTCTCTGCACAAGACATCTTACACAGGGACGCTGCTGGGAAGGGTAGTTTAAAAAGACAGAGCCGGTGGAGGTCGCTCCTCAGAGGGTTTGTTAATTTCATCTTGGCATCTTGGAAAGGGAGGTGAAATTGACAGAGCATTGGGGGGTGAAGATGAAATTAACAAACTCTCTGAGGAGGGATATCTGCCATCTTTTTAACATAGGTTCCTGTAGAGAGGTGAAATTGACAGAGCATTGGGGAGGTGAAGGTGAAATTAACATACTCTGAGGAGGGATATCTGCCATCTTTTTAACCTAGGTTCCTGTAGAGAGGTGAAATTGACAGAGCATTGGGGAGGTGAAGGTGAAATTAACACACTCTGAGGAGGGATATCTGCCATCTTTTTAACCTAGGTTCCTGTAGAGAGGTGAAATTGACAGAGCATTGGGGAGGTGAAGGTGAAATTAACATACTCTGAGGAGGGATATCTGCCATCTTTTTAACCTAGGTTCCTGTAGAGAGGTGAAATTGACAGAGCATTGGGGAGGTGAAGGTGAAATTAACACACTCTGAGGAGGGATATCTGCCATCTTTTTAACCTAGGTTCCTGTAGAGAGGTGAAATTGACAGAGCATTGGGGAGGTGAAGGTGAAATTAACACACTCTGAGGAGGGATATCTGCCATCTTTTTAACCTAGGTTCCTGTAGAGAGGTGAAATTGACAGAGCATTGGGGAGGTGAAGATGAAATTAACACACTCTGAGGAGGGATATCTGCCATCTTTTTAACCTAGGTTCCTGTAGAGAGGTGAAATTGACAGAGCATTGGGGAGGTGAAGGTGAAATTAACACACTCTCTGAGGAGGGATATCTGCCATCTTTTTAACCTAGGTTACTGTAGAGAGGTGAAATTGACAGAGCCTTCCAGGAGGTGAAGATGAAATTAACACTCTCTGAGGAGCCATCTCTGCAGCTCTGTCTTTAAAAACTGTCCTTGTATAGAGAGGTGAAATGGACAGCAGTTGGCTCTGTATTTTTAAACTATGCTTCCCGGCTAACATTGCATCTCTCTACAATTGAGCGTCCCCGTGTAAGATGTCTCATGTAGAGAGACAGCTCACTCGCCCTCTGAGCTGCTGAGCCGATGAACACGGTTTCGGTTGCATCACCCCACTAGGGGATGCCTGCACGCCAGTTTCTGGCCCTGCCGCAAATCAATAAGCTGCTCAGCGGTGGGTGAAAAGCTCCCTTGGGACAAGTGTGGTCCACCTTTCTTAACTAACAAATGTTTCCGGTCCTCAAGAACTGGGGCATATAGAAGACCTGACTCAATATATTCTGAGCATTAGAATTGTTATCTTTTGCTGCAAAAAGGCAAGTTGCGAAAACTTGGGAAAGACAGCTTACACCTTCCACAAATGTGTGAAATTTTAATAGATCCAGAGGAGTTAGCTGTGTTAGTCTGTAGTAGCAAAATAGAAAAGAGTCCAGTAGCCCCTTTAAGACTAACCAACCTTACTGTAGCATAAGCTTTCGACAATCACAGTTCTCTTCGTCAGATGCATCTGACAAAGAGAACTGTGATTCTCAAAAGCTTACGCTACAGTAAAGTTGGTTAGTCTTAAAGGTGCTACTGAACTCTTTTCTATTTTGAAATTTTAATAGCTGCCAAAATAATTGCACAAATAGAAGCCGCAGAAAATTGCTCTTTTATAAATAGCTATAAAGAAAATGGACTTTAACTGTATAGTTATAACTGTGTAACTATAAAACTATATGAAATCCTGCACTCAAGTCAGAGTTGACTTACAGTGACCCCTGGTGGGGTTTTCATGTGAAGAGACTAACAGAGGTGGTTTGCCATTGCCTGCCTCTGCAACCCTAGTCTTCGTTGGAGGTCTCCCATCCAGCTACTAACCAAGGCCGACCTTGCTTAGCTTCCAAGATCTGATAAGATAGGGCTTTTGGGGGCTATTTAGGTCACAGCCAAAAAATGCCTCGCCATTCCTCTTTCTGAAATCCTGCCAATCAAGTACCCCAACCATCAGACATGAATACCCTATTATTCTTTGGAGGACAGTTTGGGGAAAGACAGCCTCCTTCTTCAGGTGTATAAGGTGCTGGCAAGTTGCAGCCAACTTATGGAAAGCCCTCATGGGGTTTTCCAGGCAAGAGACAAACAGAGGTGGTTTGCCGTTGCCTGCCTCTGCATAGCAACCCTGGACTTCTGTGGTGGCCTCCCATCCAAGTATTAACCAAGCCCAACCCTGCTTAGCTTCTGAGATCTGACAAGATCAGGCTCACCTGGGCTATCCAGGTCAGGATATAACTATATAAAAAAATGGACTCTAGTCATTTGGTACATGCCTTTGGTACATGCCTAGAAAGATTAAGATCCATTAATGGTATTTTAATAATCATAACAGTGATAAATACTGTTATATTGGGGAAGGGGCTGCATTTGACTGGTAGAGGGTGCCAGGTTCAACCCCCAGCAGTTCCAGCTAAAAAAAGCAGGTAGTAGGAGATGTGAAAGATCTCTGCAAGTGACCCCGGAGAGCCACTGCCAGTCCACGTAAACACCAGGGACCTTGCTAAAACTGTGGTCTAACTGAGGGCTTTTTTTCTGGGAAAAGAGGTGGTGGAACTCAGTGGTGGAACTCAAGACTGCACAATGACATCACTTTGGGTCAGCTGGAACAAGGGGGGAGTTTTTTTAAGTTTAAATCACCCTGGACGAAAATGGTCACATGGCTGGTGGCCCCGCCCCCTGATCTCCAGACAGAGGGGAGTTTAGATTGCCCTCCACGCCACTGGTGCAGAGGGCAGTCTAAACTCCCCTCTGTCTGGAAATCACGGGATGGGGCCACCGGCCATGTGACCGTTTTTAAGAAGTGCCGGAACTCCGTTCCACCGCATTCCAGCTGAAAAAAAGCCCTGGTTTGTCTTAATATAAGACAACTTCATATGCCTGTGATATAAATAATACATTGCACGCTAAGCTAGGTCTTGCCACATTTGGCTGATCGGCTTAGCTTACGATATTGTAATATCTGATATTACCAAATATCAGATATTTGGTAATACCAAAATATTTGGTAAAACCAAATAATATCCGATATTACCAAAGGTGGTAATATCTGATCCCTGTGTTATCTTTTGTCTCTCTATATTCAAAAATATTTCGAACATTTCAAAATAGTTTAGAAAAGAATGCTAACCTGAGGCATTGCCGCTTTTTCAGACTCTAACAAAGCGGCTGTGCTGGGTAAAGTGTTACACGTCTCTAAGGTTCTATGAAAATGAAAAATGAATGAACGGTGAAAACAATAAAAACCAGATGTGGGGTTGGAAGAAGGGTACTGGAGGGAGGGGGAATGTTCAACCCTTCCCCTCCGGAGGCTTTTCCGAATCTAAATTCTACTCTAAAGTTGCTGTTAACCTTCTGGGAGGAAAAATGTAACCCCCTGAGTTGTACCTGTACTTTCCCCAAGCAGGGTGGGGGGAGAATTTAAGTGAAGAATAGAGCACTGGAGATGGGATTAAACACCCCATCCCTCAGCATTGCTGTGTGGAACAAAACCAGAGTCCTGGGCAGCTACAACTTGTAGATGTAATTGTGGATCACCCATGTGACATTTGTTGCAGCCTTATGGCCCAATTGGGCTATTGGAAGTGTCTCCACCTGATGTGACCTAGGCAGTGACTCACAGGTCAAGTGTATTTAGCACCCACCCCCACCAATGCTGCAAATCAGAAGAAGATTGAGACTCAGAGCAGAGCCACAAGTGACAAAAGGCACAGATTGGGCACTTGTCAGCTTCCCTCAAGTTTTGATGGGAAATGTAGGCATCCTGGTCTCGCAGCATTGCTCTCCGACGGCTGTCCAATGGACTTTTCAACTGTCACTTGTCCAACATTCTGCCAAGCTGCCTACATTTCCCATCAAAACTTGAGGGAAGCTGACAAGTGTCCAACCTGTGCCTTTTGTCACTTGTGGTTCTGCTCTCAGTAGAGCAGCTGTGAGGGAGCTAGAAAAGATCCTTAAAGATAAAGATGTCTCTCTGTGAACCAAGATCAAGATAATCCAAACTGTGGTATTCCCCATTACTGTGTATGGATGTGAAAGTTGGACACTAAAGAAAGTTGGACAGTGAAGAAAGCTGACAGGAAGAAAACTGATTCATTTGAAATGTAGTGCTAGAATTTTGCGGATACCATGGACAGCCAAAAAGACAAATAAGTGGGCACTAGATCAAATCAAGCCTGAATTCTCCCTAGAAGCTAAAATGACAAAACTGAGGCTATCGTACTTTGGTCACATCACAAGAAGACAAGACTCTCTGGAAAAGTCAATAATGCTAGAAAAAGAGGAAAAGAGGAAGACCCAAAACGAGATGGCTTGACTCAATAAAAGAAGCCACGTCCTCCAGTTTGCAGGATCGGAGCAAGTCTGTTAACGTTAGGACGTTTTGGAGGTTTTCCCTGCATAGAGTTGCCATACGTCAGAGACAACTTGGCGGCACATAACACAACACACACAATGTTGCAAAGATCCCCAAGACGGGAATCTTAATGGCAGTGATGAAAAAGGCTAATTCTGCGCTAGGATTATTAGGAAAGAGATTGAAAATGAAGAGAGCTAGTATTGGAATGCTGAGTACCGATCCTGAAGGATAGCATAGAACTGGAACAGGAGAAGAAAGAGCAACTGAAATGATTACAGGACTGGAGCACCTTCCCTAGGAGAAGGAAAAGACGGGCCAGTTTGCAGCGGTTTGCCTGCCCTGCCTTTCTCTGGTGAATTTAAATACATCAGCATATGAAGTGATTTTTGATTCAGGACCACTTACGCTGGTATGAACTGTGTTAGTCTCTAAAGTACTTTTGGACTGCTACAGACTTACAGGGTTTCCACCTGCACTTCCTTAGGAAGAGACTCCCAAGAAGTTTGGGAGTTTTCAGTGTCATGGACTGGGGGACATGATATATAAAATGACATGTGAGGCCGAGAAAGTGGATGGACTTTTTTCTCCCTCTTCCAAAATACTAGAACTTGGGGGTGCCCGGCGAAATTGACAGGCAGTAGATTCTGGACAGATTTAAAGAATGCTTCACACCATCTGTGGAACTCTCTGCCACAGGACATGGTGCCATCCACTAGTTTTGATGGTTTTGAAAAGGTTTTGGCAAATTCGTGGAGGAGAGGCCCCATTAATGGCTACTAGCTTGGATGGTTGAATGGAACCTTCATGCTCAGAGACGTAACCTTGGAAGGAAGGAAGGGTGGGTATCTCTTTGACATATTCCAGATTTTCCTCCAAGAAACCTCAGGGGTAAAATACAGACCTGAGGCCATTTTAATTCTTCGTAGAGCATCTTGAGATACTGATTTGAAGAGGCCATTCCTGGCCTGGCCTGGTGAAAAATATCCTGAAAAAAGAGAATTAGGGAGCAATCCTAAATAGCTTTGCTCAGAATTCCACTGAAGTGTGCTTAATGGGACTTACTCCTACTAAGGATTGCGCTGTTAATGTACGGAAATTGGCGTAGAGGTAAGTAACATAATGAAGTAAAGAGCATCCCATTAAGCCTCTATTCAAGAGACAGGATATTTTTCTTCAGGACAGTTGGCAACCTTAATTGTTCCATGGTGTTCTTTTTGTCCAAATCTGAGACACCGTCCAGAGTCTAAAAGTATCCAAGCACACCTCTGAAGACATTATGAATGACACATGGACATGGTGGATATATTTAAAAGTCCAAACCCCTTTTTATTTTCCCGAACCCACAGATTCTCCCTCCTTTTTAGTGGGGTGTGGTCCTCTTTGTTTCGTTCCGCCTGTGTCTTCAAACGCCACAGAGCTTTTGGTCTTCCTTTCGTCTGGCTGAAAGTTATCGTACCTTTCCCATCCCAAAGACATAAACCATGGGCTTTATTCGCTTTTTGATTTAATAGTTTAGCAACTGTCCCGGCTTTCTAGAGAACTACAAATCCCCACTTTGAAACCAAAGAACAGGCCCGCCCGGGCCCTCAAGGTTAGAAATAAGGCTTTAGGAAATGAATGCTTGTGTTTAAACCCTTCTTTATTTGCTTTCAGGTTGCATTTTGTGCCTTCAAGGGAGTTTTTCTTATGGAAAGTTTCTTGGATACGCTGGCGATTAAAGTAGGCCTAAAAATCATTGTATTCTAACCACCAACCGTCCACATTTGAGGGTATTGTTTATTTTTTTAAAAAGCAATGTTGCATTTGAGGTGTTCTTTTAAATCAAAATTGTACATGATGGGCCCCATCTGTTTGGAAGTTCTCCTGCACAACCCCTGTTGAAAGGCGTGTTATTTTGTATGCTGCTTTCTGAGTCAGCTTGGCACAGCATGCGGTGTGACAATCTTCAAGAAAAACACACACACACTCAAACCGTGTCAGCCAACCCCTCTTCCAGCTCTCCCTTCCTTTGGGCCGCAAATATAAATGGCAAAGGCTGCAGCGAAAGTGCCTAAAGACTGAGTCACACATTGCTCAGCAGCGGCTCTTCCAGGTTTCAGGAAAGGGTTTTCCCCCAGCACTACTTCATCAGAAATGACAAGGATTGAACCCAGGGCCCTTCGCATGCAAAACCAAGGGCCCCTCCCTTTCCTGTAGGGAGAGTAGTTGAAAGGGAAAGGGATTTGGGGCTGATGCAGAGAGCAGCCACTGCTGAGAGCCAAGCTACCAGTGACGCCTGACACAGGTTGGACACTTGTCAGCTTCCTGCAAGTTTTGATGGGAAATGTAGGCATCCTGGTCTTGCAGCTGTAATGGAGAGCCAAGCTGTAAAACCAGGATGCCTACATTTCCCATCAAAACTTGAGGGAAGCTGACAAGTGTCCAACCTGTGTAAGGCGTCACTTGTAGCTTGGCTCTGAGTCTTCATTTCATAGGGATAACAACTCAAGAGGAGCCCCGTGGCGCAGAGTGGTAAGCTGCAGTACTGCAGCCCAAGCTCTGCTCACGACCTGAGTTCGATCCTGGCGGAAGCTGGTTTCAGGTAGCCGGCTCAAGTTTGACTCAGCCTTCCATCCTTTCGAAAACGGGACTACCTTTGCCTTTAGGAGCCCCATGGTGCAGAGTGGAAAGCTGCAGTACTGCAGCCCAAGCTCTGCTCACGTCACGAGTTCGATCTTGGCAGAAGCCAGGTTCAGATAACCTGCTTCCATCCTTCCGAGGTTGGTAAAATGAGTACCCAGTTTCCTGGGTGTAAAATGGAGATGACTGGGGAAGGCAATGGCAAACCACCCTGTTGATGGGGTGATGCAACATCCCCCCATGGGTCAGTAGTGACTCGTTACGGTTACCTCTTAGCTTTAATTACTCAATAATTGGGATGACGGACTCCCGCAGGCTGCACTGGTGACCTTGAGAGGCCTGGATAGGCCTCTTTGACAGACAGGAAATAACAACAACAACAGTAATAAAAATAACTCAACCTTTCTCAATGAGATCCAAGGTGGATTGCATACTGCAAGTGAATACAATATAATCAACACCTAGGACATTCACAGCAAAAATACAATATGTTCAACAGCTGGGAATTCAATTGTTTTCATTTCAGCTGGGAATTCAATTGTTTTCATTGAATTCCCAGCGGGGTAGGGTAGCCGCAAATCTGAAAACTGGTATAAAGTCAAACACATAGAGGAAATCTTTCTTAGTTAAGGCTTTAAGTAATTGACACGACATCTTTAGCAATGTCGAATGACCCAGTAGGAGCTTATCTGCACCAGCAGACAGTACCCAGTAGCCTAGTCTATAATCCCTGTCCCTTACCAAGGCATCTCTTTGACTGGAATAATTTAGGGCTGCTAACCTCCAGATGGTTAGCAAACAAAGGAATTCAAGACTACCTAACGACAACCACTTCAATTGTAAACATTCATATAATCAATACAGTAATGACAAATTGCCAATATATGTGCAGTTCATACAATATTCAATATCCATTCATAATTCAATGTGGTATCAATACATTTATACAGTCTTCGTTGCAAGACCCATAAAGTGCTCAGTGCTAGTAAAACAACTAGTTAATCATCTACAGCCATATAGCTTCCAATCATAAATCCGTAAGCAGGATCATTCAATCTGATACAATTCAATACATCAATATGAATGGCCAGGGAAGCACTATAGGTCATGAATCATGTAGAAAACAATATCCATCTGACGGGAAAACCGGTGAAGAATCCCGTTTCTGGAATCCCTTTTTCAAAGATGGTATATATACACTCCGATGTTTCCTTCATCCACTTTAGACTTGCACTTAAACCATCAATTGCATAATGTCAGATGCTGAATCGAGCGAAGGCTGATTGGAAGCTACATGGCTGTGGACGACTAACTAGTTGTTTTACTAGCACTGAGCGCTTTATGGGTCTTGCAACGAAGACTGTATAAATGTATTGATACAACATTGAATTATAAATCGATATTGAATATTGTATGGACTGCACATATATTGGCAATTTGTCATTACTGTACTGATTATATGAATGTTTACAATTGAAGTGGTTGTCGTTAGGTGGTCTTGAATTCCTTTGTTTGCTAACCTTTGTCAGGACTCTCTTGCTTCTGTTAACCTCCAGGTGGTGGCTGGAGATCTCCAGGAATTACAACTGATCTCCAGGCAATAGAGATGAGTTTGCCTGGAGAAAATGGCTGCTTTGGAGGGTGTTATACCCTGCTGAGGCCCCTGTCTGCCCCAAATCCTGCCCTCCCCAGACTCCACACCCCAAGTCTCCAGGAATTTCCTGTCCATCGAGAAATGGTCCATCGATGGTCCATCAATGGGGGACCATCGAGAAAGACTGCAGAGGACGGCAATGGCAACCTACCTCTGCCCCTCATTTGCCTTGAAAGCCCCTTGCTGAGGTTGCAATAAGTCAGTTGTGACTTGATGGCATATGAGTACATAAAGAACCTCCAGTGGGAAGTTATGGGCCTAAGTTTGTAGCCGCATGTGAAGTAGTCCAAACACGCACAGCCACAAATTAATACAAATAACTCCCTACTAAGGACTCTTTAGACTCACTTCAAAAAGGATGTGGACAAAATTGAGAGGGTGCAGAGGAGAGCGACGAGAATGATCAGAGGTCTGGAGACGGAGCCCTACGAGGAAAGGCTGAGGGCCTTGGGAAAGTTTGGTTTGGAGAAGAGGAGGTTGAGGGGGGACATGATTGCTCTCTTTAAATATTTGAAAGGCTGTCATTTGGAGGAGGGCAGGGAGCTGTTCCAGTTGGCAGCAGAGGGTAGGACCTGAAGCAATGGACTTTAATTACATGCACAAAGGTACCGGCTAGACATTAGGAAAACCTTTTTCCTGGTCAGAGTAGTTCAAAGGTGGGATCAGCTGCCTAGGGAGGTGGTGAGCTCCCCTTCACAGACAGTTTTCAAAAAGAGGCTGGATGAATATTTGTCAGGGATGCTTTAGGCTGATCCTGCACTGGGCAGGGGGTTGGACTAGATGGTCTCTATGGCCCCTTCCAACTCTATGATTCTATGAGGAAAAAGGTGTGTGTGAGGGGGGGTGTCTTCTGTTCCACCCAAGCCACCCACAGTCAGCAAAACCAACTTCTTTGGCTTCTTGGAGCTGACATGTGACTGATCAAAGCGATGAACCCGAAGACAACTCATAAAGCAAACACATTGCGTATTTTAGGCCTAAAACGGGAGTCCAGTGACATAATTAAAAATGAACCTTCATCCCCGCATAAGCTTTCATGAGTCAGGCCTCACTCACGTCATCAGTTTCATTGAAGTGCAAATCCGTTGCGCTGATGTTTTTATAATCACAAAAAAGTTGGGGTTGGGGGGGAAGGGTGGGAGAGTTGTTCTGAAAGGAGGTTGGTTTGAAACGAGATCTGATCGAAAGAGCAGTCGCTTCACTCAGAGTGGGTGTGGGACACTCTCACAGGATGTGAGATAGGCAACGTGGGATTGGCATCGAATATCGTGCGAGATAAGCAGACACAACAGGACGTTACGGGGTGCCGCTGAACTAAGTGATCTCTGAAATAGGTCATTTGTGGGTGTCAGTTCAGATACACCTCTGTCTTGGGAGGCTTACAGTGAAATCTGAGCAGAGGTCCTCCAGTCTAAGCCCACTGATTTCAGTAACTCTGCGTAGGATTTCACTGGAAAAGAGCAAGAGTCCAGTAGCACCTAGAAGTCTAACAAAATTAGTGGAAGAGTATGAGCTTTTGTGAGCCACAGCTCACTTTTTCAGATACCTGGTAGGTGCTACTGGACTCTTGCTCTTTTCCACTGCTATCTTCAGATATCAGAAGAACAGAGCAAGAGTCCAGTAGCACTTATAAGACTAACAACATTGGTGGTAGGGTATGAGCTTTCGTGAGGCACAGCTCTCTTCTTCAGATACAGCTAGAATGTGAGCCCATCTATCATTATATCTTGAAGAGTGGAGTGATTACAGAGGCCGAATGATAATAGCTGGTGAATGACAAAGGCAGGCGTGATTGAATAGGGTGGGGTATGCAGAGGGGTAGTGGGTGTGGAGAAATCAGCATTGGTAAGGAAGTCCAGGTCTCGATTCAATCCAGGAGGAAGCATTGTCTTGAGCTTCGTTATCAGCTGCAATTCAGACGTCTCTCTTTCTAATCTCCCTTTGAAATTCCTCTGCAGGAGAGCTGCTCCTTTTAGGTCAGCAACTGAATGTCCTGGAAGGTTAAAATGTCCCCCCACTGTTTTTTGAATGTTTTGGTTAGGATTTCACTGTGAGTATGCAGCCTCCAGTCAGGCAGGTTCGGTCGCCTGTGTCAAAACCTTGGAGAGCGAGCTGCATTTGGCACCAAACCCATTACTCCTTGCTGTGTCGTGAGGGTAGCTTTGTCGAGCAGTTTCAGAGCACGTGCAGAGGGAAGGGGAAAGCTGGATGTTTCCGTTAAACAAAGAAAAGAAGTTTATTCGCATGTTAAGAGGAGGAGGAAAGAAATGGGAATAGAAACGGGTCCGCCTAAAAAAGCGGTAAATTCTTGTGCATTTCTTACCAGTCATCTAGTTAGATTCCTACCTTGGCCTGGATTCTCTGGAATGTCCCTCCCTTAACTCATGGCTAAAGCCTGTAATTGCACTGAGCTGCTGTTCAGAAAGCAAAGAACAGCAAGAGCAAACGATACCCTGGGCTCGCAGAACTTTTCCATATCTTAAAGCAGGTTGTTCCATCGGCCGAGCCCCCCGCTTAGTTTCCCACTGGTGTAATTTTCCTGCTCTGATTTACATTCTTCTGTTATCTGTGAAGGGAGTGGCATCAGGGGCTGTTGTAAAACTTATCGCGAAGGAAGCAATTGTCCCTTGATGACTGGTGCTCTGCTCTAAGCTTGCGATAATCTCCACACCACTTTATGGCTGGAGCCTGTGGCTTTAGCCAGATCCAGCTATCTTTCATACACACACAGAAAAGGATTTTTGGGAAGAGCCTGGCTGGACAAGATTGTGCTTACGTGCCTCCAGGAAAATTGGTACTTTGGAACACTGCTTATTGGAATGTCCCTTTTTCTAAATACGAGCGATTTGTGGGTTACTCCATACCTGTGTGCAGGGCTCATTTCGAGGGGGAATGCACAGGAACACAGTTCTGGCAGTTCCTCAAAGAGGTCACATGTCAGGTGGCCCCGCCCACCTGATTCTTGGCCATTTTGGGCCCGTTTCAGGCTGGATTGGGGCCGAAACGGCCTGGATCAGGCCTCTGACGGGGGGTGGCTCACTCTCCCACTCAGCCCAATCATGACAATTTGGGGCCCCTTTTCAGCCATTTTCAGCCCCTTTTTGCCATTTTGGGCCCAATTTTGGTCCTGAACGGCCAAGATTGGGTCCAAAACATCCAGGATAGGTGATGCCAGGGGGTGTGGCATATGCAAATCAGTTATGCTAATGACACACTCCTGGTGATGTCAAGGGGCATGGTATATGCTAATGAGTTATACTAATGTGTTATGCTAATGAGTTCCTCCAGCTCTTTTTCTACAAAGTGACCCCTGCCTGTGTGGGATATCAGGTGTGTCGCTGGGAGAAAAATTAGGGAGACTTTTGGCTGGGGTGGACCCAGATGTTGCTTTGGCATTTGCAATTTTTTTTTCATGTGTCATAACGTAACCCTTGTCCACTAGAGGGAGATAAAGAGTTGGGGTATTCCTTATAAGGAGAAAAAAGCACAATTTTCCTTGAGAGACTGGAGGGCCTGAAACTGCTGGGAGAAGCACTCTCTCCTCAGAAACACTCCTTTCGTGAATTCATTATTAATGTTTTAGGACTCCTGTGAAGAACAGAAGGCATCTCAACATAGAGCACAGCTACAAATTGCTGCAGTTCAAGGGACTGACCACCATACAGAAGTCAGAAAGACTGAGACCTGGGTCTGCTTGAGCAAAACAGCCCTTTTTTGTTACACGATTGTTGCATATGCTCTATTATTGTATTGTTCCAAATAAGATGTTTTCTTTTCCAAGTTTGTTCATTGTTATTTTTTTATAAATGCAAGTGTCACAAGGTGGGATCACACTGTCATAGACATGAACTCTCCCAGTTCTCAAATTAGATACATCTATTATTTGATGTTCTTGAACAAAACAGGTTACAATAGCAACTACTTATCCTGGTTTATGCGGATTCTAGGGTGGCACTACTCAAAACCTATGGGTTAAATGAGTAGTATCATTTAATGAAGGAAGAGCTTGGTTAAGTCACCTCCAGACTCATTCTTTTTCTCAGTTAAGTCCTCTTGCATCCCAAAATGTTTATCTTTAGAGTCCAACATAGTTAAGAGTTACTTCCTCAGAGGAGCCCACCTCCTAATTTCTTTGTGAGTCAGTCTCCTCACTTTGCCTCCTGAGTTGAAAGGAAGCAGCAATAGAGCCACGGCACATTCAGAGATGCGACAGGCAGCCTCCAAAGGCGAGTGATTCTGTTGTGTTCTTGCGGTAGGAGTAATTGGATGATCTAAACATACTTGATGCAGATAAGCTGTTGTGATACAACGAAAGCATTAAATCATACAGAGATGCAACAGGCACACTCTTCTTCTATTCACAGGCGCTCTGGTTTAAGACAAAACCTTAAATTATTTAATTATTTAATTAATTTATTGCAGGCACTTTAGTAGTCATCACTCCGTAAACCCAGCAGCTCGGACACCTTCGTTTGGAAATGATTGATCTAATTGGTTTATACTTAGAATGTGAAACTATCAGATTACTATTTAAGATTATTCCCAAAAGAACTAGAGGGAACAATGAGACAGCCATGGTGGCAGAGGATGATACCATATATTATTGACACATTCTAAGCAGAATGTGGAATATTCATAAGAGATATCTCTATATTAGCAGGCTGGGCGATGTAAATCAATATAGCAGGACCGTTCCCACACGGCTTACCTGAACCCGGAATGCTGTGCAGCATGCCAAAAAAAATGTGGAAGATCGCGTTTTCTCTCGTGAGTTTTGCGCAATGTTGCGCAACATTGTGAAAAACTCGTGAGAAAAAATGCGATCTTCCGCATTTTTTTCGGCATGCTGCGCAGTGTTCCGGGTTCAGGTAAGCCGTGTGGGAATGTCCCAGAAGTGCAAAGGAAAGGACCTCACCCTCCGGCTGTCTGTTTCACACATGCATCCACCAGAAGTTGGGACCACCTAGTGTGTGGAATTCATAGCCACAATCACAGCTGATGTCCTGAGCATAGCCAGATTTTGAGAAAGTTTAGGACTAAAGCATGTAGTCCTGGCAATGGCTTATTAAGCACCATGTACCAAAACAAGACTCTCTGGAAAAGTCAATAATGTTAGGAAAAGAGGAAGACCCAAAACGAGATGGCTTAACTTGATAAAGGAAGCCTCCAGTTTGCAAGGTCTGAGGTTTTGGAGGTCTTTCATCCATAGGGATGCCATAGGTCGGAGGCGACTTGAGAGCACATAACACACACCCAGGGCTTTTTTTCAGTGGGAATGCAGTGGAACGGAGTTCTGGCACCTCTTGAAAGTAATCACATGTCCAGTGGCCCAGCCCCTGATCCTGTTTCCTCCCGTGCACAGCCCAAGGCATCCAGCTGTTTAGCTTTGGGCAAAGAGCAACACTTTTCTTGTCACTTTCAAGTGGCAAGGAAAGTGTTGCTTTCAAAGCCTGCTGCTTTTCAGCTGATGGGAGGGGTATCTCCCATCAGCTGAAAAAAAACTGCGGGCATTGAAAGTAGCAACACTGCTTTCAAATGCCTGCTTGCTTTTTTCAGATGAGGGGAGGGGGAGGAGGGACCCCCTCCCCCTCCCCCAGCTCAAAAAAGCAGCAGGGCATTTGAAAGCAACAACACATTTCTTGCATTGCAAGAAAAGTGTTGCTGCATTCAAAGCAGGCAGGTTTTTTCCGCTGACAGGAGGGGGATTTCCCTCCCATCAGCTGAAAAATGCTATTTTAAAATTCTGGCAGCTTTTTCATTTGAGGGGAGAGGAAGGAGGGACCCCTCCTCCCCCTCAGCTGAAAAAAGCAGTGGGACATTTGAAAGTAACACTTTTCTTCCATGTGTTTCTCCCTCATTTCCCTCTTGAGAGTTCCACCACCTCTTTTCCCAGAAAAAAAGCCCTCCACACACCCATCAAGAATGGAACCTCCATATTTAGAGGCTATGAGGTATGTGTGTACGCCTTTAAGTGAGACCTTACATACTAATTCCAGTTTCCCCCCTCAAGGCATGTATGAGAGGGGCTTCACTTGGGCGCAGTGTGTATTAGTAGTAGCCGTTTATGTGTGCAAGTGTTCTTTCCAATGGAGACCTCAATAAAGAAGTTCATTACTGGAACTGCTCAAGTTTCCTGTGTGCTGTTTGGATAGGTCAGCGCCTTCCTGTACGCCCGACCCCAAGGGAAACTACAGAGGCAGTATAACTGTCATTGTCCCTAATGCTTGTTAATATCTGTTGCATTTCCTGGGTGTGCATCTAGTTGTTAGAAATGGGATTCTGGACTAGATGAATGTTTGGACTGATCCAGAAAGGACTTTTAACTATCGCAGCACAAAATGAAGCAATGTGGGGATAATAATATGGCCTGCCTTACCAGGTTGTTGTAGGGAATGCTGAGAAAACGAGGTGCTCTATAACTGCCAAGTGTGATTGTTACATTTTTAGTTATTAGTGTTGTAATAGTAATAATAAAAAGTTTGCAGAATTAAGAGGTCTAATTTTCCTTGTTAGTGGAATGCTGCCACCTATAGGATACAAAGATTAATATTCACATGAAGCAAAATATGTAGGGCAGAAGCTCCGTAATACGACTATTATATCCTGTTGATTTCAACTGAAGAGACTGAAGCAACTTAAAAACAACAACATTTGATTTATATATCGCCCTTCAGGATAGCTTAACACCCATGTCATTGTTTATTGTACTGTATTAACTATAGGTCGTAACAATGTAAAACAACACATACTATTCCACATACTAAAATTCTGAAATTAACAAAAAATTAGGAAAATTACAATATAATACAGAACAAAACCCCAAAGTGTTGAGACCAAATTAAAATATATTTATTTTATTTATTATTTCGATTTATAAACTGCCCATCCTCAGGGGCTCTGGGCAGTGAACAACAGTTAAAATCAATTAAAAAAAAGAAAACAATAATTCTAAAATCAACATACAATAAGCAATAATAAAATAAATTAACCAAATACATTAAGGTGCAATGGTGGGGAGAACTCCCCACCCCAAAGGGGGGAGGCCGACATGGCACCACCTCCTTCAACCACCGAACGCCTGGCGGAACAGCTCTGTCTTACAGGCCCAGTGGAACGATAATACGTCCCGCTGGGCCCGGGTCTCCATTGACAGAGCGTTCCACCAGGCTGGGGCCAGGACTGAAAAGGCCCTGGCCCTGGTTGAAGCGAGGCGGGCTTCCTTAGGGCCGGGGACCACCAGTAAACATTTATCCGCTGATCGAAGCAGTCTCCGGGGAACATACATAAAACGATCAAAACCGTTTTAACCGTTATACTGTTTCATATAGTTCGATCTAATCCTTCTAGCTGCTAATGCAAACAAAGCAACTCTGTTGGAAAGAAAATGATCCTCATCGGCAAGCAGAAATTATCCAAATCTGAAAGTCCTTCCTGCAAAGATACAATATTAATAAGGAATTTGTTTCGATGATCCAATAATAGAGGACATGTCAGAATATGATGGATTGAATCATCTACTCCCATAGCGCGCACACAGAGTCGTAGCAGGGCGGGGACACTTAGAGAACGGCCCATATGGACCACTGAGGGCATAGCTTGAAATCTTAAGCTAGTGAAGGCCGTCCTTAATTTCATTGTTGTTAAGGTCCTTAGATAGGATGATCTAAAATGATCTTTCTTAATAAATTTAAAAATAGGAGCCACTTTAGATTGAACAATTGCGTCAGTGTCTGCTTTCCTGTCCATTTTGAAGACCCAACTTAACACCCACTCAGAGCGGTTTACGAAGTGTGTTGTTATTATCCTCAGGACAATCACCCTGTGAGGTGGGTAGGGCTGAGAGAGCTCTGAGAGAGCTGTGACTGGCTTCAAGCAGAGGAGTGGGGGATCAAACCCGGTTCTCCAGATTAGAGTCCTGCCGCTCTTACCCACTACACCATAACTGGCTCCCTTAAGCAACTCTTAAGGGGAATTAAAAGTGCTTTGCTTTGGCCAGGCTGTGCTCCTAGCTGTTGCGCAAATGCTTTTCAATGGTTTTGTTCCTCAGCATCACAGAGTGGTCGAGGTATGCTGTTATCACCCCCACATTACAGACGGGGCGAACGCTCATGCCCAAATCTCTCAGGGCTGAACTCACCACTTTTTCTACCGCAACACACTTGCTGGTGTGTGCATGGTGTGTGCATTTGCTCCTGTGTTTCACTGTGCGAATTCCCCAGACGCTGTGTTTGCCCCCGGGCTGTTGCTGGCCAGGCTGGGAAGATTTTCAGATTTGCTTTCCAAAAAAAATCAGTCATTCGTTTATTTACATCACTTTTAGCCTTTCTCTGAACCTGGACTCCGTCTGCTTTATAATCCCAGAGGATTTGCAGCCCGCACTTACAGAAACTGTGGAAACGCAGAGATTTACAAGTTTTTATTTGCATTTATTTACTTCATTCATTACGCGGCTTTCTCCCCAGTGGAGACCCAAAATGTTTACATTATTCCTTTTGCCTCCATTTGATACACACAACAAGCCTACGAGGTAGGTTAGGCTGCAAGGACCTTGTGACGGGCCCAAGGACACCTAGCCAGTTTTCAGGGCATAATGGGGATTTGAACCTGGAATTTCTGAGATCCTAGCTCAGCACTTTTAAGCACTACACGTCACTGTGTCTTTTATTCTAGCATAAGCTTTTATGGAGTTTCATGCATGTGTCTGAAAAAGTCCATGGTGTCTTCTGTTAGAATAAAAACTATTTGGTCTTTAAGGTGCCCCAAGACTCTTGTTTAACTCTGGTTTGTGCTTCATTATAATGTAACACCCAGAAATAGTACAGCTTTCTTCAGAAGTGTTTAAACTGAAAAGGAGAATTAATTTACAGGATGAATCCACTGGAGAGGAGCAATTTTGGCCAATGCTACAGTAGATTTCTGACTCGCCCCTCATGCTATTCTTGTAAAATACAGGTTTTATTTTTTAAAATGGGCAATTTAAGAAGACATAAGTAAAATTTAAAGGGACAAACAAATAAAAAGTACACTAACAGCATCCTGGGCTGGTCTTGGAGCTGCTAAGATAGTTCTTTCTGGGCCATAGGCTGCTAGCCATGGACTAGGGACCAACTCTTTGACTCTTTCTCTTTGGTCTATGATAAAAGGTTCATCACTCGAGCCACACCCAGAAAAACAGAACAGAAACTAACACCACCCAGCACTTTTTATGCTGCTTTAGCAAGAATTCCCCGTTTCCTCCTCTGCTTTTGGCAGATTCCTCATTAAATCACAGAAATGCCCGAATATCATGTGACTTTGAAAAAACACAGTTCCACCCAAGGCCACAATTTGGGAAACCCCTTGCACCCTGCTAGTAAAGTTGCCAGATGGCAGGGGGCATTTCGTAGAAAAAGAGCTGGAGGAACTCATTAGCATAACTCATTAGCATATGCCATCACCGGAACTGTGTCATTAGCATGGCTGATTTGCATAAGCCACACACCCCTGACATCACCTATACTGGCTGTTTTGGACCCAGTCCTGGACATTCAGGGCTGAAATTGGGCCCAAAATGGCAAAACGGGGCTGAAAATGGCCGATTTGGGGCCTAAAATGGTCAGGATCGGGCCGCTGCTGAGCGGGAGAGTGATCCACCACCCATCAGAGGCCCAATCCGGGCTGTTTTGGCCCCAATCCAAGCTGAAATGGGCCAAAAATGGCCGAAAGTCAGGTGGGTGGGGTCACCTGACATGTGACCTCTGGGGAACTGCCGGAACTGCGTTCTTGTGCGTTCCCCCTCAAAATGAGCCCTGCCAGATGGTGTCTGCCAAAATACTGGAGAAGAGCCCACCCCCGGTACTCACAGGTAGAAAGATCTTTGGGCATTGATGGTTGTTCTCTGTCTTTTGGTGCTACACCTCTGAAGATGCCAGGCACAGCTGCTGGCGAAACGTCAGGAACTACAATGCCAAGACCACGACAATAAAGCCCGGAAAACCCACAACAACCATCGTTCTCCGGCCGTGAAAGCCTTCGACAATACATCTTTGGGCATGCTTGCTCCTGGCCGCAGTACGATGACAACACTTCTGGCAGTTATGTCATCATCACACGTATCTTTCCTTCCTTCCCAAGCACTGCCAGGGGTGGGAAAGAGCTGAGGAGAGTCTTTCCTTCCTTCCCACCTGCTGGCCTGGAGGGGAAGTGGGCGTGGAGAGGTGAGATGGAGTCCGAGCCCTGCTCTCTTCTCCTCCTTGGCAAGGAGGCCCATGCTGCCCTCCAGCAGACTGCGGAGCACAGGGGTGGAGGTGAGGGTGGGAGGAGGCAAAGAGGCAAACTCATCTTGGTGTAGTTTGGAGTAGTGGTTAAGAGCAGCAGGACTCTAATCTGGAGAGCCAGGTTTGATTCCCCACTCCTCCACTTGAAGCCAGCTGGCGGGGACCTTCAAGGCAAGATATGTTCAGTGGTGGTCTGCCATTGCTTGCCTCTGCATAGCTTGGACTTGCAGGCCACGGGCCACCTTGGGAATGCTCGCAAGCTATGGACTTCATTGGTGGTCTCCCATCCAAGTACTAACCAGGGCTGACCCTCCTTAGTTTCTGAGATTTGACGAGATTGGGCTAGCCGATGCCATTTCTGTCAGGGTTTGGCTGGCCTTGCACATAGACATTTAAACACACATGTAAGGGCTGGAACCTTGAAGACAGAAAGGGCCACTCTCAGCCTCCCTCCTGCACTTTTCCTGGGCTTTGACAGAACTGCTCCCTATATGTAGACTTATCCACAGCCTCCAGTACCTACCAGTGTGGAGTCCAGCAGGCCCCTTTATGGACACGTATCTAATAAAACATGCCATGTAAATTAGCTATGCTTTGTTTCAGAAAGATTTTATCTCTGTGCTTGGCTTTATGTTTTTCTTCTCAAATTTTCTGCTGCCATAACCCATTGTATCTCTGTAATTGAATGTCCTAACGAGGGTTGCCATGTCCTTATACCCTCTCAGCGGCGTGTGTGCGTGTGGAAACCTGGTGCTTACCTCGTGTTGCTCGTGTGGTCATTCTTTGCACGCACGCAAAGCACCTATGCGCCCTGGCACTTGCGCAATGATGTCACTTCTGGAAGTGACGTCGTCACGCTGGCTGCAGGAGCACTCCTGCACTCATTTGGAGCCCAAATCGGCCCCAAACGAAGCGCAGGAATGCTCCCATGCCTGGCATGATGTCACTTCCGGAAGTGATGTCACTGTGCCCCCTGGGAGTGTGCTCACCACTCGTGTTCCCAGGGTGCTTGCTGGTGATAGGTGACCTCTAGAGGGCTTGCCACCTCCCAGCTATCCCTGGCAGATCAGCAGGCAAGGGGGCAAATCCCTAGTTCGCTCGCCAGTGGTGGGCACCTAGAAACCCTAGTCCTAACTGTTATTTATTATTGTATTTTGCTCAGTGAGTGTCCTCGCTATTGATCATATTTTATTTTCACTCATACTGTTTAATTCGCTTTGGATCCCAGTGAAAAAGGCGAACTAAATAATAACAATAACAATAATACTCTACATGCATCTGACGAAGAGAACTGTGGTTCTCGAAAGCTTACGCTACAATAAAATTGGTTAGTCTTAAAGGTGCTACTGGACTCTTTTTGATTTTGCTACAACAGACTAACACGGCTAACTCCTCTGGATCAATAATACTCTGGATAAGTCAAAGAATAATTTATTTCACAAACATAATACTAAGTAAAACAGTCACTTGCCATGAATAGTTGAAGTGTGGGTGTTGCAGAGGACACAAACAGTTCATTACGGTCTAGCCTTTTACACTGTGATCTGCCAGATAGCCACGCATCGCTGGATTGGGTTGCGTGGGGTGGGGGGACAAAGAGGGACGGCATAAAGAACAACGACACGGAGCAGCAGATCCTGTACCTTCTCAAGAGAGGCAGATTTGGGAAGGCGTCCTGGGGAAACCTGTACTGCTGCACTCCTTTTTCTACAATTATTAACGGCCCAGGAGGCTTTCCACTGGCACCTGGCCACGGTAAGTGGGAGACGCGTGGCTTGGTTTATTTTTAACTATGGCTCGTTTGCAAAATCAAGATTTGGCTTGCCGATGATTCAAGTCCTGGTTTGCCTTGACAAATGCCGGTTTTACCACCTTCCCTCCAAGCTGGAGTTATGCCAGGAAGCCTGCATTCGTACATCAAGGAAAAACCCCAGTTGTCAACTCATGTGAAAGCATGGTTGCAGACCCTAGTTTGATAGACCTGGGCTATCTACAGTTAAAGGGGATTGCTTGTAGTCAACCATGAACTCTGCTTTTGCACATTGGCTGAAGGGAGCTACTGACAGACCCTGCAGCAGTTAGAATGGGGGTGGAACGGGAAGCTAGCGCCCACCTGCTGTTCTGCCTCCCCTCTCCACATTTGTTGCAAGTGCTTAGATGCCCTGGCTCCATTCCAGCTGCTGCTTCTGGTTCTCCTCTGCAACATCTGGCCTTGGAGGTCTCCAGCAGGGGGCAGCACCTGTCTCCTACAAAGACAGGTATATGGAGCACTGTTGTCCTGGAGAGGAAAGGCAAAACTGGATCTTTTAAATACCTGTGACGGGCCAGGCTGTCATCTGAGAACAGTCCAATTGTTGGCTGAGTTGCTACAAGATCACAAATGGTTTAGGAACATTCCAACTGCGTAACAGTAATAGAACATGGCCCCTTTGGAAGAGACAGACACATGTACTTCCTTGAGAAGATGCATTTGGCAAACCTAAAAACAGGCTGTTGCTATTCTTGTCTGCCCTTTACCTGAGAAGGATCACGTCACCAACTGAGTCATCGTCATATCAAGGGCTGCCTCTGGACATTCTAACTGCTCGGTGGCGAAGGGCCAGCAACGGAATATTGACAAACAGTAGAGGAAAACACTAGAAGACATCAAAAGAACTGCCTGGCTGGGTGAGAAGAAGGATGAAGCTCAGCAGTTTTACAGACAATACTTTCCAACCAGATGTCCCCAGGAAATCCCAAAGTATAGGTGGAGCTTCCATCTATTGCATTCATTCGATAACTAATAGCCACATAGACAAAGGCTTCCTGAATCGCTCAAATCCTCTTTCAGTGCCACAATAAAGCTTTGCACGAAGAAACATTTTTTCCCCTCTAAGCCAAAGCCATTTCCACAGGATTCCCCGCAGTTTAAATGTTTTGAGTGTCTGGGGTCAGATTACACAAAGCCAGAGGTCATGACTGGATTCCCCAGTGCTTTGGGGGAGTTTCCCCTTCTTCGTCTGCATGTACACACGATACCTCTACGCGGAGCAGCAGAAATGGGGAAATGTCTTCCCTCCACACTGTTTTTGCATGCCCAGGGGGATGGGGAAGCTTGGGAGGCGGCAGCTTTCTGAGCCCATTTGCACTCTCATTTTTTAATAGAAGCCAATCCCTGGAGCTGATGTGTGTCTGTGCAGAGCACGAGTTAACTCTGTGAAGAACTCATAAAAGAAGTAACGTGTAGAGTAAGAGTGTGGGCTTTGGGTTTTCGATTCGGATAGATTTGGTATTTCCGAATCAGCCACAGCATTGCTGAGCCAACTCGGAAATACCAAAGCAAAGCTTTCCGAAGTGTTTTGTAACGCTTTGTAAACCTTTGTGTAGAGCAGCAGAAGTGGGAGAGACACATCTTTTTCGAGTGCACACCCCTAGTATAGAGTGATCCCCAGAGATCCTGTCTCATGTAAAATTTGGCTGTAGTTAGGCATTCTTTTTCAAAGTTAAAAATTCCCAGGTTTTCCTTCTCCAGGAAGAGTCTGCTCCTGCCACTTCTGCACCGTCTGTTGTGTTACAAGTTTTTTAACAAGCGGAGACACCCTGCATGATTCCTAAACTTGCCAACCTCCAGGTGAAGCCTCGAGTTCTGATGGAATCACAACTGATCTCCAGACCACAGAGATCCGCTCCCCTGGAAGAAATGGCAACTTCAGAGGGCAGACTCTATGGTATCACACCCCTGTTGTCCTCCCTCCATTCCCAAAACTGTGCCATCTGCAAAGCTCCACCCCCAGCTCTCCAGGAATTTCCCACACTGGAGTTGGCAACCCCTATTTGAAGACGGAGATGGAGCACAGATCAGTAACGACTTGGTGCTTGCACAGGGGACTATCTTTACCTTTACCTAATGTAGTTATCAGACACTAGATTGTTTCGTATTCTCATCATCTTGTATTCAGGAAAGCCATTCAGAACCATCACTATAGCACGGCGGTTCTCAAATTCGGCAGGATGCAAAAGTGGGTCATGACTTTCCTAAGGATGGGCTGTGAGGCCAGGAAGGAGGGCGGGGGGGTGAGCTGGGAGAGGAAGCTCTGGGAGGCTGGATGGCCAATTTGCCTCTGCAAAAAGACCATGAAATGCAGCCTATTGTGCAGAGATGTGGTAGTTATAAACACAAAGCATGTGTCAATAAAAGAAGCCATGTCTTCAATAAAAGAAGCCACGTCCTCCAGTTTGCAGGATCTGAGCAAGTCTGTTAATGAGAGGGCGTTCTGGAGTTCTTTCATTCATAGGGTCGCCATAGGTTGGAGGTGACTTGACAGCACATAACACACACATACCAATACTGATACTATCATTTTGGATTTTGGACGACAGGCGTTTCTTGGGGATTTTTGGTACCAGTGACCCTTGCAACTCCCTGCCATTATAAATGGGCACAGAAAATACAAATATTAGATGATTAATTCCATTTTTGTACAAAAATCAGGGCCTGAAAACAGACTGGGTGGAAGGGCCCTCCACGTAACCCCTGCCCCACTGCCTCTGAAATTCTGCAAGATACCATTCATGACAAGCGACTACGTTCTGCCCGCAGTATCAATAAACCACCAGCACAGACCTGCCTTTCCAGATGGTTCAATTATTGTATCGCATGTCCTGCAAGGGCATTCAGGTCCAATATTTGTTCAGCGCTTTAAAAGTAAAAAGCCTACACAGCTCTACTAAACTTGAAAAACTGCTCTAGGGATGGGAGCAGCCAATCAGTGCTGTGCATGGCTGTCTCTAGTTGCTGACAGGTCTGTGTCCCCCATGGTCTCAGTGCTTGCAAGATTGGACATCTGACCAAAAAAGAGCATTGCCACAGCACAGTGTCCCCTCTGGTGAGCTCCCCCCCCCTCCACTTTATATAACGGCATCCTCATATTTGGCTTGTTACATTACAGTTTGTTTTTTCAGTAATGCACCATGTAAGCTCCTCTCTGTATGGAAAGAGTTTCTGACCATTGACCACGCTGTCTTCTGCAACGCCCGATCACCTCTATGCTATTTAAGATGTGTGCATAAAGTATCTTCAAGTTGCAACTGAGTTACGGCAGTCCCAATGAGTTTTCAAGGCAAGAGATACTCAGAGGGGGTTTGCAATTGCCTTCCTCTGTGTACTGACCTTGGTCTTCCTTGGTGCTGTCCCATCCAAGTACTAACTTGGATGGGACAGCACCTCACTTACAACCTCGCTCTAGCCTGGAAGATGGCTTATCTTGACACGGCTGACCTGGCCACCTGGATCCATGCTATGTTAACATTAAGGCTCGACTATTGTAATGCTCTTCACTTCGGTCTCCCATCTAAGTTAACTAGGAGGCTCCAATTAGTGCAAAATGCTGCAGCTCAACTGTTATCAGGAGCGAGCAGGAGCTTGAACATCACTCCCATCCTACAGTCACTCCACTGGCTACCCATCATTTACCGTGCTCAGTCCAAGGTATTAGCTATTACATACAAAGTTCTTCACGGCTTTGGTCCAGCATACTTACAGGACCGCCTCCCTCCCTATGTTCCTCCACGGCAGCCTCACTCATCTGAACAGGGTCTCCTGCAGGGGCCAGGCTGCACACGGGTGAAGTCAGCAGTAGCCCGTACAAGGGCTTTCTCAGTGGTGGCCCCTATCCTGTGGAATGACCTGCCTGAGGAAGTCAGAAGAGCCCCCACTCTCCTGGCTTTCCGTAAATGATGCCAAACCGAACTATTCAAAAAGGCTTTTTACTCAAATGGGAGGGCTGCATTGTAGGGAAGGGGTCTCAGGTGCTTCACTAACAAGTTGGGGATCATAGACTTCATCACTATTTTTGCCTTATATATTATCTGCAGCTTTAAATATGTACTCCTATGTGCCACCAGCGCTCCATGTTGTCTAATGCTAGACCTAGAATTATGTTTTGCTCCAGTATTTTTTCTACTGTCTTGGATCCTTGCTAATGCTATGTCTTTTAAACTTGTATCCGTTTACTTTATGGTATTGTATTGAAATGTACTTGATACCGATTGTATTAACCTCATACTGTGTAATCCGCCTTGAGTCTCAGTGAGAAAGGCGGATTATAAATGACGTAAATAAATAAATAAATAACTGGGGCCAACCCTGCTTTGCTTCTGAGATCTGACAAGATTGGGCTAGTCTGGGCCAGCCTGGTCAGACACGACATCCAGACAAGACAACAAACATTCTACAATTCCCAGCACTGCCAGTGGCTTTCCAGCTTTGTCTTCCATTCCACTAATTGGCCTGCCACGGAGACCCGGCATGTTCCAAAGAATTCTGGGCCCGTTCCAGGGGCATTTTTTTTGTCCTGAGTGGATTCTGGCCAGGCTCGTTGGGCCTCTGTAACTGACAGTAGATCCAAGAACACATTTCTTGGCAGCCTGCAGGCTCAATCTGAGATTCAGCCAACTCTGAGGGCCCTGAGTTGGACGTTGGCTTCTTCCGTTTCCAGAGCCAGCGATGTACCAACACAGGAAACAGGACGGCCTGGCTTTCCCCCCTGCTGCTCTCAACGGCCCTTCACTCACAAGCTGTGTGTGTTATGTGCCATCAAGTCACCTCTGACCTATGGCGACCCTGTGAAGGAAAGATCTCCAAACCTTCCTATCATTAACAGACTTGCTCAGATCCTGCGAACTGGAGGACGAGGCTTGTTTTATTGAGTCCAGCCATCTCGTTTTAGGTCTTCCTCTTTTCCTACTGCTTTCCACTTTTCCTAGCATTATTGACTTTTCCGGAGAATCTGGTCTTCTCATGATGTGACCAAAGCGCAATAGCCTCA
This sequence comes from Eublepharis macularius, assembly GCF_028583425.1. NCBI lineage: Eukaryota > Metazoa > Chordata > Lepidosauria > Squamata > Eublepharidae > Eublepharis > Eublepharis macularius. The sequence goes on along the minus strand of NC_072791.1, from coordinate 8,300,124 downwards.
ATTTTGTCATTTTTAGGTTCTAGGGAGGATTCAGGCTTGATTTGATCTAGTGCCCACTTATTTGTCTTTTCAGCGGGTCCATGGTATCCACAAAACTTTCCTCCAGAACCACATTTCAAATGAATCAATTTTCTTCCTGTCAGCTTTCTGTTAAGCTATTTTACTATTTTTTGTGAATGTTGGACCGCTGATCATGCTGCTGTCCGATGGGCCAACGCTCCTGACACAAATTTCCAGCAGCTTTAGGGCTGAATGAAAAGCTCCTGTGGACCCGATGTTGTCCCCCTCGCTGTGATTTCCCCAGCTCTCCCAGGCAGTAGAGAGATGCATGGGGGGAAACCAGCCATAGCGAACAGAGTGCTCGAGCAGCTTGTCTGCTATAAAAGATCCATTACACCAGTTTGGTGTAGTGGTTAAGAACGGCAGGACTCTAATATGGAGAACCAGGTTTGATTCCGCACTCCTCCACTGGAAGCCGGCTGGGTGACCTTGAGCTAGTCACAGCTCTCTCAGAGCTCTCTCAGCCCCACCCATCTCACAGGGCATTTGTTGTAGGGATAACAACATACTTTGTAAACCATTTTGCGTAGGCATTTCGAATGTTGTTGTTGTTATTATTATTATTATCATCCTTGCCAAACTTGAGCGGAATGCTTAAGATCTCAGCTGATAGCATTTGACAATGACTGGACCAGGCAAATTAACAGAAGTTTGGTCAGATAACATCGCCAGGACAAGACAACACACACAAAAAATCAGTATTTGGATGTGAAGTAAAGGCCAAACGAGATGAGAGGGTGGCTTGCATGTATTTACTTAATAGATTTATAAGCCCGCTTTTCTGCCAACAATTGAGACCCATTACTGGATCGTCCCTGTGTGTTGTAAAAGTAAATTGATAGGTAAGATCTGTGGCATGTAGACAGCAAAGGTTTCATCCTTCTTACCCCTACACTTTTGCTGATCAAAACTGACCTCCCCCACACCAACTATTATTAATATTAGAAGGGGCAGGAAAAGAGCGAGATTTCATTTAGTGAATAACAGTGGGTGAGAAAGAACTTTTGTACTCAGCCCCCAATTCGAATCCCCTCCCTGTATCTTCCACTTGCATTTTAAAACGCTGGGAAGGCCGTGATCTCCTAGCATCTTGTCTGATCTGGCCCTAATAGACTCCGCTGTTCTGGTTTATTTCATCTTGGTTTATTTCCTTTCCTCATGATTTATACCTTAGACTTGCTAGTAAAGCCACAAAAGTTAAAGCACCACCAAGGTATTTACTGGCTGGCCGGCCCGTACACACTTCTCGGAGTCGATTTGTGGCTTGCGAAGAAGTCGTGTAACAATCAGAGTTACTCCTGGTTTCATGTAGGATTTCTCGAGGCACACAGTATTGTAAGGTCCAAAGGTATATGGGGGAAATTTGCCCTTCAAGCCAGCGCAGTTTACATGGGGCCTAAGTTGGCTCCATTGGGTCAACAAACAACCACTTCTTCATTCGCCTACGGTGAGTAAGGAATCCGCTCCAGACAACCAGGCAGAGAAATCTTAGCACAGTGGAAGGGATTTATCTTTCATCTGAAGCAATGAATAAGCTTGTAAAACTATGTGGTGAGGGACAGTAACTCTGGTGGATGTATTTGTAGGACTGGGCTACATCAGTTCAAGAATGCAGATCAGATATGAACTTTGGCAAATTGGTACAGAAAAACTCTTTGGTTACTAATCCCTGGAATTCTCAAAAAGTACCAGATTCCGCATAAGAGGAGTATATTCCATAGACGCTGGATGTGATCACAACCCATGAGACATCTTGGCCTCTTCCCTTGGCTACGGCAAGCATTTGCTCACTCCACTTCGGACAGTTCCTTAGACCCGTCATATTCATAGACGGGAATCCAACCACATCAGCCCCACCTCCAGAAAACGGCAGCGAGCCAAGCTCTCATTGCAGCGGTCCAGAATCCTTCCGTGTTGATGTTTCCAGAAGATAAGAATGTGGGGCTTTCTTAGAACTCAGCCTTCTAGAAACCCGGTGGAGGCAGGTGCGAAACACAGAAGTCCGGAAGATGATGAAGACCCAAGGGTCAACAATGGAGTTCACGGAAAAAAAACGGAGAGCGGTGAGGTCAGCATTCTCGTCGTAATCAGGCGCAAACGCTCCAATGTAAGCACGGATCTGGGTGGAAAGAAAAGATAAAGAACTCCAGCTGTAAATGAGACAGTGGAAGAAAACGCTTGATGGCAGCAGGCATACAAATTCACTTGGGCCTTTGCAAGAGGCATGAGAGGGGAAAGCCCACCTGATGGGAGTGGTTTCCTAGTGGTTAGAGTGTCAGACTAGGATCTGGAAGATACAGGTTCAACCCCCTCTGCCATCAATACCCGCTGGGGGACCCTGAACCCATCACAAATGCTCAGCGTGTGAAAAACCACTGTGGGTCTCAGATTGGGAGAAAAGTGGGGTATACATTTTACAATTTTGGGGCAGGCTAGTCTGCTAAGCCAAAATCAGTCAACGGCTGGTTGCACAAAACAAGACACACTCCCCAGCCATCACTGGATGAATGACAAATGGCCCCAATCGGCCTAAAACTCTAACCACTCTGCGGTACTGCAGAGTCTTTCATACATGCACAAGGGACTGCCTCCCCTTCTAATGTGTGTCATCTAAAAACAATGTACTGCACTTTTGCCATTGTTTTATTTATGTGGATTTACTTATACATTCTTTTACTGAATGACAGTCCTAATAAGAAATATTATTACTTGCAACAACTCGATGCCAACGTTAAGACATTACACACCCACTCAGAGGAATTTTCCTTTATTACTAATTTCCCCTTCCCTTTTGGCTTTCCAGTAAATTGTGAACAGGATTTTATTCCAGAAGGAATTTGGTGTTTTCATTCCTGGAGCCACCTGGGTTATGCAATTCGTATTGCTGGCGGCTGATTTTAAGCAGCTTTATCTCTCGGCTGCTTTTTAAACACTGCATTGTTGGCTGGATTATTTATTTATGCTGCTGGCTTCTGATTTTAAAAATCTTTTATCATTTCTGGGTTTGCATAGGGTAAACAATTCGGTAATCTTCTCGAGCCCCCAACTCCCCCCCCCCTATGGTATTCTGTTTACAACATTCGATTTATATACCACCTTTCAGAACAACTTAATGCCCACACAGAGCATTTTCCAAAGTGTGTTATTATTATCCTCACGGCAATCACCCTGTGAGGTGGGTGGGGCTGAGAGAGCTCTGAGAGAGCTGTGACTAGCTCAAGGTCACCCAGCTGGCATCAAGCGGAGGAATGGGGAATCAAACCCGGTTCTCCAGATTAGAGTCCCGCTGCTCTTGTGGGGATAATAATGGCATACTTTGTAAACCGCTCTGAGTGGGCATTAAGTTGTCCCGAAGGGCGGTATATACATTGAATGTTATTAGTACTATATTATTATTACACCAAATTAGAACTAGGTTAATTCCCCACTCCTAAACCTTTACACTTTAACTTGTCAGTCCAGCGTTAACTACATCAGGCTGTTTTTTCTTAAAGGAAGATTTTCTTTCTTTTTCTCAATTTCCAAAGTCTTGCTCCCCACCCCCGCAAGTTTCAGAGAGAGTTAAGACCCCACTTTCTCTGTGGGTGATCTCGTCATACGGCTTTCTTTAACTGCACAGGAGGGGCAGCTGGTTTGCTATTAAACACAGTGACAAGCCAGAAGGCCACAAAGAATTGCAGGAGGGGGGGGGGAAATCATTTGAAAATTTCATCCCACTCCTAATGAATCCCATACGAATCCCAGAGTGCATATGCCATTCAGTGAAGGCAAAGATTTCAGGCAATGTTGCCAGCGGGAAAAATGAAACTGGAGATGCTTTGGGGGGAAGCCTGTGAGTGAGAGAAGTGCCCCCTGGTGGACAGAGGCTGGGTGACCGGATGTGTGCACTGCTGGGCAGCCGCCCGCCTCAAGCATTGGTAATATTTTGGAAGTAAAAAGGAACAGGTCAAAGGCAAAGGTGTAACTTATCGAGCAACTTCTGCAGACCAAAAATTCATCTTGATAATTCTCTGTATGATTAATTTTAAAAAAACCCAAATTCAAAAATCCTCTGCAGATAAACAACTGGTGGTCCCTGGCCCGAGGGACATCTGGCTGGTCTCCACCAGGGCCAGGGCTTTTCCTGCCCTGACCCCAGCCTGGTGGAACACTCTCCCGCTGGAGATCCGGGCCCTGTGGGACCTATCACAGTTCTGCAGGGCCTGTAAAACGGAAATGTTCTGCCCGGCCTTCGGTTGAGGACCAGCGGGTGTCCCCTCTTATCCTATCTAAGATCGCTGCCTCTCCTATGACTGCCCTCGGCTATGCGTTCTACCTACAGCTATGACTTATGCAGGTCTTTTATTAGTATCCAAAGTAGCCTATGTATAACGGCACCGGAGTATTTTAATATAAGTTTTTAAGTGTGTTTTTAAAGTTGACTATTAATGTATTGTGTTTTAATGATGATGTGAGCCACCCTGAGCCCATTCGTGGGGAGGGCGGGATATAAGTCAAATAACATAAATAAATAAATACAAAAAGAATCACTGAAAGAGCTGATCCCTCCCGTACGGCACCCCATTCTAAAATAATCCACATGTCCAGGTCTACATGGTGGGAAGGCCAGCTTTTGCCAGGGTCCCAAGACTAAGCTAAAAAAGATTCACAGTGCAAGAGCTATTTTAGAAACAAAAAACTAACGACAATTTTGAATAAAGTAATCTAAGAAATATAACTATGTCCGTGTGTTCTTTATATAAATACTTGAAAAATATACATGAACTATATTTACATAATATATTGTATCAAACATTCACGGAAATTTATTTTTTGATTTTTTTATTCCGACCTCCCCACATTTGTTGTTGTTGGTTGTTGTTGTTGTACAGATTATATTACCATTGTGTTACTCTCCTTTGCTGCTCCCATTTCCAGCAGGCTCAGGGCGGATTACAAAATAATATTCTCCAAGGGTACATTAGCAAAATAAATTTTTAAGGCTATGTGAATAAAGAACACATAGACATACTTAAATTTGTTAAGAGTACTTTATTGACAATTGTTAGTAGTTATCATCGAGTTTTTGTTTCTGCAAGGGGTCCCAAGACTGTCAAAGGGTCACTGCTCCAACATGTTTTCTGTACTCAATCCCCGTGGTGCATAGAAGAAGGTTAGAGGCAGCAGGAGAGAATTCCTGGTTGGCATTTCTCGGCTTTTCCAACTTAGTGGGTACCTTGACTATGGAGCCCCGCAAATAATACCTTGATGCCTTATACCAAGCAAGATCGCTGGTCTGTCTGGATTGGTCTTCCCTCCTCTGGCAAAGAAAGGCCTTTTTCAAGACCTATGCCCTGAGACATTTACACCAGAGAAGCCAGTGATTCAGCCTGGGACCCGCTGCGTATGAGCCACATGCTCTGCCACTGAGCCTCGGCTTTGGCAACCTGCCAGCCCTCCATCCCTTCTTCTTGATTCAGTCAGGCAGCTGCTGACATTTGTGGGCCCCCCTCAACCCCCCATTCCTCTGGACAATCTCCAGCCTTATACTTTTAAATCTTGTCTTTAAAAGGTGAGGAATGCCTATCTAACAGCCTGGAGCTCGGCAGGTCTTCATAGTTTCTTTCAAACAATATAACTTTATCCTCTATTAAAACTCCCCTGGAGAGCTTTCTGGTTACAGATCTGATAACAGACTACAAGAGTGAAGATATGTATGGCTGAGATCCTGCTAACGACCCATCACATCGAGAAGGAAGAGAGTGCCCAAGAGCAGATGTTCAGAAAGCATTTGGTTGGCTGCTGCAGGAAACCAAACGCTGATGTAGATGGACATCGGGTGAGATCTAGCACGGCACGTTTTACGTTCTCAACATTATTAAAAGAGAGCAAGATCTGGGTCCAATAGCAGCTTAAAGACCAATGAGATTCCCAAGGTATGAGCTTTTGAGAGTCAAAGTTTAACCTCGAGATTTCCAAGATATGAGCTTTCGAGGGTCAAAGTTTGACCTCGAGATTTCCAAGATATGAACTTTCGAGGGTCAAAGTTTGACCTCGACATTTCCATGATATGAGCTTTTGAGGGTCAAAGTTTGACCTCAAGATTTCCAAGATATGAGCTTTTGAGGGTCAAAGTTTGACCTCGAGATTTCCAAGATAAGAGCTTTAGAGGGTCAAACTTCGACCTTCAAAAGCTCATACCTCGGAAATCTCGTTGGTCTTTAAGCTGCTATTGGACCCGGATCTTGCTCTTTGACCACAGACCAACACGGCTACCCACCTGAAACATTATTTGCCTGTCCTGGAAGAGTATGCACAAAAGCAGATGGGGTGGAGGGGCTGTGCCATCTGTAGCTAGGTTTGTACGATTTCAGAATGCAACTGGGAATTGGCTGGATTGAATTCTCTCCCCTGGCCCCATCAAAAACTCCATGAATGTAGAAAGATAGCATGAGTTTCTCCCCAACATGCTAGTCTTCTATGTTGAGGAGAGGTCCCTGTTACGAGGGGAAGTGTTTATGGAAGCCATTTGGTCCCCTTTTTTCTAAAGCAGTACAGTATCAGGATGGTTGTATCCATGTCCTTTTCTCTATTCCAAATATTCCTGTGCACTGTTTGCAGGTTACTGGTGGTGGTGGGGGGGGGAACGACTCTTCCACCACCTTTGCTGCCCCTGCAGCCTGAATGCAGAGTTCAGCAGCCAAATGACTGAGGAGGGAGTGTCATGAAACTACAGACTTGGGATGAACCCCAAAGCCATTTAGCATGATCCTCTTCCACAGGAAGTGTGTGTGTTGTGCTGTCAAATCACTTCTGACTTATGGTGACCTCCAAAACCTCCTATCATTCACAGCCTTCCTCAGGTCTTGCAAACTGAGGGCCATGGCTTTATTTATGAAGTCAGTTTGGTGTAGTGGTTAAGAGCAGCAGGACTCTAATCTGGAGAACCAGGTTTGATTCCCCACTCCTCCACTTGAAGCCAGCTGGGTGACCGTGTGTCAGTCACAGCTCTCTCAGAACCCTCTCAGCCCCACCCATCTCACAGGGTGATTGTTGTGAGGATAATAACAACACACTTTGTCAACCGCTCTGAGTGTGATATTAAGTTGTCCTGAAGGGTGGTATATAAATCAAATATTATTATTATCATCTCATGTTGGATCTTCCTCTTTTCTGACTGCCTTACTGTCTTTTCCAGTGAGTCTTCTCACAATATGATCAACGTACGATAGCCTCAGTTTTATCATCTTAGCTTCTAGGGAGAATTCAGGCTTGATTTAATCCTGAATAGAGATGGGCATCACGAACCAAAATATGAACCAAAATTTATGACGAACCAGGCCGGTTCGTGGTTTGCGAACCAGCGGTTCGTCAGATCCCATTTCTGACGAACCACCACGAACTTCAGGCTGGTTCGGTTGGTTTGTTTTTTGGTTCATCACTGCCAACAGCTTGGTGCTGATCAATCAGTTTCCTAGGCAACAGAGGATGGACTTCCCACAGACCTTCTGTTGACCAGGAAGTGACCTTCTGCTGACCCAGAAGTGGTGATTTTCTGATCTGGATGTGACGTTTTCATGAACCAAACGAACCAGTTTGTGATCCAGGGGCAGGTTTGTGAAATTTGAAGAACCACATGGTTCGTTTTTTTTTTCTGGTTCGTGCCCATCTCTAATCCTGAAACATCTTATTTGTCTTATTAGTTGTCCACAGTATCTGTAAAACTCTCCTCCAACATCACGTTCCAAATGAATCAACTGTCTTCCCATCAGCTCTCATTGTCCAACTTTCCTATTCATACGTAGTAATGGGAAATACCATAGCATGAATTATCTTGATCTTGGTCACCAGTGATACATCCTTATCCTTAAGGATCTGTTTCCTCATATTAAGGATTGTTTCCTCATATTCTGTCCTAACAGTAGACGTTTGTCCAGACAACAGGTTGTGCATCAACACAATCAGATGTTGTGGCACACCCATTTCTTTTAACACCATCCATAGCTTTTCATGATCCACGCAGCTAAAAGCTTTGCTGTAATCTATAAAACACAAACTGGTTTTCTTCTGAAATTCTCTGATATGTTTCATTAACTATTGTAAATTTGCAGTATGATCTCTAGTGTCTTATCCTTTTTTGAATGCAAAATTTTTTTATTTGAGATTAGATGGTACTTGATTATCGGTAGCACTTAGCACTTTAAGAAACATAAAACAAGTATTTGTATATTGGTGTTGTGATTTATTAGAACTTGTGGTGGACTAGTGTCCTCTTGGTTTTGCAATTGCACACCTGCAAGAGCCTCTATTGGTTTTCAACCTCCAGGTAGGGCCTGGAGATCTCCTGGAATTATAACTGATCTCCAGATTACCGAGATCAATTCAGCTGGAGAAAACAGAAGCTTTGGAAGGAAGACTCTATGGCATTGTACCCTTCTGAGGTCTCCCCCCTCCCTCCCTAAATTCCACCCTCCAAATCTCCAGTAATTTCCCAACCTGGAGCTGGCAACTCCAGTGGAAAAGTTGACAATAGCCACAGAATTTAACATCTTGAGAACTGGAGTTGTCATTTGTTTTTGCTTTTTAAAGCAGGTTTCCACTCTTTATGTCTGCACAATTAGGTTTGATAAATACGTGTTTAGGCAACATCAGGTGAAATCTCCTAGGGTGGCTCCTTGGGTTTTCAGCAGACAGGCGGGTGTCTTTAGTGTTCCATGTGGCTTGTGCTTGACTTGGTGTGGAATTTGAGCGTCCTTGAAACACAATCCTGAAGTCTGCTTTCACCCACAGCTCTGCCCAAGCACGTGGCACCCAGCTTCTGCATTTCAATCGTGCCCCAGGAAAATCAGAGGTTGGGAAACCAACTTCTGACTCCTTTCCTTTATCTGCAAAGGCTTTTTCTCTAGCTGCCGTCGCTAAGGAGGCACCTAACCGAATCACTTGCTGTGGGATAGTCTTGCTCCTTGGCAACCATATTTCCTTGACCACACAAACTATTGGCTGTGCATGAAACTTGTCATGTAACAAGTCGCCAAGATGCCCAGGTCTGCCCTCTGACATTGGTGAGGGAACACTCACTTTCTCAGTAGATACTACTTTCCAGCGTGCCAGGGTTAAGAGAACTCCTTGGGGGGGGGGGCTGAAATCCCATCTCAAACACGTTGTACCTTTTTGACCCACCTAACCTTCTCTCAACTAGTTCCAGGTGGTATATCTGGTTCTTCTTTCCCCATTTTACCTTCACAAGTTTCATGGCAGAATGGGGACTGGAATTTGGGTCTCATAGCATGACACGCTAACCACTACACAACACTGACTCTCTATGAACAAGGGACCTCTGAGGTTAGTATTCTCTAACGTGACTTGAAACAACTACTGATGAAGGTTAAAGGTGAACGCTCCAAAGCAGGATTACAGCTGAACATCAAGAAGACAAAAGTAATGACTATTGAGGAATCACACAATTTTTCAAGTTGACAATGAGGAAACTGAAATTGTTCGGGATTTTCTATTCCTTGGCTCAATCATCAACCAAAAGGGAAACTGCAATGAAGAAATTAGAAGACTGAGACTCGGAAGAGCAGCTGTGAGGGAGCTAGAGAAGATCCTTAAAGATAAAGATGTCTCTCTGGGAACCAAGATCAAAATAATTCAAACTCTGGTATTCCCCATCACGATGAATGGATGTGAGAGTTGGACAGTGAAGAAAGCTGACAGGAAGAAAATGGATTCATTTGAAATGTGGTGCTGGAGGAGAGTTTTACGGATACCATGGATGGCCAAAAAGACAAAGAAGTGGGTGCTAGATCACATCAAGCCTGAATTCTCCCTAGAAGCTAAAATGACAAGATAAAGTCTATCATACTTTGGTCACATCATGAGAAGACAAGATTCTCTGGAAAAGTCAATAATGCAAGGAAAAGTGGAAGGCAGCAGGAAAAGAGGAAGACCTAAAGCGAGATGGCTGGACTCAATGAAAGAATCCGCGTCCTCCACTTGGCAGGATCTTAGCAAGGCTGTTAATGATAGGACATTTTGGGGACTGGGGCAGGAAGTAAGTCCTCCTCTGCTTATGCAGCCAGGCGGCTGGCATGCATTCCAGGTGCCACCAGGTGGAACGAGGGCAAGCCACTCCTGCTGGAAAAGGGTGAGCCGTGCAACTCCCTGACTGAGCTTTGGTTCCCCTGGTCCAGGGGAGGTTGCTCGGGCTGTGATTAGGGTTGGAAACTTTTCCTCCGTAGCAGCAACCATGCACAGACTATATTTTCGCTGCCTCCTCTATGGAGCTGTCAGCAGTGGAGGCAACTTGGTGTAAGCAGGGCCATCTTCCCTGGGAATAGAACAAATCCCTGAGAGTAACTCTAAAACTCTGCCTGCGTGCAGGTCCAAACCAGAGGAGGGGAACACTCTGCATATACTCAGAGACATGCTTCCTTTTGTTTTAAGTTCTGCCCCTGAAAACAGGGCCGTATTAACCCATGGCCGGGCCCCTAGGCTTCCAGGTATTTCGGGCCCCCTCCGGCACTTCAATCTTTCACCCCACTACAGCTGACAGCCTGACCCTGGTATGGTAGGTATTAGACCGCAGGACATAGCCCTATACCCATTTTTGAGGGTCTCCTGAAGAATTCTAGTCACAATTTTAAAAATATTGTTATTGTACGAGTAGAACTCTTCAAGAAAGCCTATTTGGGGGGGTATAATTGTTCAATACCGTAATATTTTGAAGTGAATAACATTTTTATTATTTATTTAAAATATATAATTTATGGATAAGTGTTTTAATATAAGAGACCATTTGTTTCACTTCAATAAGGAAGCAGTTAATTATCTTATTAATAAAGGTGATATAAGAGAAACAATTAATTGTGAAATATGTGGGGGTGTGCCTCAGCAAAAAAACTGATGGGCCCCTAGTCCCTGCAGGGCCCCCCCAAGCTTTGGCCTAGTCAGCCTTTTGAATAATGTGGCCCTGCTTGAAAACTGGCTTGGAGATTAAGTCCTCCTTAGCTTTCACTTCGCTAAAGTTTTTGCTGTCTTTTATTTTGATTACTGGAAGATTTCTGCTTCCTTGGTGGTAAAGAGTGCTCTCAAGTCACGGCTGACCTATGGTGACACCCCCTCCCCCGGTGGGGTTTTCATGGCAAGAGACTAACAGAGGTGGTTTGCCATTGCCTGCCTCTGCAACCCTGGTCTTCATTAGAGGTCTCCCATCCAATTACTAAACAAAGCCCTGCTTAACTTCATATATTTGATAAAATCAGGCTTTCTTGGGCTCTCTTTTCTCTATTTTCTTCATAATACCTTTCCCCAGCTGCTTCCGTGACTAATTTACCTGTTGACAATTCATGGTGCGAAACTGTTGAATTTTTCTTTTCAGGTTAATACTTTTTAAAGAGACAAGATAGCAATTTACAACATACGTGAATCTTGTACAGATGAACTCTGCTCTGCTTTTATGAAAACGGTTAAATGATTCTTTCTTACCTCGCATATGGGAATGCCCTAGGGTTGCCAGCTCCAAGTTGGGAAATTCCTGGAGATTTGGAGGGTGAAACCTGGAGAAAGTGGGGTTTGGGGAGGGAAAGGACCTTGGCATAGCATAATTCCATAGAGTCCACCCCCAAAAGTAGCCATTTTCTCCAGGTGAACTGATCTCCGTGGCCTGGAGACCAGATGTAATTCCGGGAGATTTCCAGCCACTACCTGGAGGATGGCAACCCTAGAATGCCCTCCTAAAAAGAACAGGTGAGCTCACCGAATTGGCAGCTACGAAAGCTGAGAAATGCTCCAAGCAACACCACAAATCATTATGTATGTTTTATTGTTACTTGTGTTTTAACAATACAACAGTCTAACTTGGCCACGATTGTGAAACACACCCACACCGATTTCTCCCCAACAGTTGACGAGTCTAAAAATATCACTTGTAAAAAAAGATTTTGATTGCTTTATGAAGGCATTTTTTCCTTTGAAGTAAGACCTATTCCTCTGTGACCTTATTTCTAAAGCAGTGACCTTAAGAATGCGGTTTCAAGACCATTTATACTACAAAAAGTTATACTTCTTTTGTTTTGAACTATTAAATCCAGTGATTTAAATCCGGTATTGAGTTGTATTTATCGTGTTCCCATAGGGATGTGATGTTAGGAAATAATTGGGGCCGTGGCTCATTGTTTTGCAAACAGAAGATCCACAACTGTTCTAAAAGGCTCAAGTAGCCTCAAAGGCTTAGACTGGAGTAACTCTGCTTAGGATTTCATGGTAAGTAGCCTAAAAGGCTCAAAAAAGTTGTGGTAGGGTATGAGCTTCTTCAAGTGAGCTGTGACTCATGAAAGCTCATACCCTACCACAAACTTTGTTAGTCTTAAAGGTACTACTGGACTCTTGCTCTGTTCTTCTGCTATCTGAAGAAGTGAGCTGTGACTCACAAAAGCTCCTACTCTACCACAAATTTTGTTAGTCTAATAGGTGCTACTGGACTCTTGCTCTTTTCTACCACTACAGACAAACACAGCTGTCTTGATCTAACCACGGCTAACCTTGATCTAAAAGGGTCATCTGATGGATCGGGAGGCTCTAAGACAGGGTGCAGAAGAACTCTATAACCTGCATTGGGTAGATTCTGGATGGATGGCAGCACGGAACGTGTCTGCCTGGAGTGGCCATTTTGTCTTTGGCTCCACCTCTTGTGGCAGCCATTTTTGTACAGGCAACCGCAACATTCTCAAAATGTCATTTTTGCCCACAAGCTCAAAAAGGTTGGCGATCTCTTCAAACAGTGACCCAGATACCCCCATGTTTTGGGGATAATAATGGCCTTCATCATTAGCCCCGGCAAGCCCAGTTTCCTCCGATCTCGGACACTAAGCAAGTTCAGGCTTGGTTAGTAATTTGATGGGAAACCTCCAAGGAACACCAGGGTCGCTACGCAGAGGCAGGCAACAGCAACCCACTTTTGTTAGTCTCTTGACTTGAAAACCCCAGCAGGGGTTGCTGTAAGTCATCTATGACTTGACCGCACTTTCACAGGGCTGTTGTAAGAATTCCAGAGACAATGCAGATTAAATACTTTGAACACTGAAAGCGTTACAGAAATGCCAAGTATTTGAATTAGCTCATGCTCCATCTGCCAGCTTCAAGGACCTTAGCCACAGTCCGAAGAACCCTACAGTAACTTTGACATTTATTTATTTACTTCCTTCATACCCCGCTTTCCTCCTCAGGAGGGACCCGAAGCAGCCTACACAATTCTCCTCTCCTTCATTTTATCTTCGTGATGCAAAAACTCTGCTCCGAGTTCCCTTGGTGTGACTTTAAACCAATCAATCACACAAGGCTGAGACCGAGGACGGTGCACAGTTTATTTCAATGAAACAGAGGTGCAGAACTCAGTCATCTGAGAAATTTGTGAATCCACCCGCAGGGACGTTCTTTCTTTCTTATTTATTTATTTATTTATTTTATTTTATTGATTAATTATTAATTTAATTTATAGTCCGCTCTCCCCGCAAGTGGGCTCAGAGCGGATTTACACCAAAAATTTAAAACATTGGTAGCAACCGTAAGATAGTGTTTAAACATAGGGCCGCTCATATTTACATCCTACACAGCACCTTGGGCCCACTGGGCAGGGTGGTTAAGTCTCAGCCAGTGCAGAATTGGTACATATTCCCCCCCCCACTGGGAGGAGCCGGTTTAGTGGCTCGTCCGCCTCGACCCCCAGAAGCCTGGCAGAACATCTTTTATATAGTAGGGTAAGCAATATTTCTGCATATGTCTATTTAGCATCCTATCTAATGGAATTTTCCTTGCTACTAATTATTCGAAGGCCCTTTCCACATGCTCTATTCTGGTGAGGCAACTTCTCGGAATATTCAAACTTATGATGGTTGTTGTGGGTTTCCCGGGCTGTATTGCCGTGGTCTTGGCATTGTAGTTCCTGACGTTTCACCAGCAGCTATGACTGGCATCTTCAGAGGTGTAGCACCGAAAGACTACACCTTGGCATTACTACAATGCCAAGACCACGGCAATACAGCCCGGAAAACCCACAACAACCATCGTTCTCCGGCCGTGAAAGCCTTCGACAATATATTCAAACTTATGCTTTGCCCTTTTTTGATAAAATCTTCACACCTGCATCCTCTCGTCAAACTATGAAGACATCTTAACACCTCTCATTTCAAAACAGGAAGCCTCCCAACCCCCAGAATAGCGCAGTTAGCAATTTTACTCTCTTGCAGCTTGAATCATGGTTGGTTTTTTTTGCAATGAGTATTAAAACAATAATGACCCCTTGAAAGTTCCCCCTTAGTTTTTGGGGTTTCCTGGATTTTTCCATCACTCACAACTACCTTGTGAGGTAGGTTAGGTTGAGAGGGTGCGACTGGCCCAAGATCACCCAGCGAGTTTCCATGTCAGAGTGGAGATTCGAACCTGGGTCTCCTAGAATCTGCTCCACCACTCTAACCACTACACCACACTGGTTTTGGACTTCCATTGCCTTATTAGTGGCCGCTCTGCCACCTTGCTTACCAGAGGGGCTGTGATATAATCTTGTCTGCTGTTCAAAAGAAAGCTGCCAAAATAATAATAATACTGATGCTTCGTATTTGTCTAATGGTCCCCAGCATTCAAGACACTTTGCGTACTAACAACAACAACAACAACATTCAATTTATAACAACAACAACATTCAATTTATATACCGCCCTTCAGGACAACGTAATGCCCACTCAGAATGGTTGACAAAGTGTGTTATTATTATCCTTACGACAATCACTCTGTGCGGTAGGTGGGGTTGAGAGAGCTCCGAGAAGCTGTGACTGACCCAAGATCTTGTTGCCCTTTTGACAACGGCCCTGTGAGGGAGGCCCGTGCAGCCAAAGCTGGAAGAGCCAGGCTGAGATAAGCAGTGGAGAGTTTTTGGATCACAGTGCAGTCTTGTAGCCGCGTGATGCCAGCCCTCCTCGCCCAGTGGTCCATCCACATACAAACCCCTCCGGAGGCCTAAAGGAGGCATGTACGACACTTGCCACCTACCACTCCAAAAGCAGCCCACTAGCCATGTATGGTGGCCCAGCAGGGACGTGAGAATCTTCCTGCCTGGGGCTTCCAACCCAAAGATGCTGGGGTGGGTGGGGGGCATTGCTGCTTCCTGGATGCCCTGGAAGCTGCAGCCTGGCCATTTCTGGAAACAGAGTTTAGGACTACGTGAGTCTGATCTAGCCCCTCGGCTGCCTAAACATCTCATGTCACTGTAATTCAGCTAAGAAATCCATCAAAATAATAATCACATGCTTGTGTGAATGGTCAGCTTAAAAGTCCCTCCCAACATCCCAGAAAGAGACAGAATGATTAAGAAAGAGGAACTTTGTGTGGGTGACAGAAAGGACAGTTACGATTTTAGGCCAGAAGCCACAGATTTCTGGATGACAAACTGTGGATTTTATAGGGTGCACAGAATAATGGCTCATAAGACCTGGAAAAAAACCCAGAAAGCAGACAACCTAGTTGATGGCTACTTCCCATACCTGTAAGAGCTGACACTAATAGATGGTCCAGTCCTCATTTTAGCTGAATCAGGTTTTGCAAGAGAATTGGCTGGACTCAGAGGTTTCTACAAGGACAAAAAGTCAGCTACCATAAAAGGTACCCTATAATAATAACATTCGATTTATAGACCGCCCTTCAGGACAACTTAATGCCCACTCAGAGCAGTTTACAAAGCGTGTTATCATTATCCCCACAACAAAACACCGTGAGGTGGGTGGGGCTGAGAGAGCTCTGAGAGAGCTGTGACTGACTCAAGGTCACCCAGCTGGCTTCAAGTGGAGGAGGGGGGAATCAAACCCGGCTCTCCAGATTAGAGTCCTGCTGCTCTTAGCCACTACACCAAACTGGCTCTCCCTGGACAGCTGAGGTGAGTTGGATCTCGTCAGATCTCAGAAGCTAAGCAGGATTGGCCTTGGTTAGTAATTGGATGGGAGACCGCCAAAGAAGATCGATAATGCTATGCAGAGCCAGACAATGGCAAACCACCTGTTAGTCTCTTGCCATGAAAACCCCACTAGGGGTTTTCAAAGCCCCTGGACTGAACAAAACTGTGTGGAAGAAATCTGAGCCCAGCCAGTTCTGCACCTGATCCAAAGACTGTTACATTATAATGAACTACTGCAGCAATACACCAGCTCCTCTCAATTCTCCAGCTTTTATTTTTGGAAAAAAAAACACGAAAATATCTAGTCTTTTTCCTTGTGGAGTTATAAGGCAAAAGATGCAGGCTGTACATTTTTCATTCAGCAATGAGCTGCTCCCTCAACGACCATGGCCTGATGATCCACTGGTCTTGGGACATTAGTAATAATTAATTAGCTAAAAATTAATTAGCATTTTTAATACATTCTCCTACACTGACGCATCTGGATATGGAAATACTTATTCCGCCCTCCGCAGAGGTAGCGGCGTCGAATGCTGTGTTGCTGACATCTTTTTTAAAAAGTGAAGCTAGGAATGTGAAGCAGTTTCCAAATTGTTTACACATGAGTGTGAAAGGAAAGCAATTTCGCAACGGCATTGCCATTCGTTGGTTACCAAGAGGCGTTCAGCTCTTTCCGAGAATCAGTCCATGAATAGCTTTTGGATTCTAAGGTCTCAGCAGGTTGCAAATAAACTCAAGTTCTGTGTCATTTCTGATTCTTAAACATCTGGCTGCCGAAGAAAGGCAGGACTGCCAGTAAGTCAAACCCATTCCTTTGTGTTTATCAAGCCCTCCCTCGCCCTGGCTGGCACCCCGATGGTGGCTGTTCTCTGCAACCCAGGCTTGGCAAGGAGGCCATGCTGTGATGGGGAGCGGATTTGCCATTTTTGCCCAAGAGACTGGGGTGCAAAGCAAGAGGCAGAAAACTTCAGCAGTGAGCCAAGATGGCATCCCACGTATTGAGATGGAATGGTCCCAAGATACAAAGGTAAATAGCTCTGTCTTAGGGAGGGGGGGAATAGTTGGCAACATTAACACAATATCTGCTGCATGGGTTAAAATCAGGGCTTTTTTCCAACCGGAACGTGGTGGAACGGAGTTCCGGCATCTCTTGAAAATGGTCACATGACCGGCAGCCCCGCCCCCTGATCTCGAGGCAGAGCTGAGTTTAGATCGCCCTCCGTGTGAAGGTGATTTAAACTTTAAAAAACTCCCCCTTGTTCCAGCTGACCCAAAGTTATGTCATTGTGTGGTCCCGAAAGCGTGCACGCACTTTGCGCGCGTGGTACGAGGGGTGCCACCTCCCGCCAGGAGTTGCCCCCTGTGCTGGCAACCCACTGAGTTCCACCACCTCTTTTCCCAGAAAAAAAGCCCTGGATAAAATGAAACATACAGAGGACGGGAGGAAATGGATACACATGGAGAAGAACCAGATTAGGAACAATTACTGCAGCTGAAGCAGCTGAATTTGGCACAGGCACGTTTTAAAAAATCCAGAGCCTTAAAAACGCAAATTTCACTTTGTAACTCAAGTTTATTCATTGCACTTTGCATAATTTCCAGGCAACTGATGAAGAGGGCTCTAGGGAGTGAAAGTTTCTGCCACACTGGATTTGCTATTCTTTAAAGCACCACCAGACACCGGCGATATGCAGCCGCTGCTCTGGACGCCGCTGCTCGGAAAGGAAGGAAGAAGCAAAATGTTCATACGCTTCCTTCATCCACAAGATACGAGCACGACAGATCCGCACACCATGTTAACAGCCCACAAAAAGGGCACCCTAGTCATGCAATTCACTTGTGTTACGATGGTTGTTGTGGGTTTTCTGGGCTGTATTGCCGTGGTCTTGGCATTGTAGTTCCTGACGTTTTGCCAGCAGCTGTGGCTGGCATCTTCAGAGGTGTAGCACCAAAAGACAGAGATCTCTCAGTGTCTCAGTGGGAGATCACAGTGAGAGATGTGACACTGAGAGATCCCACAACAACCATCGGTCTCTGGCCGTGAAAGCCTTCGACAATACACTTGTGTTACCTTTGTGATTGGTGGTGTAAAAGAACAAAGGGCAGCAGTAGTAGCAAAATTTCCCAGGACCTTATTTTTTTTAAAAAATCTCCAAATCAACCAACATCCCTTATGAGGAATGCTGTAAAAAAATCACAACAGGAGAATTTTTTTCAGGTCAATCTGAAATTTTTTTCAAAAGATCTATTTTCCCATAACCTTTTCCTAACAATTTCCTCTAGCAATTACAGGTTGCTAGGAAAACAGAAGCCAAGCTGTTATCAGAGGAGCAGAAGTGCTTGTAATTTGTAAGGGTGTGTGCGTTTGTGTGGGTGTGTGAACATTCAAGATGACAGAAGCACGCCCCCCTCCAAATTCTGCAATGATAATTTAGAGCTCCCCGATACCCTGCCTGTTTTCCGGCACGTCTGATTATCTGTTAGGGCTTTGGAGAAAACTGCAGCCACTGGTCTTGTTAACACGCCAGAAGGAAACCAGAATGAAACCAGTTCTCAGAAGAATAACGTTGCCTCTTGAGCCACAGGGAGACAGGAAAGCCTGTGGTGTGGCCCTTGAAGCACAACCTCTTCCGACACAGGATAGTTTCAAAATCAAAAAGAGTCCAGTAGCACCTTTAAGACTAACCAATTTTACTGTATCATAAGCTTTCGAGAATCACAGTTCTCCGGAGAACTGTGATTCTCGAAAGCTTATGCTACAGTAAAGTTGGTTAGTCTTAAAGGTGCTACTGGGCTCTTTTTGATTTTGCTACTACAGACTAACACAGCTAACTCCTCAGGATAGTTTCACGTGGGCAGCCACGTAGATCCGGTAGCACCTTAAAGACCAACTAGATTTTCAGGGCAGGAGCTTTTGAGAGTCAGATTCTGGAAAGCTCAAACCCTGGAAATCTAGTTGATCTCTACGGTGCAGCTGGACTCGGATCTTGCTCTTCTATCAGAGGACACTCGCAGGCAGCTAGCAGTGCACGGACAGGAGATTGCCAGTTTGGCACCAAAGGAGGAGAACGAAGGTGCTGGAGGAGGGCTGCCAGCTCCAGGCTGAGAAATTCCTGGTGATTTGGGGGGTGCTGCCTGGAGAGGCTCGGGTTTGGGAGGGACCGCAGCAGGGTATAATGCCATAGAGCACTCTCTCCAAAGCAGCCGTTTTCTCCAGGGGACCTGGACATCAGTTTGGAGATCAATTGTAATTGGAGGAGATCAAAGGTTTGGAGATCAATTGTGATTCGAGGGGATCTCCAGTCACCACCTGGAGGCTGGCAATCCTACGCCGGGGGCGGCCACAGGCTGGAAAAGGCGCACTCGGGCAGCTGGCAGGGCGCTTCGACGGCGCGCCGTGGGGTCGCCCGGGCTGCCAAGGGCTCCCCGCCTCCCCTCCCCAGCCCCGGGGCTGGTACTTACGATCACCGGCAGGGAGCAGACGGTGAAGAGGACGGTCATGAGGGCCAGCAGCGTGAGGTGCCCGAGCTCCTCCATGCGGCCCGCTCCGGCCGGCCCGGGGCCGGGCGTGGGCGCGGCGCTGCGGGGCGGCTGGCGGCGCGCCATGCGGCAGAGGCTCCTCATGGTGGCCAGGTTGCAGAGGCCGACGGCCAGCACCAGCAGGCCCAGCAGGCTGGCGTAGAGCACCGAGTAGGCCCGCCCGTCGCCGGCCATGCGGATGAAGCACCACGAGCCCGGGCAGTACTGCACGGTGGCGCCGAAGCCCAGCAGCGGCAGGGCGCAGAAGAGCGCGCAGAGCGCCGCGGCCGCGCCGCCCAGCAGGGCGCCCCGCCGGCGGCTGGCGTGGCGCCGGTAGAAGTAGGGGTGGCCCAGCGAGAGCCAGCACTCCAGCGCCATGGCCAGCAGCAGCGCGGTGGGCGCCAGGCCGAAGAAGGCCATCAGGCAGCCGAAGAGCGCGCACAGCCCCCCGCCGCCGCCGCCGGCCGCCCCGCCGGCCGCCCCCATCGCGCTCAGGCTGCGGTTGCGCGCGTAGGCGGCCAGCACCAGCGGGCTCAGCAGGCACTTGCCCAGCAGGTCGGTGGCGGCCAGCGCCCAGAGCAGCAGGTGGAAGGCCGGCGCCCGCGCCCCGCGCCCCGCGCCGCCCCGCGCCCGCTGCCGCCACAGCAGCCCCAGCGCCAGCACGTTGCCCAGCAGGCCGGCCGCGAAGAGCAGCGAGCCCGGCAGCGCCGAGCGGCCGCCCTCCAGGCTGCGCCGGCCGCGGCACCGGTACGCGCCGTCCTCCATGGGCAGCCGCCGCCGCGCGCCTCGGGGGGACGCCCGCGCCGACTGAGCGCGCCGGAGGGGGAGCGCCGGGCCGGGGCTGCGGGGGTGGAGCGCGAGAGGCGGGGGCCACGTCGCGGGTTCCCGAGGAGAGCGAGCCTCGCCGAGGGGAGGGGAGGGGGGTGGGAGGAGCGGCGCTGCCCTGCTCCGGGCGGGGGGCGCGTGGAGACGGCGCCGCCGGTGCCAAAGACTCTGCACATGCCCCGAGGCGCGCTTCCCTGGCAGCAGCCGCGGCGCCCAGCGCAGGCTCCCGGGCGGGGTGGGTAGTGCTCTGCAGCGGAGGGGAAGGACGCGCCGCCCGACTGGACCGGGGTGTGCGGGAAGCGACAGGACGGGACGTGCCGCTCCCTGGGCGGGCGGAAGGCGCGGGTGCCGGCAGCGGACCGGCGACTCCCGGACGGGACAGGCTCCGTCGATCTTGCGGCCGTTTAGCTCCTCCCTCTTCCTTTAGCCTCACGCACTGAGCCCCCCTCCCGCCATTTACGACCGCTTCGTTTCGTTTTTTCGGAACTGCTGTGACCATAAGAAGGTGGCTTATACTGGGTAAGACCTTGGAGTATCTACTCTGACCGGCAGCGGGGTGTTTTGTTTTTGTTTTTTGCATCACATCCTACTTTTCCTTTGGTATCTGAAGAGAGCTGTGCCTCACGAAAGCTCATACCCTACCAGAAATTTTGTTAGTCTTCCTGGGCTCTTGCTCTTTTCTACTGGTATCTGAAGAAGTGAGCTGTACTGGGCTCTTGCTCTTTTCTACTACTTTTCCTTTATGAGTCAACTCCTTTCACCCAAGAGCTTGAGCAAAATCCAGCAATAAACAACTAAAACCACCAGGAGAAACGTTAGGACAAAGCACCTGCTACCTAGACATGCGGGGGATTGAACCTACGACCTACAAGCAGAGGCTATACCACCTATCCGTTGCCCCTCCCCTGATTTAA
Organism: Eublepharis macularius; assembly: GCF_028583425.1. Classification (NCBI taxonomy): domain Eukaryota; kingdom Metazoa; phylum Chordata; class Lepidosauria; order Squamata; family Eublepharidae; genus Eublepharis; species Eublepharis macularius. The sequence continues at coordinate 8,278,884 of NC_072791.1, read as the reverse complement.
AGTATTATACCATCCAGAATATTACCTCTGAGCATGCACAGAGTTCACAGCTGTTTCCCCCTCTAGAACTAAACTGCAGTGGTACCTTCCAAGGCAAGTCGAAAGAATCCAGGTTGACATCTTTTTTCTCTCTTAGAAATTAAGCACTTCCTACGCCTGTCCTTGATTTATTAATTAAAATGCTTTCGCCCTTTCTCACTCACCAACGGGCAGGAAAACGGCACTTTACAGAGATGTGGCGGCGCTCTGCATTAGACATAAAAATAGAAGATTTTTACGACTAGCTCATGCTGATGGTCTATCTGGGCCAGCCGGGCATCCGGTTTCCAACGACGCTCCAACAGATGTTTCCAGAATGCCCACAAAGGAGGGCACGGCCAGTCACTCCCTCTTTTGCTGTGGAGGCAGAGAGCATGGAGCACTGGTGGGGGAGGCGCACCCGTGGCTTTCTGCCTGGAGGGGCTGTGGCATGCTGGACAAAAGAGGGTTTGCCCTGCTCTCCCCCACCCTGATAAAGGAGACGGCATCTCTGGGACGGACTGTGGCTTCGCTGTGGGAAAGAGGCAGTGCGCTCCCCCCTTGGTGACAGACCCAGCAGTGATATTTACCTTGGTTTGTTTTCTCCGTGGAACAGGAAACTGAGATGAGAAGGAGAGATGAGGGGTTTCAGCAATGCAAGTGTGGAGATGCCCGGTGTCTGGGATGCCCTGAGGGTGGCAAAGCCCAGGAAATCCAAGCCCTGCCTGCAGGAACTTTGAAATTGGTCTCCGCTATGACTTTGCAAGGGCAGTAGAATAGGGCTGTGCCATGAATAAAGGGGAAAGGGCCGGCTAAGGGGTTCTTTTAGTGCCCAAAGTGACCTGGGTAGCCCAGGCAAGCCCTAAGCTAAGCACAGTCAGCTTTGGTTATTATTGGATGTGGGGAGAAGACCAGGGTTGCTGTGCGGAGGCAAGCAATGGCAAGCCACCTCTGTTAGTCTCTTGCCTTGAAAACCCCACCAGGGGTCGCCCTAAGTCAGTTGTGACTCGAGGGCACTCTCTGCCACTACCAAGTGAACTGTGACCTTGGCGCACATTTCCCTTCTTCCCACATTTTGTTGAGAGAAAAGTGAGACATCCAGACGGGCCATCGCTCTCTCTCAGAGTAACCTACCTCGCCAGATTGTTGTTGGAAGACGGGCAGGAGAGAAGGTGCTAAACAAATAAAGGCAGCTCGCATAGGGGAATCTCCCGCAGCTAGAGTGTAGCTGCAAGAAGGTTGCCGAATCATGTAACACCCCATTTTTAAATGTTTTTAATGGTTGGGTGGTGTTTGTATTTGTTATCCGGCCTGAGCCTGCGAAAGCGGGGAGGGCGGAATATAAATATAATAAATTAAATTAAATTAAATTTTCCTCCCAACTGGCCAGGCTGTTACGCCTTTTGCAAAAAAACCCTCAAAAACAAAATTAACCTGGCAATGTCTTCCTCTTGTTTGCCGACACAGTTGCCCGCCAGTTTGGTGTAGTGGTTAAGAGCACGGGACTCTAATCTGGAGAGCCAGGTTTGATTCCCACTCCTCTGCTTGAAGCCAGCTGGGTGACCTTGGGCTAGTCACAGCTCTCTCAGAGCTCTCTCAGCCCCACCCACCTCACAGGGTGTTTTGTTGAGGGGATAATAGTAACATACTTTGTAAACCGCTCTGAGTGGGCATTAAATTGTCCTGAAGGGAGGTATATAAATTGAATGTTGTTGTTGTTGTTGTTATTTCATGCCTACAATTGCTTCACCCACTTAATGGTCTCTCCTGCAGTCTTCACAGTTGCAAACGACAGCCCTCCTTGCCCGCTTGCCTCTTCTTCTGGAATTGCAAGCTCTGTGGGGCAGAGAACAGTCGCTCATCATCAGTATTCCCTTGCAAAGCAAGAAACTCCTTTTGGCAGGTGGACATGCTGTGCTGGGTGCCACTCCCTCCCTGTGTGCCCTCTGTTATCTGGAGAGTTATCCTATAGCTGCTTGTCGGAGCAGGGAGTCGCTTGTCCTGCCTTGTACCGAATCAGACCCTTAGTGCATCAAGACCAGTGTTGTCTTCTCGACTTGCAATAGCTCTCCAGCGTCCCTGGTAGAGGCTTTTCACAGCTCCGACTGCCTTACCCTTTTAGGTAATTGACACTGGGGCATTCTGCATGCAAAGCAGAGGCTCTTCCATTCAGCCATGGCCCCTCCCCAGTGTCGCTTCTGACCAGTAAAACAACAAAAACACTTGGCATACCTTGATAGAAAAGAGTCCAGTAGCACCTTTAAGACTAACCCACTTTACTGTAGCATAAGCTTTCGAGAACCACAGCTCTCTTCGTCAGATGCACTTGGCATACCTTGGAAATCTAGTTGGTCTTTAAGGTGCTACTGGACCTGGGTCATGCTCGATGTACTGTCTGTACCTGAAGTATGATCCTACTGCATAGTTCTATGTTGTTTAATATGTAGGTCCAAGAACATTAAGCTAGTTAGATATTATTTACAATATATAGCTTAAGTAAAGAGTATATAATGGATATTTGAGTATAACAGTTACCTTATAGACTTAAAGTATGCTTAGAATAAGAAATAGTAAAAGATGGGTGTGTAATAGAATATTAGAGTCTAAGCTAATATCAGAATCAGGATGATTGTGGAAAGTAAAGAGTTAAAGTAAACGGAAAGTAAACGGAAAGTAAACGGATACAATGTTATATTTTTAATATCTTGATTGCTAATACCGCCCTGGGATGGGCGGTATATAAATTGAATAAATAAATAAATAAATAAATAATATATATTATTATGCTAGCATTATCTTATGTAGAATATATGGTTTAAATGAGGTATTTAAAGGGAAACTTCTATTATAGAGATATTTCTAGTAGAGATTTAATAAGCTTAGAGAAAAGAGTATTAAGTGTGTTTAATAGAATATATGAGATACTAAGTAATTAAGTAATAAGATAGACTAAGGGTTGGAAAACTGTTGGAAGTCAACTAAAAAGGGGGGAGGAAAGGGAGGGGGTTAGAAATAGACTTACAAGGGGGTAATGTATGTGTTGAATGATATTATAATCTAATCCAATAAAAAAATTTATAAAAAAAAATAATAATATGTAGGTCCAAGAGTTCTCTGTTTCAGCATTTCTTCAATTTGGTATTGGGTTTCTGCTGGCTTTAAATCTTTGCAGTTTTGCATTTATATATTCTGTTACCTGATTGAAAGGTGTCCTTGAACTTGACTGTACAAATTCCACACTGAAATCCGGGTCTGTAAATAACATAACAAAAATTATTATAAATTATTTGATTAAGCCCCCACTCTCCTGGCTTTCCGTAAATGATGCAAAACCAAATTATTCAAAAAGGCTTTTTACTCATATAGGAAGTCTGTATTGTAGGGAGGGGGTCTCAGAAGCTCTGCTAATGCGTTAGGGACCGTAGACTTCACCACTATGTTGTGTTGGATTCCTGTTAATGCTATGTCTTTGTGAACTTGTATCTATTTACCCTATGGCATTGTTTATGGAAGTGTTCTTGATGTTGAATGTACTAATCTCACACTGTGTAATCCGCCTTGAGTCTCAGTGAGAAAGGCGAACTATAAATGACATAAATAAAGAAATAAAATTAATAAATATGGCCCAGCCAGCTCTAGGTGGGGACAGAATAGCAGCAGTGCCATTTGCTCTCTCCCTTTGAAAAAGGCAACTGAATATGCACTCTCAGATTGGAGTCATGCGGCCAGAGTGAAAAGCTAAAACTGGAAAAGCGAGAGTCTTGTAAAATGTCAGATCCAGAGGAATTAGCTGTGTTAGTCATAGTTACAAAATAGTAGAGTCTACAGATGCATCTGATGAAGAGAGCTGTGGCTCTCGAAAGCTTATGCTACAGATGCATCTGACGAAGAGAGCTGTAGTTCTTGAAAGCCTATGCTACAGATGCATCTGACGAAGAGAGCTGTGGTTCTTGAAAGCCTATGCTACAGATGCATCTGACGAAGAGAGCTGTGGTTCTCGAAAGCTTATGCTACAGATGCATCTGACAAAGAGAGCTGTGGCTCTCAAAAGCTTATGCTACAGATGCATCTAATGAAGAGAGTTGTGGTTCTCGAAAGCTTATGCTGCAATAAAGTTGGTTAGTGTTGGGATTTTTACAAGTGTCATTCTCTTCAGTCATGAAAGAGTTAATTTGTGTTTAGTTAGAGACAACTAGTTTGCATAAGACCAGTTAGATGTCCAGTTGTTCTTCCTGCCAGGATAAAAAGGGAGTTGCATGCTTAATGAACAGATCTAGAATTGATTATTGGCTGACCAGGTTTATTGGGGGGGCAATTGACATTCTTTCCTGTACTCAGGACTCCGCTGCTCTCCAGTTAGTTAGACCGTTATCTTCAGGATGTAAGGATGTAGCTCTTCTTTATTTTATCTCCAATGTACTCTTTAATTTTTTCCTATATATAGTAAACATTTATTTTAGAAGCTGAACACACGTGTCTGTGATTCTTTATCTGCTGTGCAATTTTTCTACTGTGCAACAATACTTACCCAACAGTTAGTCTTAAAGGTGCTACTGGGCTCTTTAGTATTGTGAAATGTCATGCTAACAGCCCGAAGAAAAACACCAGAAAAACCCGTCTGAAGGCCAGCATCTGGTTCCCGACAGCAGTCCACAGAAGCAAATTATTTATTTGGTTTTGATCCTGTTTTTCAATTCAAGTTGAACGCCTAAGAGCTCCCAGGAATTAAAAGACCCTTGCCAAAGAATAAGGGAAATATGATAGGCGTGATGGAGAAAAGTCTTTGCCCTGGCCTCTGCAGAGGGCGGGCGGGATAAAAATGTGCGATGGTCAAAACAGGGAGGTTACACTGAGCTTGTGTGGCTGGGAGCCATCAACATGGAGCTGGCTGCATTGATATCCCCTTTTAAGTGTCTCTTAAACCAGATGAGACATGGCAAAGCCACGATCAAGATGCCCTGCAGCTATGAAAGCAGTTGTGGGGAGCCTGAATCGGATCAGAGAATCTGATCTTGAGCCGATCTTGATCAGAATCTCCGATCTTGAGAGGGATACCTAAACCTTTCTCCACGGAAAAAGAAATACAAGTTCTGTACAGGATTTCATTTTTACTATAATACATCAACAAGAGATGTGACACGTGGTGTGCCGTACCTTTTCCCCACATACCATTTTTCCAGTCCAAGTGGCCCCCTCTACAATGGCTTTCCCACGTTTGGGGAAAAAAGACTTTGGATCTTGTGAGGAGGCAAGCAATTTGGGTGGGGTTATGGGGAAAGTTCTTAAAGAAAGGGAAATAGCCCCCTTCCTCCACCCCGGTGAAAATTGGTGCAACAAAGACATTTCTGATGACAGTCCACACATCTCCCACCTTACGAGTACTTTTGTCCTCAATATCTTATCAAAAGGCGTTGAGGGACTTTTATGTGAATTAGGGAAATTTTAAGGTAGGCACTGCAATGTCAGAAAGATATAATATGAATATATCCCTGAAGAAATAGAATATTGCTTCTCGCTTGGAGGCTGCTGTCTGTTACCTGAATGGGACTCCTTGCAAGTAGGGGGGGATTAATGGTAAGGAGAAGGCTATGCAAGCGGGGTAACAAAGCGGGATGCTCCACCAATTATTATGAGGTCCCCTCGCTGAGGAAACTGATGAGATGGGTTCTTCGGGAAAAAAAGTGTATATTTAAAGGGGAAAACTCATGCAGACACACAAGAAGTACCTAACACACGAGGTTCCTAGAAAGCAGTGGTGAAAGTGGAATAGAGCCAGTCTGGTGGAATGGTTAAGAGCATGGGACTCTAATGTGGAGAACCAGGTTTGATTCCCTCCACTTGAAGCCAGCTGGGTGACCTTGGCTCACTCACAGCTTCCAGGAGCTCTCTCAGCCCCACCCACCTCACAGGGTGATTGTTGCTGTGGGGATAATAATGACATACTTTGTAAACTGCTCTGAACGGGTGTTAAGTCATCCTGAAGGGATCTGAATAACATCAAATGTTATTATGTTGTTATAATTGAGGGATTAAGGGCAATAATTGCCTATCCAAGAAGTGCAGTAGTCCACAGAGGAATAGGGCTTCAAATGGCTAGCATTCTCGACCAGGAGAGCTTAGGGAAGGAGACCGTAAGGGTACAGCACTTGGATCGGAAGAAATGTGCACAATTTGGGGGGGGGGGCAGAGCCCTGGATCTTATAGGGTAAATCCAGCTCTGGGGTGGGAAGGTGCTACCGGGGTGTGACAAAGAAATCAGGTTGGTTACTCCCACTGCTTCACAAAGAAATGGCTGCTAATTAAATGTTCCCAGAGCTTGGCTAATGAATTTAGAGTTTTGATTAGATGTTCCCAGAAAGAAGTTACAAACTTATCAGAGCTGATTGATGGCCCGAGATTGGACAATAGGATTTAATCAATGGAAGGAGGGGAGATTGGAATGCATGGGTGTGTGTGTGTGTGTGTGTGTGTGTGTATGACTCATGAGCACCTTTATTGTCAAGATAGCACATTCTGCAGCATGGGGCGGCAGCAGCCAATCACTCCCAATCACTCGGCTTTGCATACGTGTCCATGCATGACTCATTCTCCCGGGCGGGATCCAGCAACGTTTTGCTCAGCCGGCTGGCTGGCTCTCTAGTGTGAATTAAGGTGCATCTGAATCAAGGGGCTTATGATTTTTATATTAAAGATGGCAGAGTTCTGGCTGACTGCTCACACTGTCCAGCATCCTCTGTAACAGCACCTCTAGCCTGCTGTGATGCATGGCTGAGTCTTGCATCAAATATCTTCAGGTGGGAAAAAGAGCTGCCAACTCTACTTCGGGAAATTCCTGGAGATTTGGGGTGGAGCTTGGGGAGGGCGGAGATTGGGGAGGGACCTCAGCAGGGTATATTGTCATAGAGTTAACCCACCAAAATCGCCTTTCCTTCCAGGGGAACCCATCTCTGTAATCTGGAAATCCATTGTAATTTTTGGAGATCTCTGGGGCCCATCTGATGGTTGGCAACCCTAAAAAATGGTCAAGGATCGGTTATCCTCCTACTTATGCAAATGCCCCATGTCTCTCCCATGAAGAGGAAAAAAACAAAAAAATCCCACATAAACTTACTAACTTTGTTCGTTCATTCAATCGTTCATTCAATAATAATAATAATAACTGCACTTATATACTGCTCTTCTATACAGATTAGTGCCTCACCCAGAGTGGTGAACAAGTTAGTGTTATTATTATCTCTACAATACAGCTGGAGATCTGGGGCTGAGACGAGTGAGCTCATGGCAGAGTGGAAGTCGAACCAGCAGAGTGCTGATTTGTAGCCAAACCACTTAACCACTGTGCTATAGCAGCTCTCTATACACCATGCACTAAACGCTATGGAAACAAAGCAGGGCATGAACCTACTGAATGACACAAAAACTCTCGCTGGGGTAGATTTACACCAACAGATAGCACCCAGTAGTGTAGTCTATAGGTCCTGTCCTTTTACCAAGACATCTGTATGATCCATTTTACAAAACACACCTATTTCCAGAGTTTAAAACCCTCCTAAATAATTCAGTTCGCATAGTTTGTGGAAAGCCAAAAGAGTGGGAGCTTTCCTGACCCTTTAGGTAGGCCATTCCGTAAGGTACGGGCAGCTGTTGATTTCGCCCAACTACTGGGTGGTATCTGCAGAAGGCCTTGTTCAGATGAGTGAAGCAGACATGGTGGAACATAGAGGGACAGAGGGTTCTGCAGATATGAGGGACCAAGGCCATTAAGGGCTTTGTATGTGATAGCTGGCTTCCCGACGCAGTTATTATCAGCCTGTCTCAACTACTGGATCCTTACGGAATAATTCTATACAGACACACACACACACACACACCTATACTAGCACTTCTGATGAAATTTGATATTTTTTGTAATATCTTTGGATTTATTGCTTGGACTTTATTGCACCGTCTGGAAAGATATCTGTATTTATTATATTTGTGGTACTGTATTATATGTATAACGGTTGTTAAAGTACTGGCACTAGCACTTTTAAAATATTTAATCGGTTTACAGCACTCTGCACTTTAGCCTTGGCTGTTTCAAAGTTTGGCTTATTGTTTGATGCTTTGCCTACTATATGTAATCAACACATTATACATGTACCGCTCCACTAAAATTGCTTTATGAATAAGAGTTTTTGACTTGTATAGGAATCTTCTTGATTTGCTTTAGTTGGTTTGTCACGGTTTGGTTTCCCCCTTTTTTTGCTCCTGACAATAACCAAGCTGCAGCCTTCTGCTCCAACCAGAGCTGACTTCGAGGCGAGACCGACCTAGAATGTGTTACAGTAGTCTCGTCTCAATGTTGCTGTGATGCGGATCCATGTGGCCAGATCGGCTGGGTCAAGGTAGAGGACTGTATTCTGGGCTGGATTGAGTTTGTAGAAGGCCTTTTTTGCCACTGCATTAACTTGCTTTTCTAGCACTAGCTCTGGATCCATTATAACCCGGAGGCTCTTAACCACATCTGCAAGTGGTTAAGGGGACAAACAGCTGTTGGTGGCCCCTGGCCCCAAGGAGGCCCGCCTAGCCTCAACTAGAGCCAGGGCCTTTTCAGTCCTGGCTCCTACCTGGTGGAACTCTCTGTCTGCTGAAATCAGGGCCCAGCAGGACCTACTATCCTTCCACCGGGCCTGCAAGACAGAGTTGTTCCGCCAGGCATATGGCTGAGGCTGGGCCTCCGCCGGCCTGGAAAAAAAAGGAGTGTATAAAATCTTAACACTCCCTGTGAAGGCTGTCCACCATCCTGTTTTAAATGTGTTATTTTAATGTACATGAATTTTTTAAATTGTATTTTTAATATGTTGTTATCCGCCCTGAGCCCGCTTGTGGGGAGGGTGGAATAGAAATCTGAAACCAACCAACCAACCAACCAACCAACCAACCAACCAACCAACCAACCAATCAATCAATCAATCAATCAATCAAATGTCAACAGAACCCCATCAGAAGTGGGGAGCACAATGTACTTCAAGCTCCCCGCCTTCACTTCCATCTTGTGTGGGTTGAGTTTCAATGTGCTTGCTTTCAGCCAGCTGACCACAGCTGTCAGGCAGCGACCTACGACCTCTTCTATGACCTACGACCAGGGGATTTGGATAGTGAGATACCAGGGCTCATTTTGAGGGGGGACGCACAGGAACGCAATTCCAGCAGTTCCCCAAAGAGGTCGCATGTCAGGGGGCCCTGCCCACCTGACTCTTGGCCATTTTGGGCCCGTTTCAGCCTGGATTGGGGCCGAAACAGCCCGGATCGGGCCTCTGACGGGTGGTAGATCACTCTCCCACTCAGCAGCGGTCCCTGACCATTTTGGCCCCCTTTTTGGCCATTTTCAGCCCCCTTTTGCCATTTTGGGCCCAATTTTGGCCCTGAATGGCCAGGATTGGGTCCAAAACAGCCAGGATAGGTGATGTCAGGGGGTGTGGCATATGCAAATCAGGTATGCTAATGACACACTGCTGGTGATGTCAAGGGGTGTGGCATATGCTAATGAGTTCCTCCAGCTCTTTTTCTATGAAATTACCCCTGTGAGATACAGAACTTGAGATCTTCTGTGTATTGATGATGATTAGTTCCATAGCCACAAATCATTTCATCTCAAGGCTTTATGCAGAAATTGAATTAATAACCCCACGAGAATGATTGACTGGAATGCAATCCAAATCCTCCCAAACAATGTTTGGAGGCTATGAATGAAGTCTGTGCGTGCGACATAGCCTCTGCCATGGAGCATGTGTTCTCTTACATTAAAACTTCGATTCTTGTTAGATTAGTGGTTTTCAATGGGCCGTTGCGCAAACAGAAGAGCCAGAGGAAGAGGAAACGTGCTCCAAAGCAGAGACTGTCTAGCACGCACAGACATTGTTCAGAGAATCTGAGCTTAAAAGTCAAGGGAACAACCAGTCTAACGTGTGTGTGTGTGCATGCATGCACATGTGAGTCGTGACACACTTTATAGCCCCCCTGAAGCCCCCGCCCCATGGACTGACTGGCTATTAATGATTCTCTCTGACTGGCAGAAAACTATGGAAAAATCGCAGATCCTTGAAGAACCATCTCCTGCAAGAGAGTAAAGAGTCCAGTTGCACCTTTAAGACTAACCAACTTATTCGTAGCGTAAGCTTTCGAGAACCACAGCTCTCTTCGTCAGATGCATCGTCAGCTTTCAAGAACCACAGCTCTCTTCGTCAGATGCATGGAGGGTGTGAAGAAACTGGCCAGAGATATGCATGGGATCAACCAAGCAGCAGGATTCTGAGCCCTAGACCATCTTCCATTCCTTTTCTCCTTAAAATGGAAGACTCCAAATTAGTCGTTGCTGTGATGAAGGGGGAAGCTCTCGCCTCCCTCTCCATATTAGGGCACAGAGTAGCTTCGGGAGGTGTTTTGATTCAGGAAAATGGCAAGAGGGGAAAAAATGCCCCCTTCCCCTGCAATGCTGCTGCAGTCAAGTTTGGAGCCCCCTCCCATGGACACTTTAAATTAAAAAAGAAAACGTGCCAGCCAAAACATGGATCTCTCGATCCTCTTGTGACACAGGCACATTTTCAGATTGCTTGCAAGAAATCTGTGCTACAGAAAGAAACTTCTGGGATTTTACCAGATCATCTTGATGACAGCACCACAAGGTCAGGGTACAGGTCAGTGTGTTGCTGTAAGCCACTTGCTTTGCATATTGAACATTGTGTTGCAGGAACTGCAAAGCACCTCTGCTTTCTTTCCATGTGCCTGCCTCACCTGACCAAAACAATTTAGCTTGTTTTATTTATTTATTTCAAATTTGTATTCCGCCCTCCCCTCAAGCAGGCTCAGGGTGGATATCTTTACATGTACATTCCTCTTCCTATAAGCTCCAAGTGTTACAGCACAAAGATTTGGGAAGGGTTAGGTGCGAGTCCGGCAGTGTTTTGGGCCTCCGGGCACCATCAGAGTCTCCACCCCTTTTGAGGGCTCCAAGCTGGACACGGGCTCTTCTTGGTGGCAGCGCTAGCAGGCATTAGAAACAGAAAAATCCATCATCCATCTAAAGTAGGTGGAGACCTAGAAGTGACTGCGGTCTCTTCCACATACAATCATGTCTTCATGGAGCTCTCATTGAACAGGGTATCTACTTGGAATCCCCCCCCCCCACACACACACACTTTAATTGCCTCAGCCTCCATGGCTGCTATTTCTCTGTCCTGCCATCAAAGGGCTTTTCTGGCCTTAAAAAAATTGGCAATAGCTACATCACTGTAGCGTTATAACGTTATAATGATCTGTTACAACAACCTTCCAGTCCCCAGCTTTTATTTTTAAAAAGTAAGCCTCTAGCCCTTTTCGTTGGGAATTAGAAAGGAAAACAAATAGCCTGCATGTTTCGCCTTATAACTCCACAAAGAAAAGGACTAAAGGTTTTTTTCCTCCAAAAAAATGAAAGCTGGAGATTGAGAGGTACTAGTATATTGTTGTAATAGATGATTATAACATTGTAAGAATCTTTGGATCAGCTGCAGAGCTGGCTGGGCTTAGGTTTCTTCCACACAGGGGTTTTGTTCAGGTTTGGGTGTCTTAATTTCAACTCATGCTTCCAATTGTTTTAGCAAGAGAGATTATTTTTAAAGGCCTCCTAGAAGTGTGTAAAGGAAGTGCTGCAGGATATCCTCACCAATGGCACAAATCTGGTTTCTGCAAGGAAGCAACTATCAGTGATTAAATCTCATTATCTCTGAATTGCAATATTTTCAAAAAAAAATCTGTAGGAAGTTGGTTAGCACTTGCCAGCCTCTAAAAACAGACATTAACGGCCTTGCTTCTGGGAATGTATTGGCAAACCCCCATAATTCTGCACCTGTTCCAATTCAGTTCTCGTAAGTTAAAATGGAATAAAAGTCAACCTTCCCCAGAGATGCCGCTTTCCTTCAGCAGAGGTATGGCTTCCCATGTGGCTGTAATGCTATCATCGAACCTAAAAACACACACCGAGGTGCAGAGTTGCATGCTGTTGCTCTGCTCAGCTGACAGTTGTGGCTTCTTTTGCATTGGAGGAAGGCCCCTTTGTGTTGGGAAAAGCTGAAAGAGAGCAAAAGGAAGACTTAACTAAATTTGACACTGGTTGTTATGATGAGTGCCCTGACCTGGATAGCCCAGGTGAGCCTGATTGTGTCAGATCTCGGAAGCTAAGCAGGGTTGGCCTTGGTTAGTAATTGGATGGGAGACCTCCAGCGAAGACCAGGGTTGCAGAGGCAGGCAATGGCCAACCACCTCTGTTAGTCTCTTGCCGTGAAAACCCCACCTGGAGGGCCGCTATGACTTGAGGGCACTCTCTACCTACTACTGTTATGATGAGAAGTGCGGATAAGCCAAGGATAGACTTGGAGTGGCTGGAATCGACATGGTTTATTTACACCTCTTCAAAGCCTGAGCGCACATTAATGCTTTGGCGTGAATATAACCCATTGCAAAAGAAGAAGGAAAAAAGCCAATTATTTATGGCACCTTTGGACTGAAACTCTGGCCACTCACAAGGACTTATTCAGATCTCATATTTTTCCCGGGAAACAAAGCTGGGACTAGATTCTCAGATTACATCTGAGGGGGGGCACTTGGAGTGGGCTATGGAGCTCTGTTATGCAAGGTGGTCCGTCCAGCTCAGTATTGCCTGCTTGGGTTGGCAGAGACTCAGACAGAGAATGGCCTTTCCCAGGGCAGCTAACTGAGATCCTTGAAGTGGAGGGCCAGGGACTGATCCTGGCGCTTTCTGGTTGCAAAACAGGTACTTGACCACTGAGCCACGGTCTCTTCCAGTGATGCTGTTAATGAAGGGTCAAGATACCAACTTGGGGAAACTGAACTGATCCTGGCTGTAAGGGCAGGGCCTGTGCATAATATCTCTGGGTAAGGTTGCCATTTTCAGCATGGGAAATTCCTAGATATTTGGTAAGTGTGCCTGGGGAGAACAGGGGTTTCCCCCGAATTCTGTTGTATCCCACAGAGAGTCTCTCTACATGAGACGCCTCAGTGCGTGTTCATCAAATGTAGGGAGACGCAATGTTGTTCGGGATGCATAGTTTGAAAAGACAGAGCTGGCGGAGATCGCTCCTCTGATGGTTTGTTAATTTCATCTTCGCTTCCCCAAAGGCTCTGTCAATTTCACCTCTCCAGTCTTCTACAACTGTGTGGGATTGTAACCAGAGGGCAGCGAGGAAAGGAAATGGGCTGGAGCTGCCTTCCAGAGCCGGGCTTGGACCTGGAGAGGTTATAACGGGCTGACGTTTTCCTTCTGGCATTTCACAAACCCTTCCCACAGCTCCAGTGTATAGCAAAACCTTTTCCCCTCTTCCGGCTCTGTCTTTTTAAACTACCCTTCCCTCCTACCATTGCCTCTCCCAACACGCGTTCTTCACCTGTCCAATATCTCGTGTAGAGAGACTCAAAGTTGCCATTTCCTCCAGTGGAACCAACCTGTATAGTCTGGAGATCCATTGTAATTCTGGAAGACCTCTAGATCCCATCTGGAGAATGCTAATAGGTTAGGGGACCCCTACCTGTGGGTCTGACCCCATCTAGACCCCTATCTGTGGGTCTGGTACTGTGGGTCTATCTAACCCCATCTAGTTTCCATCTGTGGGTCTGGTACATCCTGCTATGATGGGACCTTCTGCACGATTCCATCATGATTCCATCCCATACATATGATCTTGTGTGTCATATCATGGTAATGAGCTTGCAGTGTGAGCCAATAAACGTATCATACCCCTTCCCCTGTTAGTACTTAGATCTTATTTTATCAATATCATTTGTGATTGCTGAATGTTGATACGATGTTTTAATGTTACAGAGGATGTAACAGCCTTATTCCATCATTGTCTGACAACCAGTTACTTCCAATGGGATAACGAATTCTATGAACAGATGGATGGGGTGGCCATGGGGAGCCCTCTCAGCCCAGTCATAGCAAACTTCTACATGGAACATTTTGAAAAAACAGCTCTAGAATCAGCACCCCACAAAGCCAGTGTATGGTTCCGGTTTGTGGATGATACATTCATCATTTGGAGCCATGGGGAGGAAGAATTGATGGGGTTTTTGAATCATCTCAACAACATCCACCTGAACATACAATTCACCATGGAGAAAGAAATCGAGGGAAAACTCCCATTCCTGGATACCTTGGTCATCCGCAAAGCAAACTTTCAGTTAGGTCACAAGGTCTACAGGAAACCAACTCACACTGATCGGTACTTACACAAAAACTCCAATCACCACCCCCGACAGAAAAGAGGCATAATGAAAACATTAGTGGATCGTGCAAGACGGATATGTGAGCCGCACTTTCTCGATGAGGAAATTAATCATCTAAACCACGCACTTCAGGCAAATGGCTACTCCAGAAATGAAATCCGAAGAGCAATCAAACCCAGGATGAATCAAACAACCAAGGAAAAACAGTCTCCTACAGGAAATGTGTTTTTGCCATATATCAAAGGAATTACTGATCAGATGGGAAAGCTTATGAAAAAGCATAACCTTCAAGCAGTATTCAGACCCACCCGAAAAATACAACAGATGCTACGATCAGCAAAAGACAGTAGAGACCCCCTCACCTCTGCAGGAGTATACTGTATACCCTGCAGCTGTGGACAAGTTTACATTGGGACCACAAAGCGTAGCATCCAGACAAGAATAAAAGAACATGAAAGACACTGCAGACTTGGACAACCTGAAAAATCAGCAGTGGCTGAACGTAGCCTCGGGCACAGTATCTTATTCCAGGACACCAAAATACTGGACAACACTTCCAACTACTTTGTCAGACTGCAAAGGGAAGCCATTGAAATTCACAAGCATAAGCAAAACTTCAACAGGAAAGAAGAAACCTTAAGAATGAACAGAGCATGGTTTCCAGTTCTGAAAAACACCAGGCTAACAAAACACTCTACACCCGACAATAGCCCTGCAGAGAAGATTAGCACATCAAGCACCAATCCATATGCAAAAGAACCTCATCAGGATACAGTGAAGCCTCCCGCCATTAGAATTCCACACCCTGGGAAACTCTTACAGGATGACTCAGCTCAGTCCCACCCCTCCTGAGTAGATATAAATGACCTACATCTTTTCCACACTGTGACACTGAGAGATCTCTATCTTTTGGTGCTACACCTCTGAAGATGCCAGCCACAGCTGCTGGCGAAACGTCAGGAACTACAATGCCAAGACCACGGCAATACAGCCCGGAAAACCCACAACAACCATCGATGTTTTAATGCTTGGATTATGACTTTTTGTTCTTCAAAATTGCTTATATTGTTGCCTTTTATGATTTTGTTGTATTGTTTTTACTTTGTGAGCTGCCTTGAGCAGGTCTCTTGATATATTTCAAAGCAGATTTCACACCCCAATAATACTGCCTTGATTTTGGTAGAACAGACTGGAAGAACAAGCTGGTTAAAATAACGGTCACTTTCACATTTGCCTATTTGGTCTGCAATTACTTTGATTTGTCTGGAATGAAAAACCCAGACGATACCTTTCTCACCTTTCCCAGCATTTCCTGTTTTCAAAAAACAGATTGGAGCGTTTTCAGTATTTTCTTGCATCTAGCAAAGTGGGTTTGGGCTCACAAAAGCATCTGCCAAAATAAACTGATTCATCTTTCAGGCACCACAGGACTCTTTGTCATTTTAGCTGCGCTGAACTGACACGGCTACCATTCTGGAAAGTTTTATGCCCTAACCTCATCTTGGTTCAAACATGATTTGTACTTTAAACATGATTTGTACACCAGTTTGGTGTAGTGGTTAAGAGCGCGGGACTTTAATCTGGAGAACCGGGTTTGATTCCCTCACTCCTCTGCTTGAAGCCAGCTGGGGGACCTTGGGTCAGTCACAGCTCTCTCAGGGCTCTCTCAGCCCCACCCACCCAGGGCCGGTGCCAGAGGTTCTGGCGCCCGAGGTGACGTGCGCGCGCTCTGCGCGTGCGCGCGCGCCACTGACTGCGTGATGACATCATCACTGATGTCATCACGCACCGCAGGGGGGCCGGGCAGCTCGCGGAGCCCCAAGCAGAGAAGCTCCGTGCGCCGCTCCAGCAACAGCTCACGGCTTCTGCGCCCAGCTGGGGCAGAGGAGCGCGCAGCGGAGCTGGCGTGGCTAGCTGCAGCAGCAGCAGCTGCAGCCAGCCAGCCAGCCAGCCCCGTGCCACCACCGCCACATGCCCCAGCCGAGCGCAGAAGCTGCGAGCCACTGCTGGGGCGGCGCGCGGATGCTGCTCCGTGCGCCACCCCAGCAACAGCTCACGGCTTCTGCGACCGGCTGGGGTGGAGGAGCACGCAGTGGAGCTGGCGTGGCTGGCTGCAGCTGCTGCTGCTGCTGCAGCCAGCCAGCCAGCTCCGTGCCGCCACCGCCACGCACCCCAGCTGGGCGCACAAGCCGCGAGCTGCTGCTGGGGCGGCACCCGGAGGCTGCGGCCGGCTGGGGTGTGTGGCGGCGGTGGCGGCAGCAGCACGGAGCTGCCTGGCTGGCTGCAGCAGTAGCTGCATCCCAGTCATGCCAGCTTCGCTGTGCGCGCCTCCGCCCCCGACACCCCCTCCGGCACCACTCCAAGGCCCGCGCGCCCGAGGCCACCGCCTACCTGGCCTCCATGGGCGCGCCGGCCCTGCACCCACCTCACAGAGTGTTTGTTATGGGGATAATACAACACTTTGTATACTGTTCTGAGTGGGCATTAAGTTGTCCTGAAGGGCGGTATATAAATTGGATGTTGTTGTTGTTATTGTTATTATTATAAAATGCGATTGCAGTTCCATCTTGACCTGTCCCAACGAGAAAAAGTGTTGGTGAGTTTTCTTAGGGTTGCTTCCAATGTCAGTGTCCCTTTTTCCCCCTGCTCTTTCCAGGTCTGCTTTCTTCCTGAGAGCCAAGCTACAAGTGACACCTTACACAGGTTGGACACTTGTCAGCTTCCCTCAAGTTTTGATGGGAAATGTAGGCATCCTGGTCTTGCAGCTGTAATGGAGAGCCAAGCTGTAAAACCAGGATGCCTACATTTCCCATCAAAACTAGAGGGAAGCTGACAAGTGTCCAACCTGTGTAAGGCGTCACTTGTAGCTTGGCTCTGAGTCTCTGTAGGTCCATCTATGAAGTTAAGAAATTAACAGTTAGTTATTCATTCTTGTTCAGGGGTGTGGGGGGATAGTTAAGTGCTTTCTCCTTGTAGCAGTTGTTCATCCTTGCAATTTCATAATCATGCTATTGCGATAACACAAAATTTAAAAAAATTAAGAGACAGGAGCTGCTGTAAAGTGAAAGTCCTTAACTCCCTCCCTGTCTGCAGCGACACAAACCAGTAATGAACCCTTGATTCCTGCATGCCAACCAAGCGGAGAAAACAGGAAGCAATGAATCAAGTTGTAAACTACGGGAACAAAAGGAAAGGTGTGTGTGTGTGTGGGGTGGGGGGGAGAAAGTAGGACTTGCTTCCAAGTCAACAAATAGTGCCCTGACCTGGATAGTCCAGGCGAGCCAGAGCTCAGAAGCTAAGCAGGGTCAGCCTTGGTTAATAATTGGATGGGAGATCTCCAAAGACGACCAGGGTTGCAGAGGCAGGCAATGGCAAATCACCTCGGTTAGTTTCTTGCCTTGAAAACTCCAGTAGGGATTGTCATAAATCAGCTATGACTTAACAGCACTGCCCACCACCAAATAGATAGTAGAATTTGGAGACTGAGCCCTACCAGGAAAGGCTGAGGGCCTTGGGAAGGTTTAGTTTGGAGAAGAGGAGGTTGAGGGGGGACATGATCGCTCTCTTTAAATATTTGAAAGGCTGTCATTTGGAGGAGGGCAGGGAGCTGTTCCAGTTGGCAGCAGAGGGTAGGACCCGAAGCAATGGGCTTAAATTACATGCACAAAGGTACCGGCTGGATATTAGGAAGAACTTTTTCCCGGTCAGAGTAGTTCAAAGGTGGGATCAGCTGCCTAGGGAGGTGGTGAGCTCCCCCTCACTGGCAGTTTTCAAGAAGAGGCTGGATGAATATTGGTCAGGGATGCGTTAGGCTGATCCTGCATTGGGTAGGGGGTTGGACTAGAAGGTCTCTATGTCCCCTTCCAACTCTGTGATTCTGTGAATCCTGACATTAAGGCTGATCATAGCTGGATTTTTATATGGATGGTAATTTCAGATTGGTAGCTGTGTTGGTCTATAGCACCTTAAAGACCAACAAGATATCCAGCATATAAGAATCAAAGTTCCCTTTTTTAGTTTACAGGGCCTTATTGCCCTGTAATCAAATTTCAAAAACTAAGGAGGGTCGCTCCTAGTTAGTAGTTGGATGAGAGGCCACCAAGGAAGTCTGGGTTGCTTCACAGGGCCAGGCAATGACAAACCTCCTCTGAAAGTCTCTTGCCTTGAAAACCCCATGAGGGTCAACATATGTCAGCTGGGACTTGACAGCACTTTACGCGCAGTACTTCATTAAGTGAGAGGAAGACTTGAGTTCCATTCTGCTGGCAGCTAATTGTGGAGAAGGAACGGCTGAGCAATTGTGGCTGAGTGGTACGGCGTTTGCTCGGCGTGCCAAAGGCCCCAGGTTCAATCCCTGGCCAGTGTAGTGTAGTGGCTGGAGTGTCAGACTAGAATTTGGGAGAACCAGGTTCGAATCCCCATTCTGCAATGGAGGCTTGCTGGGTGACCTTGGGCCAGTCGCACTCTCAGCCCAATCTACTTCACTGGAGGAGAGGAGAATTATGTAAGACACTTTGGTTCCCCTTGGGAAGAAAGGTGGGGTATAAATGAAGTAAATAGATAAATCGCCACCTAAAAGCAGGGCTTTTTTTCAGCGGGAATGTGGTGGAACGGAGTTCCGGCACATCTTGAAAATGGTCACATGGCCGGTGGCCCCGCCCCCTGATCTCCCGACAGAGGGGAGTTTAGATTGCGGTGTGGAGGGTCATCTAAACTCCCCTCTGTCTGGAGATCAGGGGGTGGGGACACCGGCCATGTGACCATTTTTGCCGAGGGCGAGTTAAACTTTAAAAAACTCCCCCCTTGTTCCAGCTGACCCAAAGTGACGTCATTGTGCGGTCCTGAGTTCCACCACCTCCCCCCCCCAAAAGCCCTGCCTAAAAGGATCAGGTGGGAGGTGATGCAAAAAACCACTCTCTGAGACCCTAGAGCAGGGGTGGCCAAACTGCAGCTTGGGAGCCACATGTGGCTCTTCTAGACATGTTGTGCGGCTCCCGGAGGTCTCTGAATATTGCTGTGGCCATACATTTTACTTTAGTTTAGTTTATTTCCCTCTCTCCCTTCCCTCTCTTTCCTCTTTTCTTTCCATGTCTTTTCCTCCCTCCCTCCCTCCCTCCCTCCCTCCCTCCCTTTCTTTCTTTCTTTCTTTCTTTCTTTCTTTCTTTCTTTCTTTCTTTCTTTCTTTCTTTCTTTCTTTCTTTCTTTCTTTCTTTCTTTCTTTCTTTCTTTCCATGTCTTTCCCTCCCTTTTTCTTTTTCCTTCCTTCCTTCTTTCTTTCCATGTCTTTCATATTTTCAATAAAAAATGTTGGGTTTGCCAGGTCTAACTCAGAAAATACCTGGGGACTTTGGGGGGAAGCCTAGCAAGGATGTGACATCACTTTCATGATGTCACTTCCAAGTCAAAAGTCAGGTGATGGCTCTTCCCAAGCTCCACCCCTTCC
Source organism: Eublepharis macularius (assembly GCF_028583425.1). Lineage (NCBI taxonomy): Eukaryota > Metazoa > Chordata > Lepidosauria > Squamata > Eublepharidae > Eublepharis > Eublepharis macularius. Next base: position 8,259,161 of record NC_072791.1, on the reverse strand, counting down.
TGTGATGTCACTTCCAGCATACTGCACCAAACCCCACCCCTTCCTGTGATGTCACTTCCAGCATACTGCACCAAACCCCACTCCTTCCTGTGATGTCACTTTCAAGACACTCCCCAAACCCGCCTCTTCCTCTGAAGTCACTTCAATGCATCATGTCTTGCGGCTCTCAAACATCTGACGTTTAGTCTATGTGGCTCTGACATTAAGCAACTTTGGCCACCCTTGCCCTAGAGAGTCGCTGCCTGCCTGAGTGGATGGACCAATGGCCTGATACACCATAAAGCAGCCCTGTGTTCATGTTTGTTCACTGACCTTTGTGTCTATCTGTAGAAGCTGGAAGCAACCAAGACTCAAGAGCAGCAAGATAAGGGCCCAGCTATGAGCACCATCGGCCAATCTTGGCTTCTTACATTTATTTTTAAAAGCTTCTAGCTCATCTTTCTCCCCAAAAGCAGCTTACAGAATTCCACACAGGATAACAGGCAACCAAAACCACTTGAATACATTGCACAGACAACAAGCAATTGCAAACACACAAAGTGGCATCTCCTTTCCAGGTATGCAGGCAATCGCCAGTCCTTAGCAAGTAACTGCTCAGCTCAACATTGACCCTTGAAGCCTGGCTGGAAGAACTCTGTCGTCCAGCTTTTCTGAAAGCTGGGAGACGTTGAGGCAAAATGTGCGGTCTCTGGCAGCCCTTCAGGTATGCAGCCCCAAGGTGGTGAAAGGGGTTAAGGGTTAAAACCGGCATCTTGAAGGGGACCCAGTAATGAGCCAGTAACCAGTGCAAAGCTTTAAGCGTAGACATTTTGTGTTCATGGCAATTTGTGTCGATCGAAAGATGGATAGATGCAATTTGAACCAATTTAGGTAGTCTTCAAGGGCAGCCCCATGTGTTGAGCATTACAGCAGTCTAGTCTCAAGGGTACTGGGTCAGAAGAGCAAGAGGAGGAACTGAACAAAGATGGTTGCCAGCTTGAAATATCCCGTCTGAGTGCTTCTCTCTCTCTTGCTGCAGGTCTTTATAGCCTGGACATAACAGGAGTATGAATCGAAGGGCAAGACAATAAGGGTTCTTGGCCTGTGGATCACAGCTCGTGGCCTTGGTTAGAGGGACAAAGGAGATGGACATCTGTCCAGCAGGTCTTGTCTACTTTTTGTCTATTGTTGTTTTTTTATACTGTGTTTTTTGTAAATTTATTTAAAAGTGAAATTTTTGTAAGCTACTTTGGGTCCTGACTAGACAGAAAAGTGGAATATAAAAGATAATAAAATATATGAATAAATATCGTGCCATGGATCAGCAAGGCAGAAAGGAAGGCAACTTCTATATTATAAGCAGCTGGGAGAAAGCAAGTTTTTTTCTGTTGTCATAAGCTGTTTTTCTAACCAAAGGACGGGACCTGAGAGAGCAGCCAGGCTCCAAATGGAATCAGTGAAGGAGAGCCTTACCCATAAATCACCTAATAAGTAAATATACCATAAGTAAATATCTCACAAAGGAAACACCTTTGTGGGGCCATCAGAGATTTAATAGCAGCCCTTGGGACAGACTGTGGCATGCAAATATTGACAGACGCCGTTTGACTTTAATAATAGACTACTGTAACCTTTATGAGGGTTAGAGGGGAGAAGATTAGTTTTACCCCAGCGCTGTGTCAGGTTTTACCATTGGCACTCTTTCTCAGACCAGAACAACAACAACAACAACAACAACATTCGATTTATATACCGCCCTTCAGGATAACTTAATGCCCACTCATAGCAGTTTACAAAGTATGTTGTTGTTATCCCCACAACAAAACACCCTGTGAGGTGGGTGGGGCTGAGAGAGCTCTGAGAGAGCTGTGACTGACCCAAGATCACCCAGCTGGCTTCAAGTGGAGGAGTGGGGAATCAAACCTGGCTCTCCAGATTAGAGTCCCGTGCTCTTAACCACTACACCAAACTGGCTCTAGGAAAGCCTGCCTGGGAAGTGCTCGTGGGCCCGAATTGCCCTGGTGAGGTCACACTTCTTTCAAGGGAGAGAGAAAACAAGAGTGGGGGGAACGGAGCTCAGGCTACCCGGGCTCAAAAAGTTTAGCCCAAATGGTGGTCCCCTACTTTGACTTGACTGATCTGGTCACCTGGATCCATGGCAGGGTAACATTAAGACTAGACTACTGTAATGCACTCCACATAGGCCTCCCCTTGGAGTCAACATGGAGACTCCACTTGGTGCAGAATGCTGCAGCTCAGTTATTGTCAGGAGTTAGGCAGAGCATGCATATCATGCCCATTCTGCAGTCACTCCGTTGGCTGATCCTTAGTTACCGGCTTCAATTCAAGACACTGACAATCACATAGAGCAAGATTCAGGTCCAGTAGCACATTAAAGACCAACTAGGTTTCTAGGGTATGAGCTTTCGAGAGTCAGAGCTCTGAATCTCGAAAGCTCCTACCCTGGAAATCTAATTGGTCTTTAAGGGAGGCTCGGCCGGCCTCTACCAGGTCCAGGGCCTTTTTGGTCCTGGCCCCAACCTGATGGAACTCTCTGTCTGAGGACACTCAGGCCTGCCACGATCTTGCATCATTTAGGCGGGCCTGTAAGATGGAGATGTTCCGCCAGGCATATGGTGGAGGCTAATTTTAGCCCATCAGTGCCGAGCCTTCCACTGGTCTCCCTCTACAAGGGGTATGGAGAGTCCACTCACGCTGGCTGCCCCGAAAGGGGCACAGTATTTTATCTGTTGCTTTTTTATGATTGATTTTAAGTTGTATTTTAATCAATGTTGTACCTCGCCCAGAGCCTGCTTGCGGGGAGGGCGGGTTAAAAATAAAATAATAAATAAATAAATAAATAAGATGTTACCAGACCTGAATCTTGCTCTTCTACTACACACCACCTTGGTTACCCACCTGAAACTGACAATCGCCTAGCCCTTTATGGCCTTGGACCCGCATATCTGAAGGATCGCCTCCCCTTCTAGGCTCTGCCATGACAACTTTGTTCATCTGAGCAGGCCCTTCTGTGGGGAGCAGCCCATAAATCAGCAAGAATGACAGCTGCCCGCCTATGTATATTCTCAGTTGTGGCCCCCACCTTGTGCAAGGGCCTGCCTGGGGTGGTCAGGAAAGCCCTTTTCATTCCCGTCATTCCATGAACTATATCAACCAGAATTGTTCAAGTGGGCATTTTTATCAAGGCGAGTTTGGTGTAGTGGCTAAGAGCGGCAGGACTCTAATCTGGAGAGCCAGGTTTGATTCCCCACTCCTCCGCTTGAAGCCAGTTGGGTGACTTTGGATCAGTCACAGCTCTTTCAGAGCTCTCTCAGCCCCATCCACCTCACAGGGTGATTGTTGTGGGGATAAAAATAACATACTTTGTAAACCGCTGTGAGTGTTAAGTTGTCCTGAAGGGCGGTATATAAATCGAATGCTATTGTTATATTGGAGGTTTTTCACAGAAGGAAACAGGTCTGTGAAATTTACTACTCTGTGTAGTATGAGTTGCCTTGACCTGGACAGCCCAGGCAAGCCCAGTCTTGTCAAGTTCAATTCCGTCTCAGCCATGGAAACTCCATGGGTGACCTTGCGCCAGCCACAAACTCACTCCCACAAGGTCATTGTGAGGATAAACAAGTGTTGATGTGGGCTGCCCTGAGCTCCTAAGTTAAGAGCGGGCTAAAACAGTAATGGATCCCCAAATGAAAGGAGTCGTTTGCCTTCTGAGGTAATTAGGGTTGATCTGGAGATGTCTACAACACCGGGGTCAAGATGGCTGTGCTTGGTTCTCACACCAAACACAAAATGTGGTCATTCTTGGGGAACGGCCTGGAGAGGGCTTGAAATTTGGTTCAAGCTACTGGGCATCTCTTTTTCAGAGGGAACGGTATGGAACTGTCATCTCGCGGCAGTAGAAAAGAGCAAGAGTCCAGTAGCACCTATAAGCAGGGGTCATTTTGTAGAAAAAGAGCTGGAGGGACTCATTAGCATAACTCATTAGCATATGCCACGCCCCTTGACATCACCAGAAGTGTGTCATTAGCATAACTGATTTGCATATGCCACACCCACTGACATCACCTATCCTGGTTGTTTTGGACCCAATCCTGGACATTCAGGGCCGAAATTGGGCTCAAAATGGCAAAAAGGGGCCCTAAATGACCGAAGGTGGCCATTTTGGGCCCTTTTGGGTCTGGTTTGGGGCCAAAACGGCCCAGATCGGATTCTCTCGCCCGGCATGATCCAATCCAGGCTGTTTTGGCCCCAATCCAGTCCAAAACAGGCCCCAAATGGCTGAAAGTCAGGTGGGCGGGGCCACCTGACATGTGACCTCTTTGGAGAACTGCCGGAACTGCGTTCCTGCGCGTTCCCCCTCGAAATGAGCCCTGCTTATGAGACTAACAAAATTTGTGGTAGGCTTTCGTGAGCCACAACTCACTTCTTCAGATACCTGTCGTCTTGTGGGTGCGCGTGTGGCCAAGAAAGAACCCTTGCTGGCAGCAGGGGGGAGAATATTCCCTATGTGAGACAACCCACAATCCTTGCTCTCTGCTTTCTAAAATCCACGTTTGTGTCTCCAAGCTCGGGGGCCGTGTGCCAAAACCAAGTGTATTTATTGTTGCTTAGCATGTTCCAGAGTGCGACTTGGGCATTCCAGAGGGCTGAAACCCTGACTCAGATTAAACTCGAAATACATCATCTTTCAGAGAAGGTCCATAAAACATCTGGGTTTCGGGAGCTGGGAACAATTATCAGGGACTGGATTACTCTGCTAGAACTCCATGCCGTTGTCTGTTTCTCTGGTACATTCAGAACGGGCCATTGTCCGAAGCGAGATACAGGGACACAGAAAGGTTGACGTGACCTCAGGTTTTTGGGATGTCTTCATGACTTGGACGCCGCCTCTGAGGGAACTGTTTTGCACGCAGCTGTTCTTAACGATTCCTTCTGCGTCTAAATATATCACACTGGCCTGCTTTCTATGTTGTATGCATCGCATTGTTTCCCTTTAAAATTCATTTTGATTGTGTAGTTTCTGTGTTGATACGAACATCTGTTAAGCTCATGTGCACATTCTTGTCTTTATTTGTTTTATATTTATATCCCGCTTTCCTCTCTAATGGAGACCCCATTCAGCTTATCACACCGTTCTCTAGTCTATCCTCACAACAGAACTTTGTGAGGTAAGTTAGGCTGAGAGATTGTGGTGGGTTCAAGTTCACCCAGTGAATTTTCATGGCAGAGTAGGAATTCGAACCCAGCCCAACACTCTAACCACTATACCACCGGCTGTCCAGCAGGTCCATGCAGATGATCCACAATAGGGAACAGGGATTGGAGTACAGTTTCCTGGATCTTAGCAAATTTGTATCTTTTGGCTTATTTGACTATTCGCTTCTAGATGTGAAAGTTGGACAGTGAAGAAAGTTAACAGGGAGAAAATTGATTCGTTTGAAATGCGGTGCTGGAGGAGAGTTTTGCAGATAACACGGACAGCCAAAAAGACAAATAAGTGAGTACTAGATCACGGCCGTTTTCACATGACTTACCGGCCTCCGGAGCGTTGTGCAAAACACAGAAGATAGCAGAAGACCTAAAACGAGATGGCTTGACTCAATAAAAGAAGCCACGTCCTCCAATTTGCAAGATCTGAGCAACTCTGTTAATGATAGGATGTTTTGGAGGTCTTTCATTCATAGGGTTACCATATGTCGGAGATGACTTGATGGCACATAACACACACACAGTGGTGTTGGCACTAATGCTCCACCCACAGACCCTGCTTATCTTATTCAACAAAATACAGATACTTCTCTGACTACATGCCTTCCTGTCTTCCAATCATTTGGGCTAGGAACTTCCTTATTTATTTATTTACTTTATTTCTTCACCTTAATAAAGACCCAAAGCAACTTACCTGGTTCTCTGCTCCTCCATTTTACTTTAATAACAAACACCTTATGAGGTATGGTTGTTGTGGGTTTTCCGGGCTGTATTGCCGTGGTCTTGGCATTGTAGTTCCTGACGTTTTGCCAGCAGCTGTGGCTGGCATCTTCGGAGGTGTAGCACCAAAAGATCTCTCAGTGTCACAGTGTGGAAAAGATGTGGCAGGTCATTTATATCTACTCAGGAGGGGTGAGACTGAGCTGAGTCATCCAGTAAGAGTTTCCCAGGGTGTGGAATGCTAATGGCAAGAGGCTTCACTGTATCCTGAGGAGGTTCTTTTGCATATGGATTGGTGCTTGATGTGCTAATCTTCTCTGCAGGGCTATTGTCGGGTGTGGAGTGTTTTGTTAGCCTGGTGTTTTTCAGAACTGGAAACCATGCTCTGTTCATTCTTAAGGTTTCTTCTTTTCTGTTGTACAATGCCAAGACCACGGCAATACAGCCCGGAAAACCCACAACAACCATCGTTCTCCGGCCGTGAAAGCCTTCGACAATACACCTTATGAGGTAGATTGGGATGAGAGCGTCTGAATGGCCCAAATCAAAAAGAGTCCAGTAGCACCTTTAAGACTAACCAATTTTATTGTAGCATAAGCTTTCAAGAATCAAGTTCTCTTCGTCAGATGCCTGATCCAAACTGGTCCAAAGTCAGCCAGCCAGCTTTCATGGCAGAGAAAGGTTTCCAACCTGGAGTCTCCCAGATGACACCCTAACCACTACACAATGCTGTCTGTCCTTCCTTTATAAATGAATATTTACTTGCCAATAGCACAACCATACAATGAATCTATTTAACCAAAATATTGATTTTAGCCAAAGTAACTTTAGAAGCAAAACCCCTCTTCAGGTTATGCATAAGCAAAGATGCTGTATTTCAAAGGTGTTTCAATGTGCGTGTTTGGGTTTGTTGCAAATTAAAAGCGGAGAAGCACGGCATCCAAGAAATGGGCCTAAGCATGTTCCCTCTTGCTGCAAATTTCTTTGTCGCAATGATGTGCCTTGATTATCATTTCCATTTTGTTACAATTTGTTGGGGCGGGGGCAGTTTTGAGTTTTAAGCAACAGTGTGCATAGAAGGAGATTTGAAACGGGAAACTCATTTTTGGTGGTAAGTTAAGACTGTTCTCCAGGGCTGGGAAAAATCATTCACCAGTGGCAAATCAGTAGAAAATAGCAAGAGTCCGATAGCACGTTTGTGTGTTTTATGTGCCAAGTCCCTCTGACCTATGGCGGTCCTATGAATGAAAGACATCCAAAATGTCCTTTCATTAACAGACTTGCTTAGATCCTGCAAACTGGAGGACGTGGCTTCCTTTATTGAGTCAAGCCGTCTCGTTTTAGGTCTTCCTCTTTTCTTAGCATTAGTGATTTTTCCAGAGAATCTTGTCTGCTCATGATGTGACCAAAGTACGATAGCCTTTGTCATTTTAGCTTCTAGGGAGAATTCAGGCTTGATTTGATCTAGTAGCCACTTATTTGTCTTTTTGGCCATCCATGGTATCCACATAACTCTTCTCCAGCACCACATTTCAAAGGAATCCATTTTCTTCCTGTCTGCTTTCTTCACAGTCCAACTTTCACATCCATACTTAGTAATGGAGCATACCATAGTTTGGATTATCTTGATCTTGGTTCCCAAAGAGACATCTTTATCTTTAACGATCTTTTCTAGTTCCCTCACAGCTGCTCTTCCAGGGGCAAATCCACATTACTCATTCTAAGTCGCATGTTCCCCGCATTCCCCACGCAATCCCAAGTGCCAGTCACATTACCTCATTAAACAGACACATTTCATTCGCATTTCTCCCGAATATGTGGTCACAGGTTTTCAACGGGAGTTTCACGGTGGCCGTGAACAGGCCAATGTGCAATTTACGTGGTTTTTTTAAAAACCACCCCCCTTCCTGTCTCTCCGGCCGTTCCGAGAGTTCCTATTGGCTGATTCAACTTGCAAGTGCTCCGTAGTCTGCAAAAGACTGTTTTTGACTTCATAGCATTGGATTTATTGATTATGCTGTTTCTGAATCAAATCTGGTAGTTTGAAAAATCATTTTGGGGTGAATCCATCCTCAGAACGGACTCACTAAACTTCCTTTTTAACTGTTTTTTATTTTTTTTATTTTATATTACTGTAATATCGAAATTACGAAATATCAAAATAATGACACTCCAAGGAAGTGAAACTTCAGTAAAATTCAGGCACTGAACTGTCCTGCATAGGAAATGCCCACGAAAGCTTCCTACATGCTTCCGAATTTCCAAAAAAGAAACGGGAGAGAGCCATCAGTGCTGTCAGTGGGGGAAAGAGAGGCATCATTATCTTCAATGATGTTTCTTTATAAGGCAAGATCGAAATAACGGAAAAGTGCGCTAAAAAAAATAAAAAAAAATGGGCGGGAAAAAAACCGCCCAAAAAAGCGGTTTTCGAGCGGCCGTGTGACCGGAGGGACGCGCGAGAAAGACAGATTGGAGGCAGGAATGTGAACGAAGAGGAAAAAATTGCGGATTGGAGGCAAATGGAAAGATATCCGATAAACATGCGGGTAATGGGTGAATGTGGATTTGACCCAAGTCTCACAGTGCAATCCTATGGTGAGTTACACCAGTCTAAAACCATTGACTTCAATGGACTTAGACTAGAGTAACTCTCCATAGGATTGCACTGTCGATCTCCTTCTGACTTCTTCATTGCAGTCTCCCTTCTGGTTGATGATTTAGCCAAGGAATAGAAAATCTTGAACAATTACCTATAAGACTAACAAAATTTGTGGTAGCGTATGAACTTTTGTGAGTCGCAGCTCACTTTTCCAACTGAATCAGAAGTTGTACCAGAATAATAATGTAGGTTTGATGGCTCGGCAGGCTAGCAAAGAAGCTGGATTCTGCTGTAATCAGGCAGAGATAAATTCAACGTTCTGCATATAGGCAAAAAATAATCAAATAAAGAGGTAAGGGATGGGAGCGGGGACAGTTGACATAGTGAAAAAGATCTCGGGAGTGCAGTGATCACAAGCTGATGTGACACCGCTGCAAAAAAAAAGCGATGTGATTTTACGTTGCATTAAGAAGACCATCGCATCCAAGCCATGAGAAGTAACTGGGGTTGCTGACCTGTGGTTGGGAAACTCCTGGACATTTGGGAGTGGAGTATGGGGAGTGTGGAAGCAAGGTGTAATGCAATAGTATCCATCCTCCAAAGCTGCCATTTTCCGCATGGGAACTTATCTGTATAGTGAGACACGGGAGGTGAAACTCAAGGTGAAACTTCCTACTGGTGAGAATGGTTCAGCCATGGAGCCCGTTGCTTACACCCCTTCTCAGAAGTCTTTAAGCAGAAGAAGTCTTCAAGCAGCCATTGACTGGGGTGCTCTAGTTTTGAGTTTCTGGAGCTGTGCATGGGGCTCGATGTTGAGGCTTCTTCCGGCTTTAGGATTCTATAACCAGTCCCCTGGTTACCAGCAGCACATGAGCACAAGCCATCCAGCATAGAAAGAGAGGGGTCCATCTTTCCTAGAAGTGTCTTCTCTGACTGCTCATGTCTCTATAAGGCGTCTTCAAGACAGGAGCCTTTCTTTACTACGACCTGAAATATTTAACAGCTGATGCTGGGATTGATTCCAGCCAGTTTGGTGTAATGGTTAAGAGCAGCAGGACTCTAATCTGGAGAACCGGGTTTGATTCCCCACTTCTCTGCTTGAAGCCAGCTGGGTGACCTTGGGTCCGTCACAGCTCTTTCAGAGCTCTCTCAGCCCCATCCACCTCACAGGGTGATTGTTGTGGGGATAATAATAACATACTTTGTAAACCGCTCTGAGAGGGCGTTGTTGTCCTGAAGGGCGGTATATAAATTGAATGTTTTCACTTTAGGGTTTATGAGGCTGAACGCTGAAGATACCTTGCGAGTGTTTGGGTTGGGTGAAGCGGATAGAATGATTCATTCACAGCATGGACTCGAACCCAGGTCTTGAACCAAGACTAGCCTTCATATATTTCACAGGGCACTGGTTGTATTCACATCTCTGGGGAGAACCCTGCAGAATATTTGGGGGGTTCCGGGATTAGCACTGCGTCTTCAGAATATGTTCGCAAGGAAGCGGAACTTCTAAATCTCATTGCAAGCCAGTAAATAAAGACTTCCAAACAAGAACTTTGGAATCCGGCATGAGAAACTTAAATACTCCACATTCCACAGCACGTTGTTGGACTGTGGGACGGCATGTCAACATCTTGAAGAGGAAGAACAGAGAAGGCGATAGGCAAGACCATCTCTTTGCCGCTCGACACATTTCTGGCAGGGAAAGCTTTTTGGCTGCTTATAGGAATATTTGTTTAAGTAAACATTTGACATATCTGAGGCCTCAAGCTGAGGTTTGCCCTAAGAATCCTTTTGTCTATTTCGGGGGGGAGGTATGTGAGGACTCTTCCTTTAAAGCCTTTACTATACATTCCCTCTGGCCCAAGTCCAACAGGAGAGGATCCACACCTTTGCACACGGATGTTCACCATTCAACGATACACTATCCTAGAGTCATAGAATCATAGGTTTGGAAGGGACCTCAAAGGTCATCTAGTCCAACCCCCTGCACAATGCAGGAAATTCACAAATACCTCCTCCCTCCCCACATATACCCCAAGTGACCCTTGTTCCATGCCCAGAAGATGGCAAAACATCGTCAGGATCCCTAGCCAATTGCTTCCTTATCCCAAAGTGGTAATCGGCATTACCCTGGGCATGTAAGAAGGGGCCACTGCTGTAACCCTTCCTGCCCTCCTTGGCCAAACTGGCCTGGGGGAAATTGCTGCCTGACCCCAAGGTGGCGATCGGCATTACTCTGGGCAGGCAAAAAGGGGCCACGAGAACCAAGCGCTGATGTAACCCTTCCTGCCCTCCCTCTCGTGATCTGCCCAGGTTCACAGAATCAGCATTGCTTATTGTAGCATAAGCTTTAGAGAACCACAGCTCTCTTGGTCAAATGCATCTGAATTTTCAACGGTGGTCTGGACTGGGATAATGATGCCGAGGAAGGAGAGGTTAAGTCCCCCCCACCAATAAAAATGACCATCTACTTGTTTGGGAACCCCTTGGCAGCATGTCTGCGGCCTGACTTTTTCCTGTTAGGGATTTTAAAGCAAGCGGTGGGGGGGGAGGGAGCAGGGAAGAGCAGGGAAATAGCCTCTTTCTCCAGTGGTGATCCATATTGAGTCCCCCCCAAAGCTGCTTTTCATGGCAAAACAAAAAGTTCTTGGTTCCAATAAAAGATTGAAATATGGTGGGTTTGGTTCCCATCTGGAATACTGTACAGTTCCCACCTCTGCCGAGCAGCAATGTTAGCACAGAAAGTGAGTGCCTGATAAACCAGCTCTCTCACTTCAACAACAACAACAACAACAACAACAACAACAACATTCAATTCATATACCACCCTTCAGGACAACTTAACTCCCACGCAGAGCGGTTTACAAAGTGTGTTATTATCCCCACGAACAGATGCCTTGTGAGGTGAGTGGGGCTGAGAGAGCTCCAAGAAGCTGTGACTGTTCCAAGGTCACCAGCTGGCTTCAAGCGGAGGAGTGGGGAATCACACCTGGCTCTCCAGATTAGAGTCCTGCTGCTCTTAACCACTACACCAAACTGGAACTCCCACCACTTCTTGTGTAGAGATTCCCTGCCCTCCCTGACACTCTAGCCACAGTTTGTGCAAGAAACTCCCCAGTTATGGACTTGGGGACGGGGTATGAGTTGCCACTCCCGCTCTATTAGCTCTACTCTCCTTTACAATATGCGGAGAATAATACTAGGCTATTTCACAGAATTGTTATAATGCTTGTGAAAGTACATCCTTCGAATGGCCAGATGCACTGAATTTACAGTATTGGTTCCTCCTTCTATTTCTGTGCTTGCTTCGTAATGTTTCCTCCCTGAACGGATTCCTGAAAAGCGGTGTTTATGAGAAACACAAGCACAAAGAGTAGATGTCCCAGGACAAATTCTCTGTTCTGTCCTAAGATATGTGCTTGGCACAACTTAGGTACTATTTAGTCGCCTCTCTTAATCCTGGTGTATTCTGAGCCCTCAAAAATATACTGTTAAAAAACAAAAATTCAGACCCGTTTCATGTTGATTTATGGCATGCTGTGATTTAAAGGGCGTATAAAACGGATTGATTTCATCAGCTGCTTTGCTTGTTTCTCTGCCACAAAAAAATACTTTCGGATGATTCATGGATCAAACACTGCCAGGTCCTCAGAGGGAAGCTCTTGGTGGCTTAGCTTGGGGACTGCAAGTTCTAGCTGGGTAGGAATCTGGAAGCAAAGCATTTACGGGCACGGAAGAGTAACTCCAAAAGGTTGAACTGAAAGGCAGACGGATAGCAAATTATCCTCCCGTTGTCGCTTGCAACTCTGATCTTTGTGAACCCAGGCCCTTCTGTTGGATCCCATTTCAACAGGCTCAGTTTAGGGTATTTTATTTATTTAACTTCTTTTATACCTCGTCTTTCTTCCCAATGGGAACCCAAGGCAGCTTACATTGTTCCCCTCTCCTCCATGTTATTGCCCCTATGAACAATAACAATAACAACTGTGTGCTTATATACCACCCTTCTAGACAGATCATTCACAGCCGTGAACAAAGTCAGTGCTATCATTATACCCACAATACAGCAGGAAAGCTGGGCTGATAGGAGTGGCTCACCCAAGGCCACCTGCTGAGCTGATGGCAGTAGTGGGATTCGAACCAGCAGAATGCTGACTCGCAGCCCAACCACTTAACCACTATGCTACAGCAGCATATGCCTGGAAAGTGAATGTTATTATCTGCAAAATACTGCTGGGGAGCTGGGGCTGAGAAGAGTGGCTTCTCTAAGGCCACCTGCTGAACTGATGGCAGTAGTGGGATTCGAACCAGCAGAATGCTGACTCACAGCCCAACCACTTAACCACTATGCTACAGCAGCATATGCCTGGAAAGTGAATGTTATAATCTGCAAAATACTGCTGGGGAATTGGGGCTGAGAAGAATGGCTTCTCCAAGGCCGCCTGCTGAACTGATGGCAGTAGTGGGATTCGAACCAGCAGAATACTGACTCACAGCCCAACCACTTAATCACTATGCTACAGCAGCATATGCCTGGAAAGTGAATGTTATTATCTGCAAAATACTGCTGGGGAGCTGGGGCTGAGAAGAGTGGCTTCTCTAAGGCCACCTGCTGAACTGATGGCAGTAGTGGGATTCGAACCAGCAGAATGCTGACTCACAACCCAACCACTTAACCACTATGCTTCAGCAGCATATGCCTGGAAAGTCAATGTTATTATCTGCACAATACTGCTGGGGAGCTGGGGCTGAGAAGAGTGGCTGACCCAAGGCCAGCTGCTGAGCTCATGGTGGCAGTAGTGGGATCCAAACCAGCAGAGCACTGATTCACAGCCCAACCACTGCATCACCATGCTACAGCATTATACCCATCAGTTCCTGGGCTTTGTGCCCTGCTGGCAGGGTCCAAACCCAATCACTGCTTGAGAGACAGGATGCTAGATGGACCACTGGTCTGATCCAGCCAGGTTCTTTTTATGTTCTAAGCCTCTGTGGTGTTGGACACGTCCTGTGACTCATAAGGTGAAACTGGCCACCTCCTATACTGCTGAAGGCTGGGAGCTAGCTATGACAGAGGGGGGGGGGCTTACAGAGTAATCTTATGCAGAGTTGAAATCAATGGGCTTAGACTGGAGTAACTCTGCATAGGATTGCACTGTGTGTCACTTAATTTCAGGGCTCATTTGGAGGGGGAATGCACAGGAACGCAGTTCTGGCAGTTCCCCAAAGAGGTCACATGACAGGTGGCCCCGCCCACCTGACTCTCAGCCATTTTGGGCCCGTTTCAGCCTGGATTGGGGCTGAAATAACCTGGATTGGGCCTCTGACGGGTGGTGGATCACTCTCCCACTCAGCAGCGGCCCGATCCTGACCATTTTGTGCCCCTTTTTGGCCATTTTCAGCACTTTTTTGCCATTTTGGGCCCAATTTCGGCCCTGAATGGCCAGGATTGGGTCCAAAACCGCAGATAGGTGGTGTCGGGGGTGTGGCATATGCAAACCAGTTATGCTAATGACTCACTTCTGGCGATGGCAAGGGGTGTGGCATATGCTAATGAGTTATGCTAATGAGTTCCTCCAGCTCTTTTTCTATGAAATGACCCCTGCTTAATTTACCTGGGTGTCCCTGGGGAGACTTGTGCTGCTATTGACCCAATTCAGTGCCGGACTAGGATCTACGATGGCATTGGACCAGAAGAGCAGGATCTGGGTAACAAGAAAAAAGACAGAAGGTGTCCAAAAATGGTCATAAGGAAGGAAGAAGAGGACAAGGAGGACGTGTACCAGGTGAGGCAAAGGGGAGGGCAGGAGGAACTGAATTACCGGAGCCGGATTCAAGTCAAGTGGCATCTTAAAGACCTACATGATGTCCGGAGTATAAGCTTTCGAGAGTGAAGCTCCCTTCATCAGAGAGAGACTATTAAAAGCTTATGCCTGGAAATCTTGCTGGCCTTTAACGTGCTGCTGGACTCGAATCTTGCTTGTCTGCTGGAGACCAACATGGCTAATCACCGGAAAATGAATTATCTAAGGGGCAGACCTGACTCATACGTGCCCATTATGGTTGTAAGGTGGGTTATAGAATAGTGTGTGTGTGTATGTGTGTGTGTAATGTGAAGGAGCGCCTGGGGTTAATTGTCCAGCTTACTTGGGTCGTTGCATGTGGCCATGAAGAGCTCTCGAAGGCGCTTTGTTTAATGTCGCTTTGGAGCATTCGGGCAGCTGGGCTACTTACTCTTGAAAGTGCCTAGAGGGAATTCCTGCCTTAATCGACAGGCTGCCTCAATACCAAACTGGATGGAATCCATCCACCCCTCTGACCTCTGAAGGCCAGAGAAACTTGATATGCAAAATGACGGGGTCTTATTCTGCGTGTGTGTGTGGGGGGGGGGAAGGGTTCCATGCAACATCTTGCACTGCAACAACCTAGTGAAGCAGGCTAGTGTAGTGTGTGTGTGTGTGTGTGTGTTACTGACCTGAGAACTGCACGAACCCAGGTTTCCCCAGTCCTGGGTCAGCACTCTAACCATTGTACTGCCGGGGATCTGGGCATGCATAAATATGCAGCCCTGTGTCATAACCCTTCTCCTGTTCTTTACCTGTTCTGTATTAGATGCTGTGTCCTCTTGATGCATTGACTTATAGTTTATTTTCTTTGGCCAGGCGCAATGCTATGCCTTCGGCCATTCTATATGGCAGATTTAACAGGATAGCCTATTCAACCAGATGCTGTTTATGTGAACAAAAATGTGTCGAGTCAATTACACGTGTTCTTTTGCATTGTCATTTCTACGCCGGTATACATCAAACATATTTAAAATCTGTTCTAGCGGGAATGATGGACTGCTCTGACTCGCTCAAAGTCTATAGGCTGTTGAAGGATTCCTTTCCTGACGTCACTGAGAAAGTGGCCAAGTTTCTCCATTCCGCTTTGAAGTTGCGTCAAAGGATATCACAGAAATAAGCTATAATTGTATCTATGTATTTGTAATGTAGTATCCTTTTAACTTTGTTTTTCTTTCTTGTAAGTGGATAACTTGAATTGTTGATATATGCCAATAAAGGCTAACTTGAACTTGACTTATAGTTTACAATCTGTCTCGAGTCTCGGTGAGAAAGACAGACTATGTGCCGACAAATCGCCTCTGACCTATGGCGACCCTATGAATGAAAGACCTCCAAAATGTCCTATCTTTAACAGACTTGCTCAGATGCTGCAAACTGGATCATCATCATCATCGTCATCATCATCATTATCATCATCAATGTCATTTATAGTCCGCCTTTCTCACTGAGATTCAAGGCGGATTACACAGTATGAGATTAGGACAGTCAATTTCAAGGACATTTCCATAAACAGTGCCATAGGGTAAATAAATACAAGTTTAAAAGACATAGCATTAGCAAGAATCTAATACAGAGTAGAAAAAATAGTGAAGCAGAACATAATCAATTCTAGGACTAACATTAGACAACATGGAGCACTGGTGGTACATAGGAGTACATATTTAAAGCAGCAGGTAATATGTAAGGCAACATAGTGGTGAAGTCTACGGTTCCTAACTTACTAGCAAAGCATCTGAGACCCCCTCCCTACAATACTGCCTTCCTATTTAAGTAAAAAGCCTTTTTGAATAATTCAGGTTTGCATTGTTTGTGGAAAGCCAGGAGAGTGGGGGCTCTTCTGACTTCCTCAGGCAGGCCGTTCTACAGGGCAGGGGCCACTACAGAGAAAGCCCGTGTATAGGGGCTGCTGCTGACTTCACCCGCGTGCAGCCTGGCACCTGCAGGAGACCCTGTTCAGATGAACGAAGCTGCCGTGGAGGAACGTAGGGAGGCGGTCCCGTAGGTATGCCGGACCGAAGCTGTGAAGAACTTTGTATGTAATAACTAATACCTTGAACTGAGCACGGTAACTGATGGGTAGCCAATGGAGCTCCTGATAACAGTCGAGCAGCAGCATTTTGCACTAATTGAAGCCTCCTAGTTAACTTAGATGGGAGACCTATGTATCGAGCATTACAATAGTCAAGCCTTGATGTTACCTTAGCATGGATCCAAGTGGCCAGGTCAGCCGTGTCAAGAAGCCATCTTCCAAGCTAGAGTGAGGTTGTAGAAAACATTTTTTGCCGCTGCCTTAACTTGTTTTTCTAGCAATAACGTGGGATCCAGCGTACCCTCTAGGCTCTTAACCGAGTCTGCAAGGGTCGGATGAACTCCATTAAAAGTGGTGACTACAATGTCCTTCAAGATCTCTGCCTTCCCAACAAGCATCACTTCCGTCTTGTCTGGGTTCAATTTCAATTTGTTGTTTTTCAACCATTTCACCACAGCTGTCAGGTAGCAATCTAAGATTTCTACTGCATTCTGTGGGGACCTGGATAGCGAGATGTAGGGTTGGGTGTCATCTGCATATTGTGGCTTCTTTTATTGAGTCCAGGAATCTCGTTTTAGGTCTTCCTCTTTTCCTACTGCCTTCCACTTTTCCTAGCGTTATTGACTTTTCCAGAGAATCTTGCCTTTTCATGATGTGATGGGCTTGATTTGATCTAGTACCCAATTATTTGTCTTTTTGGCTATCAATGGTATCTGCAAAACTCTCCTCCAGCACCACAGTCAAATGACTCAATTTTCTTCCTGTCCTCTTTCTTCACTGTCCAACTTTCACATCCATACATAGTAATGGGGAATCGCACAGTTTGGATTATCTTGATCTTGGTTCCCAGAGAGACCTCTTTATCTTTAAGGTTTTTTTCTAGCTCCCTCACAGCTGCTCTTCCAAGTCTCAATCTCCTTCTGATTTCTTCATTGCAGACTCTCTTTTGGTTGACGATTGAGCCAAGGAATAGGAAATCATGAACCATTTCAATGTCCTCATTGTCAGCTTTAAAACTGTGTTATTCCTCACTCAGTAGTCATTACTTTTGTCTTCTTGATGTTCAGCTGTAATCCTGCTTTGACGCTTTCTCCTTTAACCTTCATCAGTAGTCGTTTCAAGTCTTCACTATTTTCTGCTAGTAGCATGGTATCATCTGCATATCTCAAACTGTTCATGTTCCTCCCATCAATTTTCACTCCACCTTCTTCTAGATCTAATCCAGCTTTCCTTATGAGATACTCTGCATAGAGGTTGAACAGGTAGGGAGATAATATGCATCCTTGTCTGACACCTTTGCTAATTGGAAACCATTCTGTTTCCCCACATTCTGTCCTGACAGTGGCCATTTCCACACACGTTGAATAATCCACTTTCAATACGCTTTAGTTATCCTTTAGAAGTGGATTTTTTGTTCCACACATGGAAAATCAGTTACAAATGTTCACTAAAGCGTATTGAAAGTGGATTATTCATCGTGTGTGGAAACGGCCAGTAGCCTCTTGTCCAGAGTACAAGTTGCGCATCAAAACAATCAGATGTTATGGCACCTCCCATTTCTTTTAAGACTCTCCATAGCTTTTCGTGATCCACACAGTCAAAAGCTTTGCTGTAATCTATAAAACACAGGCTGATTTTCTTCTGAAATTCCCTGGTATGTTCCATTAGCCATCGTAAATTTGCAATGTGATCTCTGGTGCCTCGTCCTTTTCTGAATCGAACTTGAACATCTGGCATTTCGCGTTCTGTATATGGTTAAAGTCTTTGCTGTAGAATATTGAGCGCCAGCAGACTATACACAAGTAGGTAAATTAAAAAAACGTGATCCTCTGCCAACATCTGTAGTTCCGCCTGATGTTAGAGACAGAAGAGCAGGAATTATTATTTTTTTTAAAAGATGGCAATTTGGTTACTGTCAGGCATTTAAAATGACCTGGAAACCTGGGAGGGGGGGGGATGAAATATCTCTGATCAAGCTTATTCCGGGAACAACTGCCCGTGAGTCCTGGATAGCTTCAACACACTGTCCTTTTAAATCTAGCCTCTTAAGGAATCCCTACTTACAGTTCAAAGCCAGGGTACATTTTTATTTAGCCAGATCTATTCATGGAAGAGCAATAAAATCATGATGGGTTTCCATTTTTGCTTGAGAGCGAAGAAGTTACAAAGAGAGGAAAAGGGATAATAAACTCACATTTACAACAGGAAGACCTGTAATAAAGGGCTCAAATTTCCCACTCTCCTAGGCGAGAGGGTTGAACTACAATTCCCTTGAGTACCTATTCTTAGAGGAGCAGTATATATTTCTGCTTGCACTAATACAGCGACTTTCTAAGCTGTGGCTAGAGCACAAAGCTTGACTTGGCGTTCACATCTATGTTCATACCTGCTTTAAAACCTGAGTATCCACAAATTGGTGCCTTTTCAGCCAGGAAGAATGAATGGGAGACTCCTTCCCCAAAAGATGCCAAGAGGCATTTCAGGAGGCATTGCCCCATCTACTGGGCAATGATGGTAATGCAAAATTGCTCAGTGATAACCCTGAGCACAGAACAGATGGTAAAGCCCAGGGCTTTTTTTCTGGGGAAAGAGGTGGTGGAACTCAGTGGGTTGCCCTCGGAGAAAATGGTCACATGGCTGGTGGTCCCGCCCCCTGATCTCCAGACAGAGGGGAGTTTAGATTGCTCTCCGCACTGGCGCGGAGGGCAATAAACTCCGCTCTGTCTGGAGATCAGGGGGCGGGGCCACCGGCCATGTGACCATTTTCAAGAGGTGCCAGAACTCTGTTCCACTGCGTTCCAGCTGAAAAAAAGCCCTGGTAAAGCTGCATGTTTTACACCAATGTTTTCATTCACATTAAAAATAGTCAGGGAATATGGAGGTAACCCTTTCCTCGATTGAAACAGCATTCTCCAGCTCCTATTGGGTGCTGAAGGTGGAAAAAAAACCTAGATATAATATGGGTGTAATAGGATTGCCAGCTGGAGAAAGATGGTATGACCTTTTAGAGGTTCCGTTGGATGTTATTTAGCAGATGATGCACTATTTGGGGGAGGATACGCAAAATCTGGGGATTTTGGAGGGGTGACATCTGCACAGCTCAAGTCAGATGTGTCCAGCTCTGCCACACTTCACTTCATCAGGCTAGGCTGGAAGAGTTAAAGGTCTTTATTAAGAGACTGCCACTTTGTAAACGGCTCTGAGTGGGCATCAAGTTGTCCTGAAGGGGGGTATATAAATCGAATGTTGTTGTTGTTGTTGTTGTTACAGTACAAAGCAATTGCCAGGAATACCAGGGCAAGCCACAATGGGCTAGTTCTACCCTCCTCTCTCCTCCCCCTTTTTCGAGCAGAAGTCCGTTAGTCTTGGTGTGCATTTTCTTGCGGGAAAAGCTGGAAGGGGGAAGAGATGCAAGCACCAAGCCCCCAAGATCATGCGGCCGGTTCTCATGTGCCTCGATCTCCATCCACCACCACACCTATGGATAAGACAGCTGAGTGCAGGGTAGCAATAGCAGAGAAAATAGCAAGCGAACAGCAGGACTACAAACGAACTATTTCCCCCCCCCATCCGCCAAAGCAAAAGACGTCACTGAGTATGGCGGGCAGGTCGCAGGCCTGCTTGACAAGATGTTTCTGCCCCTGGAATTGCAGACCCTCACATCTTAGCTGTAGCTGGCCCCATTTTGTGGCTAGCTCGTGGCTCATAGGTGGGAAATATGTCAGTCCCATTTAGCTGCTACCTTATAGAGCCAGGGGATGTGTTCTGATAGCCCTGTGGCATGGGCTTGCCACCTGTTCGAAATCTGTAAGGACTACAGAAGCTCTGTTTGTTATATCGGGGGGGAAATCCACAGATACCGAAGTCCCATGGCGTTCTGTGATGCTGATGGCTTTGGTTGCTTCATTGAATTAACAGCATTCCTTGGCTGTGTCTTCTGTCTCCCATCATACCCAGCACTGTTTCTCCACTGAACGGATTCCCAAGAAACCTGTGTTTATGAGGAAGTGAAGAACGGAGAACAGATGTGCTAGGACTGACTCTCCGTACTGTCCTACGGTCGATGCGCAGTACGAACTAGACACTGTTTCATCTCCTCAACTAATTTTTCATATATTCCAAGCTCTCGCAACCAACCCGTTAAAACCATAAAGATACCAACTTGGCGGTGTAGCCCATGACACAGTAGACCATGCCATCCTGTTGAGGCATCTAGAAACAGAAGCGGGCATCAAAGGATGTGCCATGGGCTGATTTAAATCTTTTCTCATCGAACGGACTCAAAGGGTTGCTGTCGGAGACCAGCTGTCTCCAGAATGGGAACTATCTTGCGGGGTTCCTCAAGGCACAATCTTATCTCCCGTGTTATTCAACCTTTACGTAAAACCTTTAGGAGAACTCATTTGCAGCTATGGAGCGGAATGTTATCAATATGCAGATGACACCCAACTCTATATCTCGCTATCCAGGTCCCCACAGGATGCAGTAGAAATCTTGGATCACTGCCTGACAGCTGTGGTGAAATGGCAGAAAATGAACAAATTGAAATTGAACCCAGACAAGACAGAAGTGATGCTTGTTGGGAAGGCAGAGATCTTGAAGGACGTTGTACTCCCCACTTTCGATGGAGTTCGTCTGACCCTTGCAGACTCGGATAAGAGCCATGGGGTTATACTGGATCCGGCGCTATTACTAGAAAAAACAAGTTAAGTCAGCCTCAAAAATTGCTTTCTGCGACTTCTCCCTAGCCTGGAAAACGGCTTTTTATCTCGACCTGGTCGACCTGGCCTCCTGGATCCATGCTATGGTAACATCAAGATTTGACTATTGTAATGCACTATTCATTGGTCTCCCATCTAAGTTAACTAGGAGGCTCCAATTGGTGCAAAATGCTGCAGCTCAACTGTTATCAGGAGCGAGCAGGAGCATGAACGTCACTCCCATCCTACAGTCACTCCATTGGCTACCCATCATTTACTGTGCTCAATTCAAGGTATTAGTTATTACATACAAAGCTCTTCACGGCTTTGGTCCGGCATACCTATTGGATTGCCTTCCTCCCTGTGCTCCTCCACGGCAGCTTCGGTCTTCCAAACAGGGTGAAATCAACAGCAGCCTGTAGACAAGCTTTCTCTGTGGTGGCCCCTACCCTGTGGAATGGCCTGCCTGAGGAGATCAGGGGAACCCCCACTCTCCTAGCTTTTTGCAAATGACGCAGAACCAAATTGTTCAAAAAGGCTTTTTACTCAGATAGGAGAGCTGTAGTGTAAGGAGGGGATCTCAGATGATCTGCTAATGAGTTAGGAACCATAGACCTCACCTCTGTGTTGTATTGGATTCCGGCTAATGCTATATCTTTGTAAACTTGTATCTATTTACCCTATGGCATTGTTTATGGAAGTGTTCTTGATACTGAATGTACTAATTTCACACTGTGTAATCCGCCTTGAGTCTCAGTGAGAACGGTGGACAATGAACGAACGATCGAAAGAAAGAAAGAAATCGAGGTTTCAGATCCTGGGTTGATGGGCCCTAACTAACTATTGTGGCCATTGTACCAGTGATCATCCTAGCTATAATAATCTTAATTAAACCCTAGTCTCAAAAAAGATGTTGTAGCACTAAAGAAGGAGTGGGAAAGAACAACTTAGCTGATAAAGAGCAAGATTCGAGTCCAGTAGCACCTTAGAGACCAACTGGATTTCCAGGGTGTCAGCCTTTGAGAGTCAAAGCTCCCTTTGTCTTCTACCACAGACCAATATGGCTACCCACCTGAAACATCGCTGAAGAAGGAACTTGAGTATTTTCCCTGTAAAGAAAGGCACTGGGGATACAACCAGCCTTCTCAATGGGGTTCTAACATCCCATGGGGCCGTAGGAGGAGGGGAAGTGGTGATGTTATGAACGGACAAGATCCAGACCCCTGATTGAAGACGTTGCCCCTCCCTGCTTTTAAGTAACCCCTTTCCTTTTTGCTGTGTTCACAGTGATACGTGGCTACAAGGGGACTCTTTTTAAACAGAATACTCTATAAACAAACTGCAATCTTTGGTTGGAAATCTCTGTGTCATAAATGAAAAGCCATTGGGGTGTGGGGGGGAGATGGGTAAAAATGATCCAGTGGTCCACCCACTGACTTGCCCTGGTTACAGCTTTGCAATGCACAATTCTTCGTTCACCCAGGATTTTTATTTTCTTTTACAAAATTTATATCTTGCCTGCTAACAAATTAAAACGTACACAATAAAATCCCGTTTTAAAAACATTAAAACCAACCCAAGAGAACAACACATAGTTAAACCAAAAGCAGAACTAAAATGCACACAAGAGATATAAAAACAGCAATGTCGCCACATAGACTTTTAATATATTATCTCCCCACCAGTGAATTTACATGGGGCATATCCCTGGATTTGGGAACACATTATTGGCAGCCACACCCAGGCGTAACAATCCTGTGTTATGTGCCATCAAGTCACCTCCGACCTATGGCGACCCTATGAATGAAAGATCTCCAAAACATCCTATCATGAGCTCCAAAACCTCCATCGGATGTTATATGGTTTTTATACAGTGAGCAGGTGTTTTATTAGAAAGCTGTGCTAATTTATTGTGATTTTATCTTGTATATTTTATCTTCTGTTGTAACCCGCCCAGAGCCCGCTGGTGGGGAGGGTCGGCTATAATAAATCATCATCATCATCATCATAATTAACAGACTTGCTCAGATCCTGCAAACTGGCTTCCTTTATTGAGTCAAGCCATCTCATTTTAGGTCTTCCTCTTTTCCTGCCGCCTTCCGCTTTTCCTAGCATTACTGACTTTTCCAGAGAATCTTGCCTTCTCATGATGTGACCAAAGTACGATAGCCTCAGTTTTGTCATTTTAGCTTTTAGGAAGAATTCAGGCTTGATTTGATCTAGAATCCACTTACTTGTTGTTTTGGCAGTCCATGGTATCCGCAATCTTATTGCCTTGAAAAGAAAAAAGAAAAGATGTTTTGCACTTCCTTGTGCAACAGAGGGCGTAATTGTCTTTGCAAACTGTCCTCTTTCCAGGATGTGCTAGGGAGGGGTCACAAAACTTGCTTATAGGACGTACAGGGAGGCGTTTTCTTCTACAAAATCAAAAAGAGTCCAGTAGCACCTTTAAGACTAACCAATTTTATTATAGCATAAGCTTTCGAGAATCAAGTTCTCTTCGTCAGATGCCTGATCAAAACAGTTTTGATCAGGCATCTGACGAAGAGAACTTGATTCTCGAAAGCTTATGCTATAATAAAATTGGTTAGTCTTAAAGGTGCTACTGGACTCTTTTTGATTTTGCTACTACAGACTAACACGGCTAACTCCTCTGGATCTATTTTCTTCTACAAGAGACCCTGATTGTTACTGTGCTGCCGCATTCAACAAGAGTAACATAACCAAAAGTTTGAATTTTTAAAAAATTCCAGCTGGCTGCCCTGGGGCTGTTCAGAACACAAGAATCCTATTTGGAAAGAGAGCTGGCAATTTGAGTTGCCCTCACCCCCGCCGCTCTTCTGCACTGAAGCACTTAGTGTTTTTTATTTTTTAAAAAGGCTGCTGAAAGAGGGTCTATAAAACAGAGATGTACTCAGTTGTGGGTGGTGTGGAAAGACCGGATGGAAATGTATTCCCCTGCCTTTCTCCTAGAACTGAAGCTGGAAATCGGCCCGACGAAATGGATGGAGTGCAGATTTGAGGCAGACCCGAATAAAGAATTTCTTCGCGCAACTTCTGGAGTTTATTGGCACACGATGTGGCGAAGGCCAGAAGCTTACACAGCAAATGGCTTTTCACAGTTTCTCACCAATTTATTGCCTCTCAGTGGCTATGAACCGTGATAGCTAATCGCATTGAAGGGCAGGGTTGCCAACTCCAGCTTGAAAATTGCTGGAGATTTGGGGGTGGAGCCTGGGGAAGTCAGGGGTTGGGGAGGGAAGGGAATCTCATCATTAGGAAGAACTTCTTGCCAGTTAGAGCAGTCCCTCAGTGGCACAGGCTTCCTCGGGAGGTGGTGGGCTCTCCTTCTTTGGAGGTTTTTAAGCAGAGGCCAGATGGCCATCTGAC
Organism: Eublepharis macularius; assembly: GCF_028583425.1. NCBI lineage: Eukaryota > Metazoa > Chordata > Lepidosauria > Squamata > Eublepharidae > Eublepharis > Eublepharis macularius. Next base: position 8,234,669 of record NC_072791.1, on the reverse strand, counting down.
GGCAATGCTGATTCTGTGAACCTGGGCAGATCATGAGAGGGAGGACAAGAAGGGGTACATCAGTGCTTAGTTCTCGTGGCCCCTTCTTACATGCCCAGGGTAATGCTGATCACCATTTTAGGGTCAGGAAGCAATTTTCCCCAGGCCAGTTTGGCTAGAGATCTTCTGCTCATGGAGCAGGGGTCACTGGGAGTGTGTGTGATGGGGGAGGTAGTTGTGAATTTCCTGCATTGCACATGGGGTTTGGACTAGATAACAACAACAACAACATTCAATTTATATACTGCCCTTCGGGATGACTTAACACCCACTCAGAGCGGTTTACAAATTATGCTATTATTATCCCCACGACAACAATCACCCTGTGAGGTGGGTGGGGCTGAGAGAGCTCTGAGAAGCTGTGACTAGCTCAAGGTCACCCAGCCGGCTTCAAGCGGAGGAGTGGGGAATCAAACCCGGTTCTCCAGATTAGAGTCCCACGCTCTTAACCACTACACCAAACTGGCTCTCTGGAGATCTGTTCCAATCCTGTGATTCTATAATTCTGTGATTCATCAATATATAAGGCAATAGTTCACCCTTTAAAGCAGCCATTTTCTCCAAGGCAACTGATCTCTATAGTCTGGGCGTCAATTGCAATTCCAGGAGAACTTCTGGCAGCTGGCAACCCTATCAGGATATCTGTGCTTACCAACAGCTGGAGGCATCCCGAGGAAGGGAACTATTGCCTTTATAGATCAAGATGCGTAGCTGTGTTGGTCTGTCTGTAGCAGTAGAAAAGAGCAAGAGTCCAGTAGCACCGACAAGACTCAACAAAATTTGCGGCTCACAAAAGCCCTACCACAAGTTTTGTTAGTCTTATAGGTGCTACTGGACTCTTTCTCTTTTCTATTGCCTTTTGGCTTGTGATCTTTCTGGGATACCGGACTGACCCTGGAAGACTGATCCTAGAAGAAAAGTCTTACAATCTTGTTTTTGGCCATCATAGTGAAATTGAACCTCCATGTTGATCAGCAGTATACCTCTGTATTCCAGTTGCTTCCCTATTAGGAGGCTTTCGAAAGCATTTGGCTATGCACTGCCGGAAACAGGATGCAGGGTTCAATGGGCCCTCAATCCATCTTCAATTATTCGAAGGACTGTCACGTAGAGGATGGAGCGGAGTTGTTTCCTGTTACTCTAAAGGGGCAGGTCAGAACCAACAGGTTAAAATTAAACCAAAAAACCTTTTTTGTCTAAACCTTAGGAAGAACTTCCTGGCAGTTAGAGTGGAACAGGCTTCCTCGGGAGGTGGTGGGCTCTCCTCTTTTGGAGGTTTTTAAGCAGAGGCTAGATGGCCATCTGACAACAATGATTATTCTTTGCCTCTATGCAGCGGTCATTTCATAGAAAAAGAGCTGGAGGAACTCATTAGCATAATCATTAGCATATGCCATACCCCTTGCCATCACCGGAAGTGTGTCATTAGCATAACTGATTCACATATGCCACACCCCCTGGCATCACCTACCCTGCTGTTTTGGACCCAATCCTGGCCATTCAGGGCCAAAGTTGGGCCCAAAATGGCAAAAAGGGGCTGAAAATGGCCAAAAAGGGGTCAGGATCAGGCTGCTGCTGAGCGGGAGAGTGATCCACCACCCATCAGAGGCCCGATCCAGGCTGTTTCAGCCCTAATCCAGGCCGAAACTGGCCCCAAATGGCTGAGAGTCAGGTGGGCAGGGCCACCTGACATGTGACCTCTTTGGGGAACTGCCGGAACTGCGTTCCTGCGCATTCCCCCTCGAAATGAGCCCTGCCTCTATGATTGTGATAGGGAGGGCAGGAAGGGACCATCCGGTGCTCGGCTCTCATGGCCCTTTCTTGTGTGACACAGCCACTTCGGACTCAGGAAGGAATTTTCCTCCAGGCCAGATTGGCTGAGGATCCTGCATTTTTTCTTCTTCCTCTGGGCATAGAGCAGCGGTCACAGTGGTGTGGTGGGGTGATTTTCCTGCATAGTACAGGGGGCTGGACTAGATGACTTTTGGGGGTCCCTTCCAGCTCTATGATTCTATTCTGTATATCCAACCTAGCAGAGCTCCTCTTTGGTTCTGTGTCACAGACAAAAGAGAGACGCTCGCCATCTCCGCCAGTCCTGTTAATGACGTCCTCCTTTTCTGCCGCTCAGCAGTTCTCATGCACTGCGAATATCTGCATAAAATGCAAAGAATGGCTGGGTTCGCTCACGGGGGGCCAAAAGGGCGGGTCAAATATGAGGCCACATGCCGAGGAGGCCTCTGCCAAAGCCTTTCAGAGCAAGAATGAATTGGAGAGGAGGGGCGATGCGCGCATGTAGAATAAATGCGCCATTGGAAACGCAAGCCTTTTGGTGTAAGGAGTGACCCTTTTTGTTAATGGACAGAATGATGGGGGTGGGAAAGCAGAAATATGGCGGGAGGGGGGGATGAAGCAGTTAGCTTGGAAGAAAGAGACACCACAGGAGCAGCCTGAGCGACAGAGGCCCGCCTAGGAACTGCCATGGCTGCCATAATGCAGACATGAACAACAGGCTGTGCCTACATCAGTGTAATGTAGTGGGCAGAGTGTCAGAGTAAGACCTGAGTTCGAATCTCCACTTGGCCATGAAGCTTGTTGGGTGGCTTATCGCTCTTTCTGAGCTTAATCTAGCTCACATGTAGAGTTGCCAGCCTCCTGGAATGACAACTGATCTCCAGGCCATAGAGATCAGTTCCCCTGGAGAAAACGGCTGCTTTGGAGGGTAGGGTCTGTGACATTATACCCTAATGAGGTATACCCTTCTCCAAACCCCACCCTCTCCAGGCTCCACTACCCAAATCTCCAGGAATATCCCAGCCTGGAGCTGGCAACCATAAGGGTGCTATGAAAACAGAACTATGTATATCACCCTGCTCTCCCTTGAGGAAGGGTGGGATGAAAAAGCAATTGGTATCCTTTTGGAGAAAGAGCTTAGAGAGAGCTCTGCAGGTCGTGTGGGCTGGATAATATCACACCTTATTCCAGGAGGAGGTCCAGAGTAGACATGGGCACGAACCAAAAAAATTTAATGAACCAGTGGTTCGTGGTTCGGTGCTGCTGATGAACCCGAACTAACGAACCACAATGAACATTTCCCGCTGACGAACCAGTTCGAGGTTCCTGGTTCATGGGCATCAGATCTGCCCCGTTGGACTTAGAGAGCCAATATTCCCCTGGAGTGTTTAGCAGGCTCTCCTCCAGCCAGCATCCAAGTTTGGTCAAGATTGCAATAGGGATCTTGGAGTTATACCCTCTCCAATCCGAGGCCCCCAGGAAACTCCCATTCGATACAATTAGAGCCACCAGTTGATGTTGGCCCAGTGTACAAGGGGTTGGCCGTCAGAACTGCCTATCAGGGTTTGCAGGGATGAGATTGGAGTGCCCATGGCTACAGAACACCCCCCTCCCCCCTCCCTCCCCCCGGGTGTCTTCTCCCGTGTAACCAATTGTAACCAATTTGCAGCTCCATGGTTGGAAGGAAGATCTGCCGATCAAGGTAAGCTGGGCTTCGATTCGGGTTTCCAGGGCAACAGAAGGAGTGCAGGCAGAGTTCAGGCATTCCCTCAGCTCCATTTCCAAGGGAATTAATTGATGGTGCCTGACTGTCTGGCTTCACGAAAGTGGGTGAACGCAATGAACCAGGCTTCCAATGAATGCTGGTTCGTTGGCCATGGACCCTCATGAACCGCCGGTTTGCGAACAGACGATCAGGCGGTTTAAGGGGGTTTTTTTTGGTTCGTAATGCAGTTCATGCCCATGTCTAGTCCAGAGACTTCTAATCCTCACCAGGCCAGGGCTCAGAAACAGATATAAAGGGGAGAAAATAAAAGATCTAAAAACGAAAACAAGAGAAAAGTACCCTAGTGATGCTTGGTAACTTCATGTGCTGCTCTGTCTTTGGGGAGATATGTGCACGCAGAGATGGATTGCCTTTTTAACTGACCACCATGCTCTGGTGGGGGGGGGGCTTCAGGTGGCCAGAAGCAAGCTGGACTGAACCTGAACAGTCCTGCTGTGGCTGGTTGGCTGATGAGTGGCCGCGAAGAAATACTTTTTCCATTAAACTATCACCAAGGTCTAGTGAAAATACCAAGGAGAAATCTTATTTATTATATTTATAGTCCATTCTTCCTGCAAGCAGGCTCAGAGGGGATAACATCAATAAAACACAATATAAACGATAAAAAGAGGTAGAATAACAATAAAACCTACAACAGTGCAAATTCAATAAAAGACGGCAGCGCTCATATTGCCCAGATCATCCAACATCAATATCCCATAGGGCGGGGGCGGGGGCAGCTGCCAGATATATCACAAACCTGGGGCAGCATTCCCCCCCCTATAGCAGGAAGGCAATTGGATGGCCCACCCACTTCAACCACCATATGCCTGGCGGAACATCTCTGTCTTACAGACCTGGTGAAAAGATACTAAGTCTTGCAGGGCCCAAGTTTCGACAGACAAAGAGTTCCACCAGATTGGTGCCAGTGCCGAAAAGGCCCTGGCTTTGGTTGAGGCAAGGCGAACGTCCTTGGGGCTGGAAACACCAGTAGATGTTTTTCTGCGGAGCGAAGTGCCCTCTGGGGAATGTGTGGTGAGAGGCAGACCCGTAGGTATGCCGATCCCCGTCTGTTAAGTGTTTTAAAGGTTCGATTTGGATCAATTGGATCAATAGGTTCGATTTGGATCAATAACCTCCAAGCAGTATTCAGACCCACCCGAAAAATACAACAGATGCTACGATCAGCAAAAGACAGTAGAGACCCCCTCACCTCTGCAGGAGTATACCGTATACCCTGCAGCTGTGGACAAGTTTACATCGGGACCACAAAGCGTAGCATCCAGACAAGAATAAAAGAACATGAAAGACACTGCAGACTTGGACAACCTGAAAAATCAGCAGTGGCTGAACATAGCCTAACTCAAACAGGGCACAGTATCTTATTCCAGGACACCAAAATACTGGACAACACTTCCAACTACTTTGTCAGACTGCACAGGGAAGCCATTGAAATTCACAAGCATAAGCAAAACTTCAACAGGAAAGAAGAAACCTTAAGAATGAACAGAGCATGGTTTCCAGTTCTGAAAAACACCAGGCTAACAAAACACTCCACACCCGACAATAGCCCTGCAGAGAAGATTAGCACATCAAGCCCCAATCCATATGCAAAAGAACCTCCTCAGGATACAGTGAAGCCTCCCGCCATTAGCATTCCACACCCTGGGAAACTCTTACAGGATGACTCAGCTCAACCCCACCCCTCCTGAGTAGATATAAATGACCTGCCAACATCTTTCCCACTCTGTCTTTTGGTGCTACACCTCTGAAGATGCCAGCCACAGCTGCTGGCAAAACGTCAGGAACTACAATGCCAAGACCACGGCAATACAGCCGGGAAAACCCACAACAACCATCGTTCTCCGGCCGTGAAAGCCTTCGACAATACATTGAAGAGTCTTCCATGCTCTGTAGGACTCTTCGGCTGCTGCAGACCAAAAGTCCAGTTTACTCCGGGAAATTATAGTGGTGCTTTTTTTTCCTGGTGCAGAGCGAGTAGGTGTTTAACCCTCCCAGTCCTGCAAAGTTACACTCATCAAAACTGGCTTGTTCCTTCTTTGGCAGAATCAGTCTTGAAAGGGAAGAAAGAAGGATGCTTTCTCTATACCTGGAAAAAACTTTCCGGTGCTAGATTCGAGTCTGGTAGCACATTGAAGTCAAACAGGATTTTCAAGGTAAAAACATTCTCCTGGAATTGCAACTGGTCTCCAAAGTACAGAAATCATCTCCCCCAGAGAAAAACAGCAGCGTTGGAGGGTAGACTCTATGGCATCACATCTCTAATAAACTCCCTTTCTTCCCTAAACTCCACCCACCCCAGGCTCTGTTCCCAACTCTCCAGGAATTTCCCAACCCAGAGCTGGCAATCATCACGGAGCGCCCACGTGAGCTGCCGTCCTCCATTCTGCATTCATACCAATGTTTTTTTTTCCTTCCATGTGGTTAGCAATAGTTGAAATTCCCACAGAGGAGTCTTGACAATATTGGATTCTGGCAGACAACGGAATAAATGTCAAGCTGCCAAAACAGGAAACGTCCCCAGTTGACACGAGGAAATAAGGGTTGAGAAAAATTAAGTCACCTCTTCGCTGTTGTTGCTAAAGAGCGTCGCACTTGCATTTGGGACCTCGGAAGTGTGTGGGAGTGATGGGGAAGGGTGGGAAACGAAGGGGCTTGCGTCTCGACAGCGGCAGCAGAGGCGTTCAGCTGAAAACTCAGCTCAGTGCTCCTCAAACTTCAAACTGTACTTTTCTGGAATTAAAAGTGGACACACATTAGGGCTGCCAGACCCCCGGCGGGGGCGGGGGATCCCCTGCCCCCACACTGCCACCCCCGCCCCTCCCTACCTGGCCAGAGGGAGGGGGGCGCACACCTTCCATGTGTGCCCCCCTGCGGTGCTGCGTGCCCCCAGAACGGCCCCGATCTGCACCCAAACAGACTGCGTGGTGATGTCACTTTCCAGCAGTGACGTCATCACGCTTGCAGGAGTGCACGCACACGCTCTGTGAGCGCGCACCCCCCCTCCAGGTAAGAGCCAGGTCTCAATCTCCCGCTGGGAGATCGAGGGGGCCTAGCAACCCTAACACACATGCAGGTCTCATTTTGAGGGGGAACGCACAGGAATGCAGTTCCGGCAGTTCCCCAAAGAGGTCACATGACAGGTGGCTCCACCCACCTGACTCTCAGCCATTTGGGGCCCGTTTCGGCCTGGATTGTGGCCAGAATGGCCTGGATCAGGCCTCTTACAGGTGGCGGATCACTCTCCCGCTCATCAGCAGCCCAATCCTGACCATTTTGAGGCCCTTTTCGGCCATTTTCAGCCCCTTTTTGCCATTTTGGGCCCAATTTTGGCCCTGAATGGCCAGGATTGGGTCCAAAACAGCCAGGATAGGTGATGTCAGGGGTGTGGCATATGCAAATCAGTTATGCTAATGACACACTTCTGGTGATGGCAAGGGGCGTGGCCTATGCTAAGGATTTATGCTAATGAGTTCCTCCAGCTCTTTTTCTACGAAGTGATCCCTGCACGCATGAACACACGTGAAGCTGGTTTCTACTGAATGAGAGTCTTGGTCCATCAAGGCCAGTTCTGTTTGATGTTTTCTTAAATTATGTAAATGTTTTATTTAAAAAGAAGATAGAAATGACAGTAGAAAGTGCATAGAAACTTATATAAAATACAAAGCACTACATCTGAGTTACATTTAAGACACAACAGAAAAATATATTCAAAATATAACAGCGCAACTAGATTCTTTAATAGTTCTTTTCCTCTCTCTTTAATTGCTTATACCCAAGCTTTAATGTCAGTAATTTTAATCAGTCATCGCTTCTGTATTTTGTCTCTATAATACGATTGCCTTAATTTATCTTAGTTTCAACCTAATTAATCAAAGAAATCTTTCTATTTTTCCCCAAAATTCCTATATTGGTCTATTGTGCACATAGGAAGTTAGTTTAGCCATTGATGCTTATTCATACAGCCTGTCTATCCAGTCACGCCAAAGAAAAGGGGCACCCACTCTAAACATGCAAAAAACTGGGTACGAAAGCACAAGAGTTGGGAAATACAAAGAATGAGTCAAAAGTACAAAATGAATAATAAATATATTCACTTTACAAGAAGCACAAAGGCTTTTCCAGTTATAGTATATCAAACAAATTAACAAGTCATATAAACAATATTACATAGGAATAGTTTCAAACAGAAAGGTGACCAACAGGTAAATAAACCCTATGGTTGGTGTGAACCAATTCCATTCAAGGAAAAGTCCAACAGGTAAGTTCCCAAGATATCTCATATATAGGCAGGGCTCATTTCGAGGGGGAACGCACAGGAACACAGTTCTGGCAGTTTCCCAAAGAGGTCACATGTCAGGTGGCCCTGCCCACCTGACTCTTGGCCATTTTGGGCCCATTTCAGCCTGGATTGGGGCCGAAACGGCCCGGATCAGGCCTCTTACAGGTGGTGGCTCACTCTCCCACTCAGCAGTGGCCCGATCCTGACTGTTTTGGGCCCCTTTTCGGCCATTTTCAGCCCCTTTTTGCCATTTTGGACCCAATTTCGGCCCTGAATGGCCAGGATTGGGTCCAAAACAGCCAGGATAGGGGATGTCAGGGGGTGTGGCATACACAAATCAGTTAGGCCAATGACACACTTCCAGTGATGGCAAGGGGTGTGGCATATGCTAATGAGTTATGCTAATGAGTTCCTCCAGCTCTTTTCTACGAAATGACCCCTGTACATAGGTAAGTATAGGTAAGTGCAGTCCAAATCCTTATTAATAATTAAACATTTCACTTTGTTATAGGTGGAAGTTGGAAGTGTTGGAACGAGAAGACAAAAGCCCGCATTGCCCGACATGCAGTGCCGGCTTGAGACCTGATGTTTCATAAAGTAACCTCTTCAGGGGCGAAGAAAAGATCCACCAGGCTAGAAAAATACACCCTCACACAAATTTGTACAATAAATATAATAAATATCTAAAGTACAAGTTGATGAATGCGAGTTAATATCATATGGGCAATTAAAAATCAGACTTACCAAATATAATGCAATTAAGAGCATATAGCATCAATCAGTCAAAAGAGACAAACAAGTCAAACACGGTGTCCTCACACAGAGAGCGTGGATACGCAGCAGACATTTAAAGGTGACAGGTATGACAAAGCAGAAAAATTTAAAGGAGACTTACAATAAATACAAGAATCGCCATTAAAACTTCATTAAAAACATGATCGATCGAATTCATTGTTCAGACGGTTGCGTTTCAAAGTATTCAGTGTGTATATTCACTGTACTTCCTTTCTTAAAAGAACAGTGTGCAAATTACACTGAGGGAGGTGCTGTCCCGAAAACACCTCCCTCTGAAACTATTTGTATGTAATATTGTTTATATGACTTGTTAATTTGATTGATATACAGTAATAACCGGAACAGCCTTTGTGCTTCTAGTAAAGTGAATATATTTTGTCCTTTCGACTCATTCTTTGTATTTCCCTTGTCTATCTACTCTGACATATCAGGGCACGAATCCGTTTTCCATTTTGCTGCATATAATACTCTCGCAGCTGTCACCGTATCCCAGAAAAGGTCTCCCTGTTCTTTTGTAACATTATTCGGTAAAATATTTAATAGCATGTTTTTCGAGTTCAGCTCAAACCTGAGCTTGAAAATCTTTCTGCATCTTTTCATATATTTTTTCCCAATATCTTCGTGCTTCCTTGCATGTCCACCACAGGTGATAAAATGTTGCATCCGTGCATCAAAGCTGGTATTGTCTACTCAGACGGGCAGCAATTCTTCAGGCTCTCACGTGGAGGTCTTTCATATCAAAATCCTACCCGATCCTTTTAACTGGAGATGCAGGAGGTTGAAATACAACTTGAAGCTTGAAGAAAGTACGTGTGCATGGATCATCCTACCATCACAGCTATCTTTTTTAAAATTATTTTTTATTTTATTACTTCTCTCATATAAGGGTAGGGGAAACGGGGGTAAGGTATAGAGTACACATCATATAATCTGCTTGAGTTAGAATTCTACTTATCTACACATTTTCATCTTACCATTTCAGCAATCATTTAACTGTGATTATTAGTAACACATTACAATGATGTCTTCATATGTTTATTACATTCAAGTCATTATGTTTGTTTTTTATCCACTTATAAACCATCGCATCTATCTTGATGGTCACATGCAGAGGGAGTGAATTGCCTCGACATGTAATTTCTCCTAAGGTTGCCAACAGGCCTGGAGTAAAAAGTCCTGTTCCTGTTAATAGAGGTTTAATATGTAGGAAATTAAAACTTTTCTCCTTTATTAAAAGCAACAGGACTTCCCCCCCCCCTTCCAGGTAGGGCAACCCCCGTTACTCCTGTGTAAAATAACACTACATGGGCAGCAGCCTGACATAGCTTCAGGTGGGGTAACCGTGTTAGTCTGTAGTAGCAGAAAATTCAAGACCAGGAGCACCTTACAGACCAACACAATTTTCTAGAGTGTAAGCTTTCATGAGTCAAAGCTCTCTACGTCAGATACAAAAGCATACCGGTAGAAGGGAACCCAAAGTTCATCTAGTCCAACCACCTGCACAGTGCAGGTTCACATGGGAGAAAGTGATCCTTAAGGTATGTTGGCTCCAAGTCATATAGGGCTTTAAAGGATAATACCAACACCTTGAATGGGGCCTCAAAGAAAACTGGGAGCCAGTGTAGATGGAACAAGACTGTAACGCTATGGTCCCTATGACCCATTCCAGTCAGCTTTCTGACAGCAGCATTCTGTATCAACTGTAGGTTCTGGGCAGTCCTCAAGGGCAGCCCCACATAGAGTGCACTGCAGTAGTCTAACCTAGACGTTGCCAGGACACGTACTACAGTGGCGCTGTACTATAGTGCTTAGTGTGGAGATCATGGCCATGGAGTGTGAAACATGGGGGAGGAACAATTGCTCTCACACACACCCTCCATAAATGGTATCTCTCTAAGTGTGTGAACTGAGCCATGGCCCATTGAAGGTATTTTGTTGCCCCAAGCAAGGTCCCCCCCCCCATCAACTCCTGGGCTTATTTTTCACTAAAGTCCCTCAGGTCCAAACCAGCTCCCTGTGACAAACCTGCTGGGACTTGAATTGAACCCAGGTGGTAGCAGAATATGTATTCAATTGTGTGTGTGTTATGTGCTGTCAAGGCACCTCTGACCTATGGTGACCCTATGAATGAAAGACCTCCAAAACGTCCTATCATTAACAGACTTGCTCAGATCCTGCGAACTGGAGAACATGACTTCTTTTATTGAGTCCAGCCATCTCATTTTGGGTCTTCCTCTTTTTCTACTGCCTTCCACTTTTCCTCGCATTCGTGACTTTTCCAGAGAATCTTGTCTTCTCATGATGTGACCAAAGTACGATAGCCTCAGTTTTGTCATTTTAGCTTCTAGGGAGAATTCAGGCTTGATTTGATCTGGAATCCACTTATTTGTCTTTTTGGCCATTCATGTATCCCCATAACTCTCCTCCAGCACCACATTTCAATAAACATTTTATTAAGAACATTGATGTAGAACATGGGAGCCTAGGAGACGATGCCTCCCCATGCCTTTCACCTCCTGTGCCGATGACGGTAAGCTGAACCGCTGTGGTCACTCCCTCTTCCACCAGGCCTCCCTGGGCAGTCACTGGAGCGGCTCGGCGGGAAAGCCGTCCTGAGCCAAGCCCAAGATTGTGGCTCAAGAGGCAATTTAAAATTAGATGTCACAAACTGCAGCACAGCTTTTGAGACAGGGAAGCATTTGTCCTGTGATTTAAAAAAGGATCATCTGTATGAATATTTTAGGGAAATCTGGCATAATTAACAAACGAACAGCATGGCTGATCAAGCAAAAGCGACGACTGCGCACCCGGTCTTTTGTTTCGTTTGAACAGACATGGAACGTGGCAAAGCGTTCCAAATCTTTGATTTCATTCACCAGAGCCCAGGGACAACAACGAGGACAGCTAATTTTGGGAGAAGCACTCCCCCCCCCCCGCCGTTCTCATGCCCCCTGCCATAATAGCATGGAAAATGAGTAGGATGGGGAGGAATTCTCGTTCCCGTCGGAAGGCTGGGCGGGGTGGCTCTTGCTGCTTGATAATAGCTCTCATTGAGAGAGGATGCTTAGCCGCTTGCATGCTGCAGCTTAATTCTCCTAATCACCGTTATTTGCCGGAGTGGGAAATTAATTCGCTTCTGAGAATCTCCGTGTGCGTTGCTCAGAGCTTTCTCTCCCGGAGAATTGGGGTCGAGAACAGGCAGAGATAACCCCCTCTTTTCCTACCAGAGCTTAAAAAAATAGTAATCATTCCGGAGCAAAGTAAATCAACTTCTGGACCAATAAAGTCTGGATTATGGGACTGTATAAATGATAAAAACTAAGCAGATGGGCTTATAGTATAGTGGGACAGGACTGTCAGGGGATCAGATGCCAGGAATCCTGTTTAGTCCCCAAAAATGCTGAGATCCCACCACATTATTTCAAGCCTACCTTGGAATCCATGAGGGTAGACGCCTTACTTGTAGGGAGGGGGTCTCAGATGCTTCGCTAATGAGTTAGGGACCATAGACTTCACCGCTATGTTGCTTTACGTACTACCTGTTGTCTTAAATATGAACTACCTGTGCTTCATGCTGTCCAATGTCAGCCCTTGAATTTCTTATGTCCTATTTCAGCATTTCTTCAGCTCTGTATTGGGTTGTTACTAGAGATGGGCATGAACCGGGAAAATGGCTGTTCATTGAGGTTTGTGGTGTGTCACGTTTCACGAACCATGAACTGGCATGAAATTGCCCGGTAATCGGTTTGTTTGGTTTGTGAATATGTCACTTCCGGGGCAGAAAAAGGTCTGCAGAAAACCCATCCCCCCAGTTGCCTTGGAAACTGATTGATCGGCACCAGGCTGTCTGCAGTGATGAACTGGCCTAAAACTCATTGTGGTTCATCACAATTTGTCAGAAATGCCCTCCGAAAAATTGCTGGCTCACGAATAGAGATGAGCACGAACAGCAATACGAACTAAAAAACCCACGCACAGCCCAATCTGCTGTTCACGAACAAGCTGTTCCTGAGACCCCATTCTAAATGAACAGGTGGTTGTTGTAAGCCTCCTTTGTTGCTGTTCATCAAGCCAGACAGTCTGGCACCTGCAATCAATTCCCATGGCAACACAGGCAGGGATTGTCTGAACTCTGTCTGAACTCCTGCTGTTGCCCTGGAAACCCCAATCTAAGCCCAATTTAGCTGGATAGGCAGGTCTTCCTTCCAAGTGTGGACTGGAGCTCCAAATTTGTTACAAGAGGAAAAGACCAGGGGGAGGGGGGCTCACCAGCTCTGGCATTCAGGGAGAGACAGCTGCTGTTAGAGAGACAGGGTGAGTGCATTGGAGCTTGAATTTTCTTTGTGTGTGGTGGGATAGGGATCTACCCCTTCAGGTTCCAGGGCTGCTGCCAGGCTCTGGGTCAAGCTATTATTTATTACTGGTACCTTTCCTGCTGCCTGCTCAGGTAGGGTTTCTGGGAGTGGTGCGGTAGGGATCTTGATGGCTGGAGGAGAGCCTGCTGGCCCCCACGAACAACGAACATGTTTGTGAACAGGATCATGTTCGTCAATGTTCGTTGTTCATTGTTCATGGATGGCAACGAACAATGAACATCATGTTCGTTTTTTCCCCTCTGTTCATGCCCATGTCTATTCACAAACCAAAAACTAGCCTGGTTCGTAACAAACTTTGGTTCATATTTTGGTTTGTTCCCACCTCTAGTTGTTACTAAAGCTATGTCTTTGTAAACCTACATTTATTTACCCTACAGCATTGTTTAAGAAAAGGCCTTGATATTGACTGTACTAATCTCACACTGTGTCATCCGCCTTGAGTCTCAGTAAGAAAGGTGGACTATAAATGACATAAATAAAATAAAATAAATAAAACGGAAATGAAAGGTGAGAGTCTTACGAGGCTGAATTTTGCACCTCATAGTCAATCCCACGCCTGTTGGGCTTTGAACAATCGGCGTTGGTTTTTGAGCAATTCTCTAGAACGTTAGATGCTTCCAAATCTTCTGGCTGTTGTGAGTGTGAGCTGCACGTGCTCAGAATAAATCTTGAATTCATGCGTGTTCCGCATTAGAATGGGTACGCTTCCTGTAGCCTTTGCTTTATGGTCCTGATGTATGAAATTGGCTTGTTCTTTGCCCTGTTCATATCTGCCAACTTTTTAGCACACTTCATGCATCTGAGAGACATCACATAGGTCTGTCCCACAATAAATGTGTTCGTCTTTAAGGCGCTGCGGGAGATTGGCTTTCTCCTTCCCTCCCCCCGCCCCGATGCATTTTCCTGTGCATTTTCAGGAAAGATCTGTGAATAAGAACCAAGAGGGAGCCGTTTCCGATACAGCATGCCTTTATACAATGATGAATGGTATCTTTCTTCAGAGCTCCCCTTACGCCTGCTCCATCCTGTAAGATGTGATGAATATTGGTAAAAATGCTTTCCCAGAGTCCCATGAGCATTCCCTGGCAACTCACAATTATCTGCTTCATAAGCAGAGCTCTACCGTAGCAGCTAGTCCAGCATCGTCTTTCCTACGATGGCCAACCAAATGCCCCCAAAGGGTCTTCAAGCATGTCATGAAGGCTGGGGCCTCTCCTGTTGTCCCCCCCAGAAACTGTTGCTTAGAGGTACACTGCCTCTGAACATGGAGGTTCCATTTAGCCAGTGTGGCCAGTAAACGATAGATTTGGCCGATCCTTTCTCCTCCCCCATGAATTTGTCCAATCACCTTTTAAAGCCATCTGAACTCCCAGCTATTACCTTTATAGACCTTTGCCTCTGAAATCTCTGTCTCTGGCATTGTCCCTTCCTCTCACAGGGTTGACAGTGGCACAGAGGGCAATCTAAACTCCCCTCTGTCTGGAGATCAGGGGCGGGGCCACCAGCCATGTGACCATTTTCAAGAGGTTCCAGAACTCCGTTCCCCTGCGTTCCAGCTGAAAAAAAGCCTTGCCTGCACTTCCCCTTTAAAAGGATCAAGTAATAAGTGATGTGAAAGAACTGAGACCCCAGAGAGCCGCTGGGAAGCAGAGTAGATCGCTCTGACCTTGATGAGCCATGGCAGCTTCACACGGCACTGAATTCTTTGTGGCTGCAGCAGGCCAGGCTCAATAGCGGATGGTTCTATTGTCATTCCCTTAAAAACTGCATCCGTAAGTGACTAGGGTTGGGATAGTTCTGGCAATGGCAGCTTTGGTTTGGGGGGATTATTTTGGACTGTCAAGATGAGGCCCTTTCTTTAGGTTCTGGCTGCAGAATATTTATCTATCTGCCTTTCTCTTAAGCATTTCAAGACCCAAGGTGAGTTCAATGGTTTTAATGAATAGCTAAAGATACTTCTGTAATGGGCACTGCTGGTTAGAAGTAGATAAGCAATGATGGCTGGTGGCTTCTAGCTAGACACACCCTATCTATTTGGAGGGGATGGGGTGGGGGTGGGGGAGAAATAGTTTGATGACCAGAACTGGAGTCTTGCAAGAAGTTTTGCCAGCTGATGAGTCGGCAACTTTCTTAAAATGAAGTTTTAAGCCAGTTTGGTGTAGTGGAGAGCCGAGTTTGATTCCCCACTCCTCCACTTGAAGCCAGCTGGGTGACCTTGGGTCAGTCACAGCTCTCTCGGAGCTCTCTCAGCCCCACCCACCTCACAGGGTGTTTTGTTGTGGGGATAATGATAACATGCTTTGTAAACCGCTCTGAGCGTGCATTAAGTTGTCCTGAAGGGCGGTATATAAATCGAATGTTGTTGTTATTATTATTAAGTAAATGGTTCGCTCTGTTTCCGTTGTATCTGAGGAACTGATCTCTGTCTCATGAAAGCCCATACTGGAATAAATGTTGATAGCTTTTAAGGTGCCCCCTCTGGAATTGACAAGGAGCCCAAAGAGTTGCCCAGGGGCCCACAGCTGTCTTTTGAGGGGACAAATGCTGCTTTAAAAGCTAGTCCAATGTTTGCTTCTCTGCCGTGCATGACTTGAGAGATGGCATGGTGTGATAGAGAGTGTGTCTGACTAGAACCCTGGGAGAACTGGATTCGAAACCCCACTTCTAGCATGAATCTTGCTGGGTGATCATGGGCCCATCACAAACTCTGTCAGTCCTACCTCACAGGGTCGTTGTTATGAGAAAATGGAGGGGAGAACAATGTTCTAAATCCAGGACTTTTTTTCAGCGGGAACACGGTGGAACTGAGTTCTGGAACCTCTTGAAAATGGTCACATGGCTGGTGGCCCCGCCCCCTGATCTCCAGACAGAGGGGAGTTGAGATTGCCCTCTGTCTGGAGATCAGGAGGCGGGGCCACCAGCCATGTGACCATTTTCTCCGAGGGCAACCCACTGAATTCCACCTCCTCTTTTCCCAGAAAAAAAGCCCTGTCTAAATCGATTGAGTGCCAGCTGGGGAGAAATGAGAACGCGTGTATATTTCCAAATAGCTACATTTGGAGTTCTTTAATTTGCACGGAAACTGATCCTGCAATCGGATGCCCCCCCATAGCATCCTTCTGATTGGGGGAATGAGAAATCGGCACATGGCTCTTGCACAAGAGGAACTTCACAGTCTGTGCTTATGGAGGATTTATGAGGACGCTGGGAAGATAAACCAAGACCATTGGCGTAAGCTGACGATCGAGCAGCTGTAAGGGACTACCTTGCAAGCCAAGAGATTACTAATGCTCCGAGAGGAGCCCGAGGGATTGCCCACCAAATGTCTTTAGCACTTCCTCTCTCTCTGCTCCAGGCCTGCCTGTGCTATCTCTCCCGCAACCCTCCCACGCAGCTGCATGATGCACTTCTCGGACTCTGAGACCACCAGACCCTTTTTGACATCTCCTGTTTAATCCACCGGGGCCTGGTAGAAAGGCCTAGGGTTAAGTCACCGTGCAGGGGCGGGTGGGGCGGCGGCGGCAGTGGTTGGTATCTTAATCTCCTTGGAATTTGGATCCATTTTTGTCTCTGGTATGCTTTTCTTTGCACTCCTTCTGGGCTGACATCACGGCAGATTGGGGACGGATACCCTGCCCCTTGGGTATTGTTACAGGGGTCAAATAACAGGATGAGCCGTTGTCCGTACCCTGCCACAAGGATAAGAAGTGCTGTCTGAGTTCTGGTTCCTTTTCCAGAGAATGCCTCATGCTTCTGACCACCTCAGTAAGATTTTGTTAACTCTGGCCTCTGTTTCATCCTTGTTAGCAGCTTTCCACTTTCTCCAGCAACGGAAAACTCTAGGGGCATCCTGGGACAGGGAGAGCTCCATTTTGCAAAAATTGCACTGTAATGCAAGCTCGTTGTTCAGAGCCCTGGAGCATACATCAAGAATCAGAAACAACGTGGCAGACGCTCCCTTGACTCAGCATTTTTCTGAATTAAAACAGGACGCCTCTGCGCTTAAGGTTACAACCTTTTTTGTAGCACAGAAGGGCTCCTCTCAACATATTACTAGAGAATTGTGGAGAAGGGAAGCAAAATGGATTTATACACTGAATGCTCTGCAGCCTCATGGATTGAACAACGAGCTTACCTTACAGTGCCTTTTGGATCAAAATCAAAAAGAGTCCAGTAGCACCTTTAAGACTAACCAATTTTATTGTAGCATAAGCTTTCGAGAATCAAGTTCTCTTCGTCAGATGCATGGTACAGAAACTGGTCAAATAAACGTCTACCAGGACACTCCATCAAAGACTTAAAGGTCGCTGTAGTTCAACAGAAACCTTTCAAAAACAAAATCTAACGGGAGGCTGCTGAATTGGAATTCATATGCAAATTTGACTCTGTCAAGCTGGGACTAAATAGGGACTATGAATGGTTATCACATTATCACAGGTAACAGATTTCCTTTACGGAGGCGGGGTCTGGGGGAGCCCAGTGGCACCTGGCGTGGACTTTCAGGGACCACAGTTCTCTTTGTCTGATGCATCTGACGGGGAGAGCTGTGGTTATCGAAGGCTTATACTGCATTGGAATTGGATGGTCTAGCTGTTTTGCTGCCACAAACTAACACGGCAAACTCCTTTGAAGCCTCACACAAGCCAACTGATCCCCACACAAAAAGGAGATGTTTACATTTACTAGCAAAGGAATGTTTTGGTTGCACCCTCCCTCTCTCCCCCCCTAATTGCATCTTCTCTCTCCTCCCCTCCTCTTCTATATTTGACCAGTCTCTGTATCATGCATCTGACAAAGAGAACTTGATTCTCGAAAGCTTCTGCTACAATAAAATTGGTTAGTCTTAAAGGTGCTACTGGACTCTTTTTGATTTTGCTACCACAGACTAACACGGCTAACTCCTCTGCACCTGAGGGAACAAGACTGTGGAGGATGCAGATCTTCTCAGCATAGTAAAATAGGAGTTCAGTGGCACCTTAAAGACTGAAAACATATATTATAATACTTCCACTATAATGTTTTGCTTTGCTTCAGCAAAGTAGCATAGCTGTCCATCTGGAATGATCTCTTCAGCCCATCACTTTATAAATTTAGCCCTACTCTTCAGCTTAAAAAGTTCTCTAAGCAGTTTA
Organism: Eublepharis macularius; assembly: GCF_028583425.1. NCBI lineage: Eukaryota > Metazoa > Chordata > Lepidosauria > Squamata > Eublepharidae > Eublepharis > Eublepharis macularius. Next base: position 8,216,468 of record NC_072791.1, on the reverse strand, counting down.
CAAACATCAAGAAAACCAGTTTACACTCAATAAAACAACAGAGTACTGTGAAAATCATAAAACTACATAATCCAGCAACAGCAAGAAAGCAAGCAATACAACCCACTCAATAAATACATATATACAAAAAGTTTACAGGTGTTATCAACTATTTATTGTCCACCTTTCTCCTGAGACAAGTTATTTAAGTATGACTCCACTGGGTAGTTCTATGTTGTCTTATGTTAGTCCTAGAATTGCTTATGCTCTGTTTCAATATTTCTTAAACTCTGTATTGGATTCTTGCTAATGCGATGTCTTTGTAAACTTGCATTTATTTATCCTATGGCATTGTTTATTGAAATATCCTTGATACTGACTGTATTAATCTAGCACTATGTAATCTACCCTGAGTTTCAGTAAGAAAGGCAGCCTATAAATAAACAAATAAGGTGCCCATTTTTTAAAAAATCTGCAGAA